>NC_084739.1:20659659-21024659 GCF_033978785.1 Entelurus aequoreus
ATTATTTGATGGGTAGTTTGCTGTAAAATCATGAGTCGAGCAGATTTTTAATTATTTTTATTTTTATTTAGACAAAAACATGTTTGGAAAGTATGATAATATACTGTAACATTTGTTGCAATATTGGATACTATTAAAAATATTAAGTACTTTATTGACGCATAACATTTCCACGTGTTTGTGGTCCAGATAAAATGATGTCACAGGCCAGATCTGGCACCTGGGCCTTGAGTTTGACACCTGTGAACTAAATTATATCAACACAATCACCAAGAACGGAGGGGGAGTAGCTGCATACGTAAAGATCTTCAACTACAAAGTGGTAAAAATATGTAATTAGCTATTGATAATATCTTAGAATGTCAAACCAATGAAATATGTCATGGAAAAAATAAGAACATATTAATCAGCTGCATATTTAGATAACCTAAATCAAACATTGATACGTTTTAGAACTGGATTACGGCAACTTTTAATGAAATCAGTCAAAAAATAATTTTCTTATGTGGAAACCTCAACATCGACCTTTTGAACCCTAACAAACAAAAGTCCATTGATACATTTTATTGACACAATGTATAACCTAAGTTTATACCCTAAAACAGGAGTCGGCAACCCAAAACGTTGAAAGAGCCATATTGGACCAAAAATACAAAAAACTTATCTGAAGCTGCAAAAAATTAAAAGCCGTATGTAAGTGTTATAATGAAGGCAACACATGACGTACTGTAAGTGTCTATATTAGCTATATTAGACTACTATCAAAATGGCTATTTGTCGCAGAGTGAAGCAAATCTTTGTTGACAAAAATATTGAAATGTAATATTTATTCTACACATTTTTACAACATTAGAAACCATTAGTAAATCAGAGGCTACTCAGAAGGTTAGATAACTCCTGGAAATTACTGGCTTTTAATGGCCAAAGGTTTATATGTGTGTGTCCAAGTTTAAGGAAACGACAGGCTGTCTTCTTCTAATGGATTTATTACAATCTTTGGCAAGCTAGGTAATGTTTGCTGTGGTCTGGAACAACATGGCACACAAACTGAAATGCAGCCAATATTACATACAGATAATGTGTCATGAGACATGCAAAACTAAATTATATACAAAAAGGATAAAAGTAAAGGATATTAAATTAAATATACCTACAAATGAGGCATGATGATGCAATATGTACATACAGCTAGCCTAAATAGCATGTTAGCATTGATTAGCTTGCAGTCAAGCACTGACCAAATATGCCTGATTAGCACTCCAACAAGTCAATAACATCAACAAAGCTCCTGTTTGAGCATTCACGCACAGCTCAAAACTTTTGGTGGACAAAACAAGACAAAGAAGGGGTGGAAGATTTTGCATGTAAGCAAACTGTTGCATCACAGTCCACACTATGGTGAGTTCAAGAACCGCCAAAATAACATAAATAAAAAAAAAACATTGTCCACACGTTTAAGTCAGGACTTTGGGAAGGCCATTCTAAAATTCCTTAATTCTAGCCTGATTTAGCCATTCCTTCACCACTTTTGACGTGTGTTTGGGGTCATTTTCCTGTTGGAACACACAACTGCGCCCAAGACCCAACCTCCGGGCTGATGATTTTAGGTTGTCCTGAAGAATTTGGAGGTAATCCTCCTTTTTCATTGTCCCATTTACTCACTGTAAAACACCAGTTCCATTCGCAGCAAAACAGGCCCAGAGCATAATACTACCACCACCATGCTTGACGGTAGAGTTGGTGTTCCTGTGATTAAAGGCCTCACCTTCTCTCTTCCAAACATATTTCTGGCTTTTGTGGCCAAACAGCTTAATTTTTGTTTCATCTGACCACAGAACTTTCCTCCAGAAGGTATTATCTTTGTCCATGTGATGCCAGAAGCTTGTGGATAGCTATCAAAAGGGCATTATTGCAGTGAAACTTGCCAAGGGACATGTAACCAAATATTAACATTGCTGTATGTATACTTTTGACCCAGCAGATTTGGTCACATTTTCAGTAGACCCATAATAAATTCATAAAAGAACCAAACTTCATGAATGTTGTTTGTGACCAACAAGTATGTGCTCCAATCACTCTATCACCAAAAAATAAGAGTTGTAGAAATGATTGGAAACTCAAGGCAGCCATGACATTATGTTCTTTACAAGTGTATGTACACTACTGTTCAAACGTTTGGGGTCACATTGAAATGTCCTTATTTTTGAAGGATAAGCACTGTACTTTTCAATGAAGATAACTTTAAACTAGTCTTAACTTTAAAGAAATACACTCTATACATTGCTAATGTGGTAAATGACTATTCTAGCTGCAAATGTCTGGTTTTTGGTGCAATATCTACATAGGTGCATAGAGGCCCATTTCCAGCAACTATCACTCCAGTGTTCTAATGGTACAATGTGTTTGCTCATTGGCTCAGAAGGCTAATTGATGATTAGAAAACCCTTGTGCAATCATGTTCACACATCTGAAAACAGTTTAGCTCATTACAGAAGCTACACAACTGACCTTCCTTTGAGCAGATTGAGTTTCTGGAGCATCACATTTGTGGGGTCAATTAAACGCTCAAAATGGCCAGAAAAAGAGAACTTTCATCTGAAACTCGACAGTCTATTCTTGTTCTTAGAAATGAAGGCTATTCCACAAAATTGTTTGGGTGACCCCCAAACTTTTGAACGGTAGTGTAAACTTTTGACCTAGACTGTAAGTCAACTCATTTTCTTGTTAATGTCTGCATTTCCTTTTACTGCTTCATGGAAATCCCCTTACTGTGCCCATGCATACAATAAATAAACAACAAATACACCACCAGGATTACAACACCTGCTCCATTGCAAGAAAGTAAACTGGAATGGTGACTAATTAAGGAGGGTGGAAAAAGTCTGCAAAAGCCATAATGGAGCCGATGATGCAGAGTAATAAACTTGCGCCCACACAGCTGTCGTCATCGCTACACTACAAGGCCACATACCTTCGAAACCATTATGTCTAAAAATAAATCTGTGTTCCGGCAGAGCGGTTCAAGATAATTTAAGAGCAAATATGAAGTGCCCATGTTAACAGGCTACTCGGGAGCAACCTAAAAGAATCGTGATCGCGTTTTTTTTCTTCCAACATTCATGTTCATTCATAAGCGACAAACATGTGGAATAACTTTTTTTTTTTTTTAAATCGGGTACATTCAATATGTCTGGTCACTTTGTTTTTAACTATTTCATGTCTTTATGCAACGCTCACATTTTAACAGCACGGCTTCTTATTGGTTCGAAAAGCTTTGGACAACCCCGTAAATCAGTGGTCCCCAACCTTTTTGTAGCTGCGGACCGGTCAACGCTTGAAAATTTGTCCCACCGACCGGGAGGGGGGAGGGTATTTTATTTTTTTTTCCATTTTTTTTTTTTCCATAAAGAAATACAATCATGTGTGCTTACGGACTGTATCCCTGCAGACTGTATTGATCTATATTGATATATAATGTATATATTGTGTTTTTTATGTTTATTTAATAATTTAAAAAAAAATATATATTATTATTTTTTATTTTTTTTCAATTTCTTGTGCGGCCCGGTACCAATCGGCCCGGTGGTTGGGGACCACTGCTGTAAATTATGTATGAAGATAATTTTAAAAAGCACATTATGTCCACACCTCGGTCCAGACCGAGTCCACTGCATGTTATTATGAAAATACCCCAGTAAAGCATTTGAACTGAGGCTAACGCTCTAAGCGACACCGAAGTCGCTGCCAATATTTCCTACTGCTGACTCGCATTAAAAGTGGGTGACACATTAGACACAGGAAACACAGCGTTTCTCACAGAGTAAATTGTGCCATCGCTCATCCAAAAAGCATCTATAAAAAAGACGTTTTGACGGTGGATCAGTTTGAAATATTGCACAGAGTAATGGAACAAGAGGGAACAGCTTCGGCGAGCTGTGAGAAGAAGCATTACAAGCGACGCTATTCAACTTTAGTGAAGTAAACCCAGCTTTATGATGCGTCCTGGTGATTTGCACACGCACGCTAAATGTTCATTGGATGATGGAAAACAATTGTTTCATTATTTGTTGTGTAACTTAAATGTTTTATTACACTGAGACTGTATTCTCAACATGTGAATGATGATACAATGTGGAACAAGATTACAAATAATAACTACAATTTAGCAGTGTGACCCTTTGATGTATCTTAGAGCAGTGTTTTTCAACCTTTTTTGAGCCGAGGCACATTTTTTGCATCGAAAGAAATCCGGAGGCACCCCACCAGCAGAAATCATTAAAAAACGAAACTCAGTCGACAGTAAAAAGTCGTTGTCGCAATTGTTGGATATGACTTTAAACCATAACCAACCATGCCTCACTATAGCTCTTGTCTCAAAGTAGGTGTACTGTCACCACCTGTCACATCACGCCGTGACTTATTTGGAGTTTTTTGCTGTTTTCCTGTGTGTAGTGTTTTAGTTCTTGTCTTACGCTCCTATTTTGGTGGCTTTTTCTCTTTTCTTCCTTTGAGCAATATTTCCCGCATCTACTTTGTTTTAGCAATCACGAATATCTCAGTTGTTTTTATCCTTCTTTGTGGGGACATTGTTGATTGTCATGTCATGTTCGGATGTACATCGTGGACGCCGCCTTTGCTCCACAGTAAGTCTTTGCTGTCGTCCAGCATTCTGTTTTTGTTTACTTTGTAGCCAGTTCAGTTTTAGTTTTGTTCTGCATAGCCTTCCTTAAGCTTCAATGCCTTTTCTTAGGAGCACTCAGCTTTTGTTTATTTTTTGTTTAAGCATTAGATACCTTTTTACCTGCACGCTGCCTCCCACTGTTTCCGACATCTACAAAGCAATTAGCTACCGGCTGCCATCTATTGATATGGAAGAGTATTACACGGTTACTCTGCCGAGCTCTAGACAGCACCGACACTCAACAACAACACATAATATGAAGACTATAATTACTGGTTTGCAAAAAATATTTTTAACACAAATAGGTGAAACTACATAATCTCCCACAGCACATCAGACAATATCTCACGACACTAGTGCCGCGGCACAGTGGTTGAAAAACACTGTCTTAGAGCGCCGCCAAACATATCTTTTTCTAGCTGTAGTCCATATAGGCCACAGCGGTACTCCGTTGTAGTACACTCTTCCACCTCTTGTGGCAGTATTGACAATATCAAACAAACAGAAAAAGTCTGGACCAAAATTATTTCTCATAAGGCACATATATAGGCACACACACACTAGGTGTGGTGAAATTACCCTCTGCATTTGACCCATCCCCTTGTTCCACCCCCTGGGAGGTGAGGGGAACAGTGAGCAGCAGCGGTGGCCGCGCTCAAGAATCATTTTGGTGATTTAACCCCCAATTCCAAAAACAGAATACAATGATTTGCAAATCTTTTTCAACCTATATTCAATTGAATAGACTGCAAAGACAAGATACTTAATGTTTGAACTGAGAAACTATTTTTTTTTGGCATTAACTTAGAATTTAATGGCAGCAACACATTGCAAAACAGTTGGCACAGGGGCATTTTTACCACTGTGTTACATGGCCTTTCCTTTTAACAACACTCACTAAACGTTTGGGAGAGAAGGACACACATTTTTTAAGGTGGAATCATTTCTCATTCTTGCTTGATGTACAGCTTAAGTTGTTCAACAGTCCGGGGTCTCCGTTGTGGTATTTTAGGCTTCGTAATGCGCCACACATTTTCAATGGGAGACAGGTCTGGACTACAGGCAGGCCAGTCTAGTACCCACATTCTTTTACTATGAAGCCATGCTGTTGTAACACGTGGCTTGGCATTGTCTTGCTGAAATAAGCAGGGGTGTCCATGATAATGTTGTTTGGATGGCAACATATGTTGCTCCAAAACCTGTATGTACCTTTCAGCATTAATGGTGCCTTCACAGATGGGTAAGTTACCCATGCCTTGGGCACTAATACACCCCCATACCATCACAGATGCTGGCTTTTCAACTTTCACCTGTAACATCTGGATGGTTATTTTCCTCTTTGGTCTGGAGGACAAGACGTCCACAGTTTCCAAAAACAATTTGAAATGTGCACTTGTCAGACCACAGAACACTTTTACTCTTTGCATCAGTCCATCTTAGATGAGCTCGGGCACAGCGAAGCCGGCGGTGTTCCTGGGTGTTGTTGATAAATGGCTTCCACTTTGCAAAGTAGAGTTTTAACTTGCACTTACAGATGTAGCGACAAATTGTAGTTACTGACAGCGGTTTTCTGAAGTGTTCCTGAGCCCATGTGGTGATATCCTTTACACATTGATGTCGGTTTTTGATGCAGTACCGCCTGAGAGATCCAAGGTCAAGGGGATTCAATGTTGGTATACAGCCTTGCTGCGTACATGCAGTGATTTCTCCAGATTCTCTGAACCTTTTGATGATATTACGGACCGTAGATGGTGAAATCCCTAAATTCCTTGCAATAGCTGGTTGAGAAATGTTGTTCTTAAACAATTTGCTCACACATTTGTTCACAAAGTGGTGACCCTCGCCCCATCCTTGTTTGTGAATGATGGTGAGCATTTCCCGGAAGCTGCTTATATACCCAATCATGGCACCCACCTGTTCCCAATTAGCCTGTTCACCTACGTGATGTTTCAATTAAGTGTTTGATGAGCATTCCTCAACTTTCTCAGTCTTTTTTGCCACTTGTGCCAGCTTTTTTGAAACATGTTGCAGGCATCAAATTCCAAATGAGCTAATATTTGCAAAAAATAACCTTTTCCAGTTCGAACGTTAAGAATCTTGTCTTTGCAGTCTATTCAATTGAATATAGGTTGAAAAGGATTTTTAAATCATTGTATGCTGTTTTTATTTACGATTTACACAACATGCCAACTTCACTGGTTTTGTCCATTAATCTGTCAGACTTGTTGACTTTGGCTTCCACCTGTCTTTTTATCTTCCATTCGTTCCCTTTGTAACTACACAGGATATTTCCAAGCACAAATATCTTTAAAAAAAAGGCTTTGACTCACAGAGTAAATTTGGACTGCAGCAACACAGTGTCACCGATTTCACTTTCCCTTTGAGAGTAGTTTGTCTTTGTCTGATACAATGCATTCATTAGGCCTTTGCTGTGGAGTCTACAGAGTTCTGTGTATTTGTGCACTGTTGTGTACAACCGTTATAATACAGATAGTTTGCTTAAGGGTAAATACCATATATTATTTCCAGAATCACTTCACAACTTTTAGGGCGAGGTACAAAGAATATAAAGCTGGCCTTTGAGCTTGCACAGTCACATAATCATGATTTAGTTGTGGGTTGTACACTCACAGAGCAAGAAAATTGCTTTGTGACTTTCTAACAGCATTGGGCACATTACTGCATGAATTGCACACTGTTCAGTGTTTGCCAGCGTTGTGCTGTTTTGGCTCAGGAAGGCTCAGAAACGTCACTGCTTTGCCGTAGCCCTACTTCTGTAACCTTTAACTCACCTAAAAAAGAAAAAAAGACAATTTTGTGCATGATTGCTATCACTGCAATTATTGGCAGTGCAGTTGGATTATGTATGCTTCACCATGCATTAGTTTTTAATATAAAAAGTTTGAGTTGATATCGATCTTCTTTTTTAAACACATTTTTATTGTAAGTGGGTTGACTTGGCCCTCAGTCAAAACAGAACTACTTAGATTATAGTGCACATCCGCATACTCCTTCTCGGCCTAAGAAATGCTGTTTAGGAAAAAAAAAATGCTTTAAATTATGTCCTTCAACATACAATTTCTATGTGTGCTGAGCTTGTTTAGAACATGTCACTGTTCATTATCGTCAGTTATTGAGAGTAAAAAACATTCAGTATCTACTGGGATAGGATGCTTCACACTTGAATATCTACATAATAGGCTTGTATGCTATACCGGTATTAGTATAGTACCGTGATACTAATTAATCATATTCAGTACTATACCGCCTCTGAAAAGTACCGGTCCCGCAAACCCCCCATCCGCCGCATCGTCGTCACGTCGTGTCATTGCTGGTTTACGAGCAGAGGAGCATGTTCGGCAGCGCACAATCACGGAGTACTTACAAACAGACACAGTGTGTAGACAGAAAAGAGAGAACGGACGCATTTTGTCTTAAAAACTGACGAGAAAGGTGAAGCTTTAACACTGAAACACCCTCAGGAAGAGATGCTATAAGACATGGCTAGCTAGCTAGCGGCTAAAGTCCATCTGCAATCGGCAGTGTTTTAGCTACTTCTAAAACACTAATCCTCGCCTCCATGGCGACAAATAAAGTAAGTTTCTTACAAGTATCATCCCTGCAGGACGAGGAATAGCTAAACATGCTTCACTACACACTGTAGCTCACCGTAGCTCAAAATGTAAACAAACGCCAATGGTGGATCTACACCTAACATCCACTGTAATGATACCAAGTACAGGAGTGTATCTAGTCAATACTACTATGATTACGTCTATATTTTTTTGGCATCACAACATCTTCTTTCGTTTTTTTATTTATTTATATTATGTTTATAAACTCAGGAAATATGTGCCTGGACACATGAGGACTTTGAATATGACCAATGTATGATCCTGTAACGACTTGGTATCAGATTGATACCCAAATTTTTGGTATCACCCAAAACTAATGTAAAGTATCAAACAACAGGAGAATACATGATTATTACATTTTAACAGAAGCAGTGGAGGCTGGTGACTTCCAGAATTGAGGAGGCCATTTTTTTCCGCTTGCTCACTTCACTCGCGATGGAATGTTCCCTGTTCTCATATCTGTCTTTGTGCTGGCCAAAGGCATACTATTTGGAGTGTAAGCTACAGTCAGAAAGTTCTTGCTGATGCAATTCATTGTGCAGAGCTTAGCCTTGTGCCTTCCTGAAGAAATTACATTGCTGTAAGTCTATGAGCCTGCCTGATAATTAAGCTGAGAAATGACATTTGGATGTTATATAAACGCCAAGTGAACATGTGTAAAAGGCAGGAATTTTAATTATGTAGTTAAAAACAATTTTGTTTAGCTTACATTTTTCATTCTTCTACAGCTTCAACATGTAATCACCAATTTAATCAAGTTTAGCATATAAAAAAGATAAGATAACACTTTCTTTATCATATGTAGTTTTATTCAATATATTTAATATAAAATATGTAAAAATATGGTTCCAGTTGGCTTTATCTGCTGAGAAACACAGACAAAATGGAGTGTTATTACTACTGAGAACTAGTGGTGTAACACTGGTAGAGACATCTAATTAGTTCAACTCACATCTGGTTTAGCTGAGGGGCGGCATGCTCTCTCCTGGACTCCAGGTATCTATCTCCAGCCCAAGATCTCAAATTGCGCCAGAATCTCGCCGATTTCCGAGGTCGTTTTAAGCAAAAGTATTTGGCTATATGAGCTATAAACTTCACGGATGATAGCCAGGGGTGTTCTCTAAATTTCCTGAAAAGCACAAGTGGATAGGACACTCGTAGCCACTATGGCGAGTGTTTGTTTGACTGAAGTGGCTGGCGAATTCTCAAAATGGCTTCTGTGTTGATTAGGAAAGGAAAGGATTGATTCCAAATGAACCAGTAGCATGTGATTGGACGAACAAAATGTCAATCTTTCAGCCCTGGACACAATGCATGGTGAGGCCAGGCCTCCGTTGCCCACCCATTTTCAGTGATCTGGCCAATCACATATTGGCATGAAAAAGCATGCATTACATTGACTTCTATGAGAAGCTAATTTCCTAGGGGAGGCCTGGCCTCCCTTAATACAAACTGATAGGGAAATCTGGCCTGTTGCTTTACAATTGCAATATTGGGTTTTAGCCATGGGAACATTTAGATTTATGAACAAAACTAAAATAATATGAATATAAAAAATAAAAAATATGTTTTTTGTTAAAATAAATAAATAAAATAAATATATTTATTGTTTTTTTTAAATCTCTCTCTTCTCTCAAATTATTGGGGAGGCCAGGCCTCCTCCACCTCTATGGAGGAGCCTCCACTGAACAGAAGTGTAAATAGAACATGTTAAAAGAGAAAGTAAGCAGATATTAACAGTTAATGAACAAGTAGATTAATTATTCATTTTCTACCATCTGTCTTTAAAAATGTTGACAAAATAATAGAATGAGACATGACACAATATGTCACTGCATATGTCAGCAGACTAAATTAGGAGTCTTTGTTTGCTTACTCACTAACAAAAGACAAATTGTCTTGTATTTTCACCATTTTATTAAAGGACAAACTTGCAACAAGAAACATATGTTTAATGTACTATAAGATTTTTTGTTAAAATAAAACCATTAATGCAATTTTTTGTGGTGCCCTTTATTTAGAAAAGTACCGAAAAGTATCGAAATACATTTTGGTACCGGTACCGATCCCAAAATATTGGTATCGGGACAACACTACTCCATAACTGTTGTAAACCGTCCAGAAGATACTGTTTGAGTAAAGAAATTGCAACTTTAAAATACATACATTTGCAATATACTGTAAATGTATTTTAAACAAAACATTTATTTCATTCACATCCTCTTCAAAGTTATGAATATGGCCGTGTCTTTGGGTGCTGGAAGGCGTGGGGGAACAGTGAGATATTAAAGTAAAAGTTAAAGTACCACTGATAGTCACGCACACACTAATTGTGGTGAAATTACCCTCTGCATTTGACCCATGCCCTTGCCACTGAGCAGGTTTTTTTTTGCATATTGCAAAAATATTGCATATAGCAGTGGTCCCCAACCACCGGGCCGCGGCCCGACCAATTGGTACCGGGCCGCACAAGTAATAAAAAAAATAAATAAATAATTAAAACAATTTATTTTTTTATTAAATCAACAGAAAAAACACAATATATACATTATATATCAATATAGAATAATACAGTCTGCAGGGATACAATCCGTAAGCACACATGATTGTATTTCTTCATGAAAAAAAAAAAAGAAAAAAAAAAAAACATACATTGTACATTTTCATTTAGATTATATTTAAAATGTAATACTTAGATTTAGATGCAACATTTATATAGAAACTATTGCATTTGTATTTACATTTAACTATTAGATGTAACATTGTATTTCTAGATATAACATTTATATTGAACTTTTAATATTTAGATTTACAATTTTACAATTAAATGTAATATTTATTCTTTCAATTTAACATTTAGATTTAAATTTAACATTTAGATTAACAATTTTATATTTAACATTTAGATTACAAAAAATGCATTTGAATTTAGATTTAACATTTACATTTCTCTAGATTTAAATTTAACATTTCTGTTTAACATTTGATATCTTTATTTTGATGTATTATGTAGATTTAGATTGAAGATTTATATATAACATTAGATTTATATTCAACATTTAACATTGTACATTTATATTCAGATTTAATATTTAAATTTTGATTTAAAATGTATTTTTAACATTCAAATTTATATGAAACATTTGCAATTAAATTGTTGCATTTTTATTTAGATTTAACATTAAATGTAACATTTATTGATTAGATTTACTATTTTGACTACAAATGTTTACATTTAGATTTAACTTTTAATATTTTGATTAGAAAATGTTAAAATTATATTTAACATAAGGGACAAGCGGTACAAAATGGATGGATGGATTTAGATGAGGGGTGTCAAACTCATTTTAGCTCAGGGGGCCGCATGGAGGAAACTATATTCCCACGCGGGCCGGACAGGTAAAATCATGTCATTAAAACTTAAAAATAAAGACAACTTCAGATAGTTTTCTTTGTCTTACTTTGGCCAAAATTAGAACAAACACAATCTGAAATTGTGCTTGGCAAAACACTTTAAGTTGGTTAAAAATTCTGAGGAAAAAATTGGTGCAGTTTCAAAAGAAGATCACAATGAACTTAGACTTTGTCTCAGCGTTTTTACTAAGCCATTACACTTTAAGCACGTCTTGTTTTGAATTATCATGTTGGCAGTTCATTAAAAACATTTGAAAAAGCAATCGAGTGTTTCCTCAAACCGCCGCATTGGTGAAATCCGCATACTTCCACAACACATTCATTTATCATCATTCAAATATTACAATTATAATATTGACAAAACAGTTATCAAAATGACACCATAGCCGAATTAAAAGGTAACATAACTACAAACTAAACCAATGTGAACATGGTAGATTTAAGTATGAAATAAAATAGAACAAACAACATATGTGGAACCACACATATTTACAATGGATTTCAGGGTGCGCACATTGTGCATTCAACCAATTGCAAGCGCTGCATGGAACTGGAGCTACAAATATGACTCTTTGCATATTACTGCTAATTGCTTGCACCTGTGCCGATTGGAATATATTGATTGGCGCTTATAATCAGCTGACACTTCATCTCGAAACACTGTCATGTGTGATGTGGGTTACACTTGAATTGCAATTGTAAAATCCAGTGGACACATTTAGAACAACAGTTTCTTTCTTTTAAAAAAATGCAGCTCATTTTCTATATTTAGCAAACTGACTTTGCGGGCCCGGACTGAACATGACACACCCCTGATTTAGATTCAACATGGCCATCTCAAATGTGAGGAAAATGAGCTAAACATGAGTTCTGCCGAGTCATACCAAAACCGTGACAAAATGTAAATAAAGTGTTTGGATGTATTCAATCAAGAGAGTTACATATATGATAATGAAGTTAAGTTAAAGTTAGAGTGCCAATGATTGTCACACACACACACTAGGTGTGGCGAAATTATTCTCTGCATTTGACCCATCACCCTTGATCACCGTCTGGGATGTGAGGGGAGCAGTGAGCAGCAGCGGTGGCTGTGCCCGGGAATCATTTTTGGTGATTTAACCCCCAATTCCAACCCTTGATGCTGAGTGCCAAGCAGGGAGGTAATGGGTCCCATTTTTATAGTCTTTGGTATGACTCGGCCGGGGTTTGAACTCACAACCTACCGATCTCAGGGCGGACACTCCAACCACTACCCTATATAGCCATAATAGAGTTACATAGTTAATAATTATGTACCTACAGTACTGTTTACGGGTTTTATACCCATAAAATGGTTACATATATGATAATAAGCTTGCTGTGGCCTTGTGGTTAGAGTGTCCGCCCTGAGGTCGTGAGTTCAAACCCCGGCCGAGTCATACAAGCAGTAAGTGGCCGTGCAAAAGTGGGATGCAATGTACTTTTCTTGGTATGATTGGCAGGTACCAATTTTGAGCATAAAAACGCCAGTTATTCGGATCTCTGCAAAACATCAGCAAATATGTGTATGACATCCCGTTGGGAGTTTCAATCAGTAGTGGATTTGGAAGGAAGTGATTGAGTTTGGTAAGCACGCTGCTCTAATCTGGACTAGACTTCTGGCCAAAAAAGCCTCCTTTAAACAACAGATTAGCATTACACACAGTAGATGTGTCTGTCTGCCTCTTTCCTACAAAGGCTAGACCTAGGATTTAGCATGGCTGGGTAATCGGACTAGTAGGACCATCTGCTGCTGTATGCGGAGAGCAGCACGGGCTCGTCTCTGCTGGCTGTCAATTAGACTAGAAGGTATTTGCTGGTAGGAAGCATGCTCACCATCAAGTTGAAAAGGATCTTCGCCCCGGGACGGCGATCTGCGGCATCGCTTCGCAGAGTTACTTATTCAGAGTTGAGATGCGGCTCTCCCTGGGGAACAAGGACAGCTGAGCCATTTAGCGGGCGCGCAGGAGGAAGCATGTTGCTAGGAGACGTGATCAGACGCCGAGTACTAGAGGCGGGCCTGCATGCAGGGGGGAGGCCCTCTGGGGCACAACGGGGCGGAGATACAGGGCCGCCAGATTGATTATTCAATTAGCCTTAACTAAATATTCAGTAGCTGAGCCAAGGCACTGTCGTGCGTAAACAACTCACGCTGACACTGTAAATGACAATAAGCACGTGCAGGTGACGAAAGGATGGGTTGATCAAATAAACATGTTTTGGTGTGCCTAGAAGCAGGGCTTGAATGGACCACGGCGGATACGGCTAACAAAGAAACACTTGACTGCCTTCATGGCGTATATTTGATATATGAGTGAACATTTACACCAGGGGTGTCAAACTCATTTTAGATCGGGGGCCACAGGGAGAAAAATCTACTCCCAAGTGGGCCGGACTGGTAAAATACAGACAACTTCAGATTGTTTTCTTTGCTTAAAAATAAAACAAGCACATTCTGAAATTGTACAAATCATGTTGTGTTTTTTTTTGTTTTTTACACTTACATGTTGCTGTTAATAGTATTCTATCTTTATTTGTCGTCATTTATATATTTTTGAATACATGATGTGATAATGTTCATCAGTCAACTCATTGGTGTTAATTTTCAATCTATCAAGATGAAAAAATTATATCAACATCCAATTACAGGATGTTATTCATGTAGTTTAATCATTTTCCTCAACTGATGTACTAACATCATGTGGTTTATTTTGTACACATCTAGCATCATCTACAAAGATACAAAGAATTGCTATTGCAACATCTAGTGGACACATTTAGAATAGCAGTTTCTTTCATTTAAAACATTTCAGGTTCATTTTCATACTTAGCAAACTCATCCCGTGGGCCAGATAAAACCTGTTGGCGTGCCTGATCCGGCCCTCGTACCGTACGTTTGACACCCCTGATTTACACACTTTTGTGACCTGCATGAAATACAGTATATTCTGGAGGTGTGGTACTATGAAACCTACTGTATATTGACATAAAAACCAGAATAACCAAAGGCTACGTTTACGCTGAATGTCACGTCCAATTTTTTAAGCATTCTCACCCCCCACCCCTTCTTCATCTTCATTCTTCATCTACATAGGAATATATAAACATCCAAGCAATACATACATATTAAATGTTATTATAAATGTGCCCATTAGTACATTACTTATATACACTATATTGCCAAAAGTATTTGGCCACCCATCCAAATGATCAGAATCAGTTGTCCTAATCACTTGGCCCGGCCACAGGTGTATAAAATCAAGCACTTAGGCATGGAGACTGTTTCTACAAACATTATAGAAAGAATGGAATTGTGCCGAGTGTGAAATTTGGTGGAGTAGGAATTATGGTGTGGGGTTGTTTTTCAGGAGTTGGGCTTGGCCCCTTAGTTCCAGTGAAAGGAACTTTGAATGCACATTAAGAACAACGCAATTGTGGAATATTGATGGCGAAAGCTGCCGTGCAAGGCGCTAACCACGACCCATTTAATGCATGCCTGTCTTGCTGTAATGTATTTATGGTGTACATCGCAATCATCATTGAGCCCCCATCACGTCCAAACTAACATAATTAATATCAATAGCCTATATTAAAAAAAAAAAATAAGCATTTCTCAAGCTTTTTTCTATTGGTGTGTAATCTTTGCTGCAGCATTTCCTACCGAATAGCTCTGTTTTTTATGTATTTATTAGAAATCCAAAGACCTACTGTGGCAGTCAGATTATGTGCATAATGCACAAACATACACTATATTGCCAAAAGTGTTTGGCCACCCATCCAAATGATCAGAATCAGGAGTGCTTATCACTTGGTCAGGCCACAGGTGTATAAAATCAAGCACTTAGACATGGAGACTGTTTCTACAAACATTTCCTCTTGCAACATGACTGTGCACCAGTGCACAAAACAAGGTCCATAAAGACATGGATGACAGAGTCTGGTGTGGATGAACTTGACTGGCCTGCACAGAGTCTTGACATGAATCCGATAGAACACCTTTGGGATGAATTAGAACAGAGACTGTGAGCCAGGCCTTCTCGACCAACATCAGTGTGTGACCTCACCAATGAGCTTTTGGAAGAATGGTCGAAAATTCCTATAAACACCCTCTGCAACCTTGTGGACAGCCATCCCACAAGAGTTGAAGCTGCAATAGCTGCAAAAGTTGGACCGACATCATATTGAACCCTCGGGTTTAGGAATGGGATGGCACTTCAAGTTCATTTGTGAGTCAAGGCAATATAGTGTTTTTACATCAAATTTATAAAACCTCAATGGAGGTGTTTGGTTGTTTTTTAAGGGCTTTATAGGCTCCATAGTAAGCAGATTTTTGATCACATTTATTTAATATTTACAATGCAAAAAAAAAAAGAAAAATAATAACATCCATCATCATGTCTCACATTATGATTGTGAACAATAGGCAAAATTCCCAGAAAATTGCAGTTCCCCTTTAAAGTGTGTACCTCAGGGTTCCATGTTAGTTTTGTGGATGTGTTCCATCGATCTAAATAATATCTGTGATAATGTGTCGGATGCTGGGTTCCATTTTTATGCAGATGCAAATATTGTTCCTCCCCCGCTGTAGCGCAAACCTTTGAGCTCCTGCAGTCTGCTTTTGATGTTCTTCAGTCCCAGCTGACTCAGCTTAGACTAGTGCTAGATGCAGAGATATCTAAGGCAATGTTATTTTCAAATGGCAAACGACTGCCATTAAACATTCCAAAAATATAAACGGCTTCATTGGGTTGAACTTGAAATGGGCACCATTGGTTGTCGTACAGTTTTACAATGAGACAGCCAACACAACTAAAGATGGTGGCACTTTGGCTGCGACGGATTTCAAGCAGCGTCTGATATTTGGAAAAATTGGAGAGGTAATTATAACCCCAAATTTATTTGTCTTCGTCTTTCACACAGAGACACGGTTTAACGAGAGCAGATAATTACATGCGTACAAACGTCCGTGCCAGCATTGTGACGTGATGTGCCCTGAAGTTTCTCGAACAGTGACAATTACTTTCAAAACAACAGGGTGGTAGAAGTGAGTCTCAAGTGTTAAATTTCACACCCTGCTACTGAAATAGAAGAATGCTCTTTCACACTGGCCTCGGATCGTGCCTCCAGAGCCAGCTTTTCACAGTGACCGACATGCGACTTTAATAAGGAGTTGGTGTACAAACCAATGACCAATAGGAAGATACTGTACCATGAAATGATGTAAATATCGCTGTGTCCATGCCAGTGATGTGCAGTCACTGGAGGCAGGTGAGGCGGGGCCTCACATGCCATCATGGAAAGAAAAAAAATGTAAAAAGAAAAAAAAAAAAAAATTGTTATATGTATCCAGTTATTGTACTATAAAGTTATTTTCCATTTAACTTCACCAGTTTTAGATTATTTGTATTCAAAATTGCTGAATTTTCACATTTGCCGTTCAAATACTGAGAAGAGACGGTGCTGTGATCAGCAGCCAGTTGAGGCACGTCACTGCGTTGTGCCTCAACATGGATTGCGGACTCGGCTAACTGCTGGCCTGCTGTGCAGTGAGACCGTATTGCTATATGAACTATATTATACATTTCCATAGTTTAGTTAGCTGAGGTATATAATGTACAGTGTATTTTGTCAACAACTGTATGTGTGTAAGTATTTCTTGTGCTGAGCGATCATAAAACGGCTGCAAAAGACGCACTGGCTGAGGCTCGCAGTAATCCCGCCTCCTGGTGGTAGAGAATGCACCCCCGCCGTAGAATGCACCCCCTGACGGGAGTGTTATATCAACTAAAGCCCACACTTAAACTTTCCACGTGCAAGATTGAATCTATTTAAAAAAGTTATTTCATAAGAAGCCAAAAAGTGCAAAAACAATAATGTTCGTGTTGGAGGAGTTGTGAATGACTGCAGGACCACAACATTAGGTACACCTGTAGACTGCAGCACAGATTTCATATTTCATTCATTCACAACTCCTCCAACACGAACATTATTGTTTTTGCACTTTTTGGCTTCTTATTAAATAACTTTTGTAACCTATTTTTATGGGCTTTCCTCTTTGTGATGTTAAGTTCCTGTTATACGCTATTATACAGTGTATGCCTTGAGCTCTTATTTTGAAGGCGCCAAGAGCGGAAGTGATGACACGTTGGAGTGTAGCGGAGGTTTTTGAAAGAAGGTAAATAGAGTGGTCCTCATGTAAACTGGAGCCTCCTTGTTTGTTATTTTGTAGTTTCATACAGTATAGGCGACATTTATAAACCCTCGGTTACATAGATTAAAATGTATTTAAATAGATTCAATCTTGCACGTGGAAAGTTTAAGTGTGGGCTCTAGTTGATACAACACTCCCGTCAGGGGGTGCATTCTACATTTCTATGTGGGGCTCAAATAAAGGTGTGCTGTGGTCATGTTAGCTGGTGTGCACGTAAACATTCACTGTTAATGCAAATCACCTTGAACTGGCAACTCACATCTTACCAAGCCAAAAATGTATAAACGTTTTCATATCTCTTTTGTTAATTATTTGGGGTTTTGTTACCTGTAATGGCAAATAAATATGTACAAGGCTCTACTCATAAGTACAAAATGTGCTTCTTTTATTCGTACCGACGTAAAATCCAACTGTAGCATATATCGATACCTTTGTTGTCCATGAAACCACATCTGGTTGCAGACTGGCTTAAACACTTGTGACTAAAGCACTTATGGCACATTCAGGTAATGTTGCAATTTTCCATGCCAACAAAGCAAGAATGCCTACATATAATATATAATAATTAAAAATGCTCAAACATACAGTAAGGCTACACTTTTCAAAATGTGTTAGCTCGATGCTAGTTTACTTTGGCTTTGCCATAGGCTAGCATTAGCAACTTTACATGGCGATTTCAACATTTCCAAATATGGAGATGAAAACTACATCTGCGATCAGGAAGGGGCAATTATTTTGACTCGGGGGGGGGCAAATTTAAAGAAAAAAATGTGTCTGGGGGCCGGTATATCTCTCTCTCTCTCTCTCTCTCTATATATATATATATATATATATATATATATATATATATATATATATATATATATATATATATATATATATATATATATATATATACATGTATATATATATATACACACATACATACAGTCGTGGTCAAAAGTTTACATACACTTGTAAAGAACATAATGTCATGGCTGTCTTGAGTCTCCATTAATTTCTAGAACTCTAATTTTTTTGTGATAATTATTTGGTTACATGTCCCTTGGCAAGTTTCACTGCAATAAGGCACTTTTGGTAGCCATCCACAAGCTTCTGGTTGACTGTTTGACCACTCCTCTTGACAAAATGAGTACAGTGGTTTTCTGACATGGACTTGTTTCTTCAGCATTGTCCACGTGTTTAAGCCAGGACTTTGGGAAGGCCATTTTAAAACCTTAATTGTAGCCTGATTTAGCCATTGCTTTACCACTTTTGACGTGTGTTTGGTGTCATTGTCCTGTTGGAACACCCAACTGCGCCCAAGACTCAACCTCCGGGCTGATGATTGTAGGTTGTCCTGAAAAATTTGGAGGTAATCCTCCTTTATCATTGTCCCATTTACTCTCTGTAAAGCACCAGTTCCATTGGCAGCAAAACAGGCCCAGAGCATAATACTACCACCACCATGCTTGACGGTAGGCCTGGTGTATTCCCGGGATTAAAGGGCTCACCTTTTCTCCTCCAAACATATTGCTGGGTATTATGGCCATACAGCTAAATTTTTGTTTCATCTGACCACAGAACTTCCCTCCAGAAGGTCTTATCTTTGTCCATGTGATGTCAGAACAACACTGAATATTGACAACATATGAACGTCACACCCCCTCTCGATCGACATATTATACAATCAAGCGAAACGCAACAAAAATGGAACAAACATGCCAAAAAATGAACGCGAAGGGTAAAAAAACCTCCCACCTACAATCTGATATATCACTAAGCTTTAGAACTTTGTTGTAAAAATCTCCTTCCGCATCTGTCCCTAACACCCGCATTTCAAGCTGGCCGTTCTGGAAACACTCTGTGGAAACGCTCCCCACCCACACGGCTTGGTTCCTTGTCTGAGCTGCTGTGATTTAGATGACCATAGTAACTAGTATATCATGCAAACGCGCAGATTCCAACCATTGAAATACTTTGTATGGATCAAGACTTACGATAATTTTAAAACGTCACTGCAGATCATAATGGCAGCTACAGTTTCTATCTTAAAGATCTAAAAAAATAATTTGGGAATGTCCGGCGGGCCAGATTGAAAAGCTTAACGGGCCGCATTCGCCCTTAATTTGCCCAGGTCTGACTAAGATGCATGCTACTATCAAACAGCTGGTGTGTAATTGGTAAAATACTCACAGTATAAGCAGGCAGAGTTCAAAATATGGCTGTACACATTAAGCTTAATAGCAAAGACTACTTTCATAACTATGCAACACACTGCTCCCATCCAATATCTTAAAATTGCATGCAAAGTCTATTATATAATGCTTACAAATGCGACTCAGAATAACTGGGCAGCACAGTACATGTCATCAGCACATTCTTAAATGCTAACTAAAAAAAACATTTTATTATTAAGAAAAATAATATTTAGTAACACAAACACAAAAGTAACGACAACTAGTACAGTTGAATATTAATTCTGAGGCACCGGGAATTGGTACCGTACCAGTTCAAATTTGAAAAGTTACCATCCCTGCACGTCTCGGTTCTGGCTGCTCTGTACAATTTCTCATTATGTGGCATGAATATTTTAATATGTAGAGCAGATATTGTTTAAGGTATGTGCAACACAATTCCGAGAAACAAAGGAATGACTCACCTTATCAAAACTCGCCCGTTCAATAATAATCATGAATATGGTCTGCATAATGAACAGGACTATGTTACAAAACCATCCATTGCATGCTAATTAGTGAGCTTGGGGAAGTGGAAGTATCTGTGCTAAGCAGAGCTAAGGTAAATGTCTGTGCAAACTACAAGTGCAATCACCCGTTCCTTCTCACTTTTAAGTAAATAAACAATACTTTCACAATGCCCAACTATTAATTTAATTTAATACAATAGGCTGACCCAACCAACACTATGCACTTATCTTTAAGATCCTGCTCCCACATGCAAACACTGATGCAGAAAGAAATAACAATTCAACAGCACTCATATTATATTCACATCCAGTTGTTCAGGGCCTGTTTTGACAGTTGGTGTATGAGTTTTTTCACTCTGACCTATATCCCTTTGAATGAACAGTTACATTCACATCCCCTGGCACACCTCTGCATTCACTTTTATACTGATGGTTGCCGAGCAACAGTACGGTTAAGGGGGTTAAAGGGCCTTACTACGGGACAATCTGGTGTCAGGGGATTGTTGAGGCGTCTCTGTTTACATGTCCAGCCCCGGATTACTCAACCTGGACAGGAATTTCCATTTCTGCAAATGTTAACTCCACCAAAACAGGTGGCTGCGTTTTCATCAGCGATGAGTTGTTTGCAACTCCTTTGTTTAAAGATGTTTGTAATTTCAACCGGGATTCAACACTGATTCCTTTACAATCAAAATAAGAATATGCCATTTGACATAATGCAAATTGTAATTTCAATAATCAAATGGTGACCTTAAAATTTCATTATTTTCTTTAAAAAAACATTAACCATGATGATTCCATCTAACTTCACATTATATCACATTTAAGTCCCATCTTAAAACTCATTTATAAACGCTAGCCTTTAAATAGACCCCCCTTTTAGACCAGTTGATCTGCCGTCTCTTTCCTGCTCTGCCCCCCTCTCCTGTGTGGAGAGGTTATCTGGTGACCACAGATGATGCGCTAGCTGTTCAAAGTCGGGACCTGGGGTGGACCACTCATCTGTGCATCAGTTTCGGACGTCTCTGCGCTGCTGACTTGTCTCCACTCAAGATGATCCCCTGCTGTCCCCACTATGGACTGGACCTCACACTATTAACTAGATCCACTTGAGGTCCATTGCACTAGTCGCCCAGGGGAGGGGGTCCCTTCCAAGGTTTCTCATTGTATCCCATTGGGTTGAGTTTTTTCTTGCCCTGATATGGGAACTGAGCCGAGGATGTCATTGTGGCTTGTGCAGCCCTTTGAGACACTTGTGATTAAGGGCAGTATAAAATCCACTTGGATTGATTGATTGATTGATATCCAAACATGAAATCGAAGTAAAATATTTAAAATACATTCTGATTAATAAATCCAAACATGGGAAAAATATGAAAAACACACAAACACTCTATAGTTAACTATTTTAGAATTCTAAATATACTTAGTAGGCTATAATGATTCAAAAAACATGACTGGCATGGGATTATTGCCTTGGTACCGCCCCATCCATATCCATCCATATCCTTGCAATGTAGTACATGTTAATGACATATAATTTGTATATGATTGAGAGATATTTATTATCGTATGTATCATGAGTGTACTTTTTAAAACAAATGTATCTTAAGACCATTTATTTACAAGTCATGGTTATTTGTATATTTAGTCTTCAGTCCTAATACACATTGGGACTGATCTACTAAAGGTTTTTGTGTACTTAAAATAACGCTGCCGGTTTCGTCTCTAAAGTGAGCAAAATAAGGAGCTCGGTTTGCACAATTTTTACACTTGATATATATTGTACCCACAGTCTTAGTAGATTACACCCAACACATCTACTTATAGTACACACAATTTTATAGTTTGTTTAGCACGTTATATTTGGAAGCTAGTAGATTAGGTCCACATTTTGAGCAGTATATACCAGATATTTATTGAATAATAAGCATTATGAATCTTGGCACCATACTCCTAGCAGGAAAAATACATTAAAACCACGTTGAGAACTTGTTGAGATAGGTCCTGACGTTGACCAACTCAAACATAACGATGAAACAACATGCTTTTTGACGACCATTAATCAATGTCGGGGTGTGACGTTGATTTGACAATTGAATTTTGGTCATTTCCAAACCAATATTCTACAACACAAATACAACGTTGAAACAATATACTTTTTGACGACATTTATTCAATGTCAGGTTGTGACGTTGATTTGACCATTGAAATTTGGTCAGTTCCCAACCAACAACTTGGAGCCAACGTTGGACATCAACGTTGTCCTAATTTACAAATACAATTATTTCGCAACGTTGTTTCAAAGTCAGTTTTAAAGGTCATGTGTGTATAATCAACGTTGTATCAATGTTTAGTGCCTGCTGGCTGTATATATACTGTATCAGCTGATGTAGTGCTGTTGTTGTGGTTTTGTTGTTGTTGTTGTTTCTCTATATCTTTCCCCACCACTTCTTGCTTGCGGAGTTCCACAAGGTTCGGTTCTTAGCCGTGTACCCTTTAGCATCTATATGTCGCCATTAGGCAACATCATACGCAAATATGGTGTTAGCTTTTAGTATGAACCCTTCAAACACAAAAATCGTTAGTTTGAGATTTAACTTTCTTGTCCTTGTCCAAAGTCTAGCAGCTGCATTTTGGACCAACTGTAATCTTTTAAAGCCCCACTTAAGAACTCTCCGTTTTGATTGATTTTGGCGGTGCCAGTGGACCAAGGCGATAGTGTTTTGCCTTTTACCATGAATTGATTAACGTGGACCTTAAACAAGTTGAAAAACTTATTCGGGTGTTACCATTTAGTGGTCAATTGTACGGAATATATACTGTACTGTGCAATCCACTAATAAAAGTCTCAATCAATCAATCAAATGGAGGACCACATTTCCCATGAGGACCAGCGCATAGCGTTGTAAATTGTCAGAAATACAAACGGACACAGTAATACCACAATGATTCGGTACGACTGATCTTTCCACAGTAGGAACCTACATATTTTACTTAAACTTTATATTTGCAGTTTGCAGTCATTGCATTGTTTTTTTCTGTATACAGTACTTTTGAGTTTGTTGGGTGGCTGGTCATGTCAGTGTGGAACTGCAAACTATCAAGCTAGTGGCTATTAGCATTAGCATTCAGCATTCATATGATTTAGATTTAAGCATCGAAAGGTAGTTACTAGTCCAGCAGAGCCAAGGCTGCATGGGTCTGAAATCCCTTCTCATCTTTGAGCGTACACACAGCAAGTAAAAGCCGGACCAATGTTGATCCTTGACTGTCCCTTTATCTGGGTAGCCTTCCTTTTTCTTTTTTTGCCTCCTCATAAATTAATATTATTTTTTGTTGTTTTACAACTTCTGCCACGATAGCTGTAGTTGCACGTAGGCGTTTGCATCGACTTCCGTTTTAGCAAACAATTGGGGAAAGGGGGAGTAACGTACGCCGTAAAGCAAGTCAGCGCACTTGTAGTTTTTTGTGTGGCAGGGTTCCTGTCACCCTCCTCAAAATTGCTTAGTGCCAGTGAAAGCGATACCGACCTCCTCAGGCCATGACAGAGGTGTCATTCAACCAGTTGTAAGTCGATGTATCATGTATTTTATGAATGTTGAAACGTTACTTAGTGCTGCTTTAATGCTGGACATGGAAAATAATACTTTACAGTGATTACGATAAGACGATCTCAGCGTAACTGTAGGAAAAAAATGGGATGGATTTTAGCGATTTTACAGAGATGGAATGAGGCTGTTTTACTAGCGTTCTTAATGTGCAGCTAAAACGAGAGAGTGCCGAAAATAATAATGAGATTTTCCACCGAGTTGCTTTGTACAATAATTTTATTGTTGAAATTTAAGGTGGTATCCTTAAACAAGTGCCTCTGTCTAGCAGGACTGATAAACAACATATCGTTTTTCTTGGCATTAAGATGCAAAAAGTTGTCCGAAATCCACTGTTTGATGTCATTAAGATCTGCCTCCAGATGACTACAATATAGCGTTTTGGTCAGCTCTAGAGACAGTTAAGGTTGGGTGTCATCAGCATAACAGTGAAAGCTTACACCGTGTTTGTGTAGAACCAAGAACCGATCCCTGTGGAACTACCAGGTCACATGTTATGGGATACACAGTGCATCCTTTCAGTGAAATAGGAGTGAAACCAGGAAAAAGCTAAGTCTCACATACCGGTACATGATTTTATGCGTTCTAATAGAATGTTATGATCAATGGTATCGAAAGCAGCGCTGAGATCAAGTAACAGCAAAACAGATGATGCATCAGCATCCGTAGTTAACAAATTATTAAGTCAATTTTGCGAGGGCTGTCTCGACTAAAAGGGTTCACAAAGATTGTTAGGCGCCGATTGTTTATTTAGCTGCAGTACAACAAATGTTTCAGGAGGTTCGACACCGGCCAGTAGTTTAGTACGAGGTCAGGGTCAAGGTTAGGTCTTTTAAACAGAGGATATATAGCCACTGTTTGAAATGCTAGAGGAAACAGTACTGGAGGAGAGAGATACCAGAATAATATTTAACACTGTTGGCCGTATTACAAAACCCAAAACCAGTGAAGTTGGCATGTTGTGTAAAACGTAAATAAAAACAGAATACAATGATTTGCAAATCCTTTTCAACTTATATTCAATTGAATACACTGCAAAGACAATATATTTAACGTTCAAACTGCGAAACTTATATTATCTATATATTATATATACATACTGTATATATATAATTCTATCTTAACTGACTCCTCACCCATGTTAACAGGCTCTGTAATCACCTTCTCCAGTGTCAAGTGAGACTCAAATAGTAATCTATTTTCCTAAAAAGAGTGATGGCTCCTTCCCAGTTAGGGTGAAGGCTGTCCATTCTCAACGAGTCTGGTTTGCATCCCAAATAGGGCCAATTATCTATAAAGTTATAGCCCTGTTTTCTGCAATATATGTTAAGCAAGACTAATCTGCTATATCGCTCATCATTGCCTCTAGTAGGCAGGAAGCCAGAGACAATTAATTGATACTGAACTATCTTCCGAGCGAGATTACAAATATTAGCTATGTTTCTTTGTACTCTCACATTTTCTCATCCTAATGTCGTTGGAGCCGACGTGTAAAACTATGTTAGAGTAGCTAGTGTTGTGATTAGCCTGTCATACGTGTCTAAGGCCTCTTGCGAGTCAGCTCCCTCACTGAACTGAATGTTCCGGGTGATGGAGTCACCTATAACTGAGGTGTGGTGGCCGGTAGACTGGCGTGTAGCTAACGGACAAAAGCTGTTATGCGTCACAACCGGCTCACCGCAGTTAGCAGGCCGCTTAGGGCTAGTGCAAACTGAACGAGCTAGCCAATTACGGTTAACGCTAGCAAGCATGTCCACGACATCTAAAGTTATGCTGTTACTCTCCTCAAACTGGTGGACACGTCCCTCTAACAGGGACAACATTTCCATGAGAAGGGTGCATAAGTACACAAAGCCATACTCAAGAGTCCAGTTTCTTGCTGTGTTCCGAGCGGGGGTTTCAAACTGGGACTAGCACCTCAAAGCTAACCTCTCTTAAAAGTGAAATAAAAAATAGATGCTTTGTATAATTCAATAGGAAAAATACGCTGTTGGAGAAGGACTAAAGCTATAAATTATTTGAAAAGCACACAAAGTAGAAAAATAGCACTGTGCTAATAGCATAGTGCTAAATGTATATACTGTAGCATTTGGATAGATCCCGTTTCGACCAGTTGACCTGTTGCTTTTCTTTTATGCTCTCTCCCCCTGTCCTGCGTGAAGGGAGTAGGAGGTGGTCACGGATAATCTATGGAGAGGTACCAGACTGGAAGATGCGGTAGCTGTGCATGTGGATCCATCACAAGAAAAAGGTGAAGGTGAACAACATAGAAAAAGTAGTTCTTATCTAATTTGTCTGCTGCATATTTCAGAACACAATGAAAATACCATGACAAAACAACACAGGTAGGTTGGACCTTATAGTGTAATGTGAGGTGTCTATGGTGACAGCTGATATAGTACACGCAAAAACTGCACCGCTGTTTAAGATATTATTTGCACATGCAGTCTCAGTAGATCACTAATAATACTCCATTTTTTTTACGATGCGCACGTGATTTGGATCTTAGTAGATTAGGCCTATTGTGTTTAACTTGATGAAAGGCTGCATATAAAAGCTGTGTCAGTCATCAGATTCAGAGGTCATGTTGCCTTTCTTGTCACAACGCATGAAATGAAGCCTGTGACCTTAAGATTTGATTTATTTTATCTCCAATGTCTATCCTAGTCAAAGACATTTAAGTTGGTGAATTCTGCTTGGTCCCCCGCTGTGGCTGGATTAATGAGCTGCCCTTTGGCTTGAAGCGTTGGCAATATTTCCTTCAGCTTAAGGCCTCTTCATTAGGTGTAGAAATATTGACCTTCGCTGCTTTTTTTATGGGCATGTACTGTATAACCAAGAAAAGCAAGCATTTATCTATAAAGGTTAGTAAATTATTCTTATCCTTCCACTGTGGTCAGGGTTTCACATTTTTGGTTTATTTTCGAACATGTATATATAATGCATCACATTTGGCCTTCAAATGTAGAAATATGCTATTTATGCTGGGTTTCAGGTCCTTTGAGGTGTTAGTATGTAATCCTAATCATGTCCTGAAGGTTCTGAGACCTAGCACACAAACCCAATGTCCATGAAAATCACGATGTGCACAATATTAGCAAACTATAAATCAGAATTTTGCGGTTTTGTTCAAGCCACTTTCAGCAATTGATGTCTTGCATAAGCACAACATGTTACAACCTGATCCGATCGCATATACATTTTATGTTGCATTTTCCAAGGTGCACACATTTAGCCAAGCGAATTGTACTTCAAAGTACTCTAAAACTGCCACAAATGATTGGAGGATGCGGGCAGAACTGTGGACACTTTGTGATTTGGATAACAGCCTGTCTGCCCAGCAGGATGAATTTGAGGACCAGTCTCAGACAATTTAGAGTGAAAAGCAAATGTTATTTTTACTCGCATACAAAACATTCTAACTTGGATTGTTTCCCTGGGGCTTCGAGACTCTCCCGAAGGACAGTGCAGCAAATACACAACAAACTCCCTTCTTGTCTCTCATGGACACACACCTGTTGTTGACTTTGGACTGACTGGCGGCTGCAAAAACACCACCCCCCCATCCAACGCCCTTGACGGGAATCCCTTAGGGGTGATGGATGGCTGGGCAGCGCCTGAAGAGCTGCAGCCAGCCACCGTAGCCCCCAATCCCTCCCCTCTGTTGCAAGTCTCGAGTTGTATGTTGTGAAATGTATATGTGCTTTGCTTTGCTATGGAGTTTATTTTCCCCACTCCAGACTGGGCCCCCTTATGTTGCCCAGTCTAGATTGTATTTTTTTTCTTATCCTCCCCCAGTGTTTACCTTTTTCCCATCTTTTACCATCAGCGTTCCTGTTTTGTAACCCTGTACACTGCTTGTTTGTCTAATCTTGAACGGGTTTGTGCTGAAAACAAAGTTTTGTTGTACTTGTGCAATGACAATAAAGACCTACCTACCTACTAACTTGGGCCCAGAAGTTTCACACCCACAGTGTGTCACATTTGGCTAATGTGAGCACACTGATCTGTGCTCAAGTTGGCCCAATTTCACCTACTTTGGCATGACTGGCGTCACTTCATGCACATGCGTGTGATTTTTTATTAATGACTTTATTTATTTGAATTAGGACAGTACATAGTCTCATAGTCATATGTCTCAGCAGAATGGCTTCAACATAAATATGCTGGAATTAGCACAAAAGCATGCATTGTCCTAAGGCAGGTAGAAACATACAAACACACAGTAAGACACAGACAATAGACAAATAATAACACCACACGTACATATAACCAGAGTTTTAAAAGAGAGAGTCCAAGAAAAGGTTCATCTATGGGAGCATGACTGGTTTGACTTCAACTCATTTTTAAATGTAGCCAAGTTGTAGAATGACTGTAGTGCAATCGCTCAATAGTTTTTCATAATAAACGACACACCTCAGAATAACTCAGCCATGGGCATGATTTCTCCCCCATGGCTATATTACTGTTTAGTGTTGGTATGGCAATTTGCAGAATTAGGATCAGAGCTCACAAGAGTTCAGGGGCTGCTAAGGACCAAACTCAGGGAGGCCAAGGAGAACTACAGGAGAAAGCTGGAAGGGAAGCTTTTGGAGAAGTACGCAGACCATCACCGGCCTCAAACAGTCAGGGGGTAGGGGGGTGGACGGAGACAAAGAGAGGGCCAATGAGCTAAACCAGTTCTTTAACAGGTTTGACACAGTGGCTCCGACAAGCTCCGGTCACCCCCCTCCCCAAGACATGGGCCCGCCTCACAGCCCCCCAACTCCAATGACTACCCCCCCCCCCCCCACTTAACACCTCACCCTCAGTTTGATGAACCCCTCCTCCCCCAATCACCTGAGACCCCCCCAGTGTGTCTGTCTGCAGAACAGCTGAATGCACAGCTAAATAAGTTACACACGGGCAAGTCCGCGGGTCCTGACGGTGTGAGCCCCAGGGTGCTCAAAGCCTGTGCCCCACAGCTGTGTGGTGTGCTCCAGCACATCTTCAACATGAGCCTTAGGCTGCAGAAAGTCCCCACACTGTGGAAAACCTCATGCGTGGGCCCCATCCCCAAGTGCACACGACCCAGCACGTCGAAGGACTACAGGCCTCTGACTCTAACCTCCCATATCATGAAGACCATGGAGAGGTTGGTCCTGGAACAACTTCGCCCTATAGTCAAGCCCCACCTGGACCCACTCCAATTTGCCTACCAGCCCCGACAGGGAGTGGAGGACGCAGTCATCTACCTGCTGAACCGAGCCCACACCCACCTAGACAAGTGCTTTCAATACCATACGGCCTGGGCTACTGGGTGTGAAGTTGGAGACGATGCAGGTGGAGGCCCCCTTGGTGTCCTGGGTTGTTGATTACCTGACTGACAGACCACAGTACGTGCGACTGCAGGACTGTGTGTCTGACAGGCTGATCAGCAACACCGGGGCCCCGCAGGGCACAGTCCTCTCCCCCTTTCTCTTCACCATTTACACAACCAATTTCCATTATCACTCAGAGTCCTGCCACCTTCAGAAGTTTTTTGATGACTCTGCGATAGTGGGGTGTATTGAGGATGGTGATGATGAGGAATACAGGGCACTGGTGGAGGACTTTGTCACATGGTGTGGAAAGAACCACCTCCAGCTTGATGTGACGAAGACCAAGGAGCTGGTTGTGGACCTGGGAAGGAGGAGGAGTTCTCCGGCGACCCCTGTTTCTATCAGGGGGGTCGATGTGGACATGGTTGAGGAATATAAATACCTCTGTGTACACATCGACAACAAGCTGAATGGGTCAAAACACGCTGAGGCACTCTACAAGAAGGGACAGAGCCGCCTCTACTTCTTCAGGAGGCTAGGATCCTTCAACGTCTGTACAAAGATGTTGAAGATGTTCTACGAGTCGGTGGTTGCGGGCGCCTTCTTGTACGCCGTGGCCTGCTGAGGCAGCGGGCTGAGAGCGAGGGACGCAAACAGACTGGATAAATTGGTAGAGAAGGCCAGTAACGTGGTGGGAGTGGAGCTAGACTCTCTGGCGCTGGTGTCAGAGAGGAGAAGTCTAGAAAAGCTCCTAGCCATTATGGACAACACCTCCCACCTACTACACTCGGACCTTGGGGAGAGAATGAGCACGTTCAGTGGAAGGCTCAGACTCCCAAAATGCAACACGGAACGACACAGGAGGTCCTTTATACCGACAGCCATCAGACTGTATAATGCATATGTTCCTTCTTGACTGCACTTAAATGTAGAGTATATGTAGAAAATATTTATATTATTAATATATTATATATTATATATATAATATATATTATATTATTTATTATTATTATTGTCTATTGTGAGCGAACTGTGGTGCAGAATTTCCCCCAGGGATCAATAAAGTACTTTCTATTCTATTCTATTCTAACGTAAGTGTCTATATTAGCTATAATAGCTTACTATCAAAATGACTATGTGTCGTAGGCTGAAGCAAATCTTTGTTGACAGAAAAGTTGAAATGTAATATTTATTCTACACATTTTTACAACATTAGAAACCTTTAGTATATCAGAGGCTACTCGGAAGGTGAGATAACTCCTGGAAATTACTGGATTAGAAAGACCAAAGGTATAGATATGTGTGTCCAAGTTAAAGGAAACGGCAGGCTGTCTTCTTTTAATAGATTTATTACAATCATTGGCAAGCTAGGTAATGTTTGCTGTGGTCTGGAACAACATGGCACACAAACAACTATCTGAAATGCAGCCAATATTACATACAGATAATGTGTCATGAGACATGCAAAACTAAATTATATACAAAGAGGATACAAGTAACGAAAATTAAATGAGCTCAAATATACCTAAAAATGTGGCATAATGATGCAATATGTACAGACAGTTTAAATAGTCTGATTAGCACTCCAACAAGTCAATAATATCGACAAAGCTCACCTTAGTACATTCACCCACAGCATAAAACTTTTGGTGGAAAAAATAAGACAAAGAATGAGTGCAAGATTTACATGTAAACAAACTGTTGCGTCACAGTCCCCACTATGGTGAGTTCAAGAACCGCCAAAATTAGTAGGACAAAACGATGTTCACCAAATACTCATATTAAACACATTAAACAGTGGGCTTTCTAACAATTGGAAAGGTTTGTGTCATGTTTGTCCCCAAACAAAAAACATACAAAAACAAAAAAAAACATTTCCCCCCCATCTTTTTCCATTTTCAATCCTTATTTAAAAATGCTGCAGGGAGTCACTAGGGTGGCACTAAAGAGCCGCAGGCGGCTCGACAGCCGCAGGTTGCTGACCCCGCTTTAGGGTCACACGGCTAAACTTGACGTAAAAGCACATTTGTGTTGTTTATGTCACATTGTAAATATTCAGCTCCTTATTTGTCTTCTAGGGTCACAATAGTTTTTTGTTTTTTTTTTTAAAGAAAAGGTATTGTACAGGTAATTATTAGTTACCTATGTAACTAGTTGGTACACAGCTGTTATACCTGATGTTGGCAAGAAATCCCAGTTGGGAGCGGTCATAACATAGTGATATAGTCACAACAGATGTGTAGTTAAGAGCATCCTCAGCACCAGCATAATGGTGTGGAACAGCAGCTGCACGGCTGAAGAAAGGCATTACAGAGGGAGGTGAAAGCTGCTAGGAAGATCGTGAGGAGCAGCAATGCCATCAAAACAGGCATTTTCAACAGCAGATGCAGAAAGAGGACTCGCTGCAACACCTTAGATCACATTCACCCTGCACACCCTCTGAATAAGAGAGCTGACTCCGCCCACAAGACAGCATTGAGGTGGTGGCTGACAGAAGGATGTTGACGAAGTAAACATGCATAATGTCCAATCCTTCTCACCCCACACATAACCTTGTGGAGGCCATGAGCAGACTGTTACGTCCGCAGTGTAAAAAGGAGCATTACTGCAGGTACTTTCTGCCCACGGCCATGGATGCCAGGATGCAGAGACAAAAGGCGATGTGCAGGTACAATTTTGATAATGAAAAATAAGGTAGCACCTAGGGTTGTATACGGGTATTAGTAGTACCGCGATACTAATGAATCATATTCGGTACTACACAGCCTCTGAAAAGTACCTGTCCGCCACCCCCCTACCCCTGTCGTCGTCACGTTGTGTCATTGCTGGTTTAAGAGCAGATGAGCATGTTCGGCAGCGCACAATCATAGAGTACTTACAAGCAGACACAGTGTGTAAACAGAAAAAAGAGAACGGACGCATTTTGGCTTAAAAACTAACGATAAAGGTGAAGTTAACATGAAACGCCATCAGGAAGAGATGCTTTAAGACATGGCTATCTAGCTAGCGGCTGAAGTCCAGCCCCAGTCGGCAGTGCTGTAGCTACTTCTAAATCACTAATCCTCGCCTCCATGGCGACAAATAAAGTATGTTTCTTACAAGTATCATCCCTGCAGGACGAGGAATAGCTAAACATGCTTCACTACACACCGTAGCTCACCGGCGTCACAATGTAAACAAACGCCATTGGTGGATCTACACCTAACATCCACTGTAATGATACCAAGTACAGGAGCGTATCTAGTCGATACTACTATAATTACGTCGAAATTTTTTGGCATCACAACATCTTCTTTAGTTTTTTTTAAATGTATATTATGTTTATAAAGTCAGGAAATATGTCCCTGGATACATGAGGACTTTGAATATGACCAATGTATGATCCTGTAATGACTTGGTATCGGATTGATATTTAAATGTGTTTTATCATCCAAAACTAATGTAAAGAAACAGAATAATAAGTGATTATTACATTTTAACAGAAGTGTTAAAAGAGAAAGTAAGCAGATATTAACAGTAAAAGAACAAGTAGATTAATAATTCATTTTCTACCAATTGTCTTTAATAATGTTGACAAAATAATAGAAAGATAAATGACACAATATGTTACTGTATATGTCAGCAACTAAATTAGGAGCCTTTGTTTGCATACTTACTACTAAAAGACAAGTTGTCTAGCATGTTCACTATTTTATTTAAGGACAAACTTGCAATAAAAAACATGTTTAATGTACCCTAAGATTTTTTGTTAAAATAAAGCCAATAATGCAATTTTTTGTGGTGCCCTTTATTTAGAAAAGTACCGAAAAGTATCTAAATATTTTTGCTACCGGTATCGGGACAACACTAGTAGCACCAGCGTGTAACAAACAACGGTCCACGGGTGTGGTAAAAAATTCAACAACAAAAAGCTAAAAAGGAATATATATAGCAGGTACGGTATGACATGCTAGATTACAAAGAACAATGAACCAGCACTGTCTGATCAAACAATTCTAGCTTAAAAAAGCCATCTTATTAGCAACAAGGGACATGTGTGTCTCCTGATTGCCAATCAGGAAGCAGGTGAGGGGAAACCGTACTCAGGCAGAGGTAAAGCGGATGAGAGTGGCGACAAACAGGAAGTTGAATTTAAAGAATAAGTGCTGGACAGGAACCAAATACCCAGACAGACACAAGTCCAACCTGTCATGACAAAACCTGCAATAAAAATAATGGACTGTTAAAATATTTTTCAAGGGGGTAATCTTATGATTAGGGATGTCCGATAACATCGGACTGCCGATATTATCGGCCGATAAATCCCTTAAAATGTAATATCGGAAATTATCGGTATCAGTTTCAAAATTATCGGTATCGGTTTCAAAAAAGTAAAATTTATGACTTATTAAAACGCAGCTGTGTACACGGACGGAGGGAGAAGTACAGAGCGCCAATAAACCTTAAAGGCACTGCCCTTGCGTGCCGACCCAGTCACATAATATATACGGCTTTTCACACACACAAGTGAATGCAAGGCATACTTGGTCAACATACAGGCATACAGGTAACACTGAGGGTGTCCGTATAAACAACTTTAACACTGTTACAAATATGCGCCACACTGTGAACCCACACCAAATAAGAATGACAAACACATTTCGGTAGAACATCCGCACCGTAACACAACATAAACACAACAGAACAAATACCCAGAACCCCTTGCAGCACTAACTCTTCCGGGACGCTACAATATATACCCCACCACCTCAACCCCGCCCACCTCAACCTCCTCATGTCCCAAATTCCAAGATGCTGTTTTGAGGCATGTTAAAAAAATAATGCACTTTGTGACTTCAATAATAAATATGGCAGTGCCATGTTGGCATTTTTTTCCATAACTTGAGTTGATTTATTTTGTAAAACCTTGTTACATTGTTTAATGCATCCAGCGGGGCATCACAACACAATTAGGCATAATAATGTGTTAATTCCACGACTGTATATATCGGTATCGGTTGATATCAGTATCGGTAATTAAGAGTTGGACAATATCGGAATATCAGATATCGGCAAAAAAGCCGTTATCGGACATCTCTACTTATGATTGAATCAAATCATTAGTTGTTTTAACGAGGACATCTTTAATGAACGACTTACTTGTTTGAAGACAAAAGGTCACACAGACAACTCCAAAGAGGTAGAAATATTTTCTTGAAGCTTGTAGTAAGCAGGGTAAATGTTAGTTTACCTTGATATTGCAACTAGGGAAAATAAGTTATTTTTTGGTGAAGCATCATGATTGAAAAACTCTTTAGTCAATGATAAATGATCAGCTGTTATTGGTAGTCAGTAGTTGCAGCACATTGCCTCAGGTTCAAAAAATCTGTGAGCCTGAAGCTCTCTTTAAAGGAGAAAATGTGCTGACTCATCAGTTTGTTATTCATGCCCACAGTTATGTACACAAAGTCAGCTGCGTGGAGCACCGCTGAGAAATACCAGTATCCCTCTTGAATATAGATATAATTAGATTGTTGTGCACGCACTCGCGAGGCTGAATAATGAACTGTGTTCACTAAACAGAAGGCAGCCAGTGTGAAGTCCAAACAAACATCACAGGAGAATGACAATTGAGATATGACAAGTCTCCGGTCTGTACACACACAGTACGATCTAGACCAGGGGGGTCAAACACATTTTAGCTCGGGCGCCAAATGGAGGAAAATCTCCTCGCATGTGAGCCAAACTGGTAAAATCATGGCATGATAACTTTGAAATAAAGACAACTTTAGATTGTTTACTTTGTTTGAAATAGAACAAGCACATTCTGAAAATGTATTTTTTTTTTACACTTACATGTTCAAAGTCAATCAGTCAAAGTTTACTTATATAGCCCTTAATCACAAATGTCTCAAAGGGCTGCACAAACCACGACAATATCCTCGGCTCTGATCCCACATCAGGGCTTGAAAAAACTCAACGTGAAACTCTGCAAGGGACCGCATATTTTGGAACCCCCCCCCCTCATTGGCTGAGTGGATACGGTCAATAACGTGAGAGTCCAGCCAGTCCATAGTGAGACCAGCAGGGGATCTTCTTGTTTGTAGACAAGTCAGCAGGACAGAGACATCACCAAGTGATGCGCAGAGGAGTGGTCCATCCCGGGTCCCGACTTGTAAAAGCTAGCGCCTCCTCCGTGCAAACTGATCCGTGGTCACTTGATAACTTACCCACGCAGGAGAGGGGGACAGAGCAGAAAAGAGAGACAGCAGATCAACTGGTCTAAAAAGGGGTCTATTTAAAGTTTTATGATGGAACTTAAATTAAGGTAGCATCTCTAACTGCTACCGATAGGGCATTCCAGAGTACTGGAGCCCGAATAGAAAACACTCTATAGCCCGCAGACTTTTTGGGGGCTTTGGGAATCACTAACAAGCCGGAGGTCTTAGAACGCAGACTTCTGGCTGGACATATAGCACAATACACGATTAGCTTGTCATACGTGTTTGCTAGGCCTGTTGCAAGTTAGCTCCCTAAGACTAGCCTCGATGTCAGGTACTCTGTCCCCGGAAATACACTTAATTATGTCTGGTTTACTAAGCTGTATGTTCTGGGTGATGGAGTCTTTTATGACTAAGGTGTGTTGCCTGGTAGACTGGGGTGTGGGACTAGCTAAAGGGCTAAATATATTATGCGTCTCAACCGGTTCACCGTGGCTTGTAGGCTGCTACAAGCTGGGCTAGTCAGCTCGCTACAGCTAACGCTAGCAAATGAGTCTGTGGCGTCTAAAGTTACAAAATTACTCCGCTCTAACAGGCGGACACGGTCCTATAGTAATGCCAACCTATCCATGAGAACGGTGCACGAAGAGCAGGGAGCCATTTATTGTTTCTTTCACTGAGTCGAGTTCTCGCTGTCTTCGGAGCAGTAGCAGCAGCGTGAGGGAGCAGACGCCTTCGGAGCGTAGTTGCTCGACTAGCTTAGCTTCGTTAGCTTAGCAGCTATCTAGCTGAGAGAGGGGCGGTGAGAGAAAGAGTGGGTGCTTTGCAAGTTTGATAAAGACTACTAAGTATGTAAAGAAAGCTGTAAAATTATATAGTTAGAAAGATAGTACTTTTTCGCAGCAGCAGACTTTTTCGGACGTGACTTCATACCTACTACATCAGCAGGTCTCTAATGGTTCTGAAGATATTTTGTGTCTATTGTCAGTGTGTAAATGTGCAGCGGCACCACTAAACCCATAGCTGACCACAGATTATGTGGTTATGTAACTTTAAATGCATGGAGTCTTCAACGTTATTTACGTCAAAACAAACTTTCAGTTTCAGCCAAAAAATAGGTGCCGATACCTTCCATCCATCCATCTAGTTTGTACCGCTTTTCCCTCTCGGGGTCGCAGGAGGGCCTGGAGCCTATCTCAGCTGCACTTGGGCTGAAAGCACGGTAAACCCTGGACAAGTTGCCACCTCATCGCAGGGCCAACACAAATACAAAGACAACCAATCACACTCACATCCATACACTCAGGCCAATTTAGTGTTGCCAATCAGGTGCATGTCTTTGCAGGTAGGAGGAAGCTGGAGTACCCTAGAGCAGTGTTTTTCAACCACTGTGCCGTGGCACACTAGTGTGCCGTGAGTTACAGTCTGGTGTGCCGTGGGAGATGATCTAATTTTACCTATTTGGGGTAAAAAATATTTTTTGCAAACCAGTAATTATAGTCTGCAAATGATGTGTTGTTGTTGAGTGTCGGTGCTGTCTAGAGCTCTGCAGAGTAACCGTGTAATACTCTTCCATATCAGTAGGTGGCAGCAGGTAGCTAATTGCTTTGTAGATGTCGGATACAGCAGAAGGCAGCGTGCAGGTAAAAAGGTATTTCATGCTTTAACAAAACATAAACAAAAGGTAAGTGCCCTTAAGAAAAGGCATAGAAGCCTAGGGAAGGCTATGCAGAACGAAACTAAAACTGAACTGGCTACAAAGTAAACAAAAACAGAATGCTGGACTACAGCAAAGATTTACTGTGGAGCAAAGATGGCGTCCACAATGTATATCCGAACATGACATGACAATCAACAATGTCCCCACGAAGAAGGATAAAAACGAAGTAGATGCGGGAAATATCGCTCAAAGGAAGACATGAAACTGCTACAGGAAAATACCAAAAAAAGAGAAAAATCCACCAAAATAGGAGCGCAAGACAAGAACATAAACACTACACACAGGAAAACAGCAAACAAGTCAAAATAAGTCACGGCGTGATGTGACAGGTCGTGACAGTACACCTACTTTGAGACAAGAGCTATAGTGATGCATGGTTGGTTATGGTTTAAAGTCATAATCAACAATTGTGACAACGACTTTTAACTGTCAACTGAGTTTCGTTTTTTAATGATTTCTGCTGGTGCTGTGCCTCCACATTTTTTCAACGCAAAAAATGTGCCTTTGCTCAAAAAAGGTTGAAAAACACTGCCCTAGAGAACCCCAGCAGTCCCAGGGAGAACATGCAAACATGCAAACTCCACACAAAAAGACCCCAAGCCCGGGAGTTGAATCGGCACCTTCTCGCAGTGAGGCACGATCGCAGACTACTGCGCAATTGTGCTGCCCCGTGCAAAAACCTAATCTGAAATATTCCACTTTGAAACAATTTTTTGGAAAATATTGTATTTATTTTGTGTTCTTCCCATAATAAACACAAAAAGAGAATATAACATAAAAGACATATAAATAAAAATAAAACGTAATATCGACAGGTGTGAAGCTGCTGACAGATTTGAAGCGTTTAAAGTTTAATTTATGATTAACTTATAACACCTTTTTGAGCCCATACGTCTTTTGGCTAAGGCATGGGTCAGCAACCCAAAACATTGAAAGAGCCATCTAAGACCAAAAATACAAAAAACAAATGTCTCTGGAGCCGCAAAAAATGAAAAGCTGTATATAAGTGTTATAATGAAGGCAACACATGATATAAGTGTCTATATTAGCTATTGTAGCCTACTATCAAAATGACAATGTGTCGCAGGCTGAAGCAAATCTTCGTTGACAGAAATGTTGAAATGGAATATTTATTCTACAACATTAGAAACCATTAGTAAATCAGAGGCTACTCAGAAGGTTAGATAACTCCTACAAATGAATGGCTTTTAATGACCAAAGGCATAGATGTGTGTATCGAGTTAAAGGAAACGGCAGGCTGTCTTCTAGATTCATTACAATCTTTGGTAAGCTAGGTAATGTTTGCTGTGGTCTGTAACAGCATGGCACACAAACAACTATCTGAAATGCAGCCAATATTACATACAGATAATGTGTCATGAGACATGCAAATATAAATTAAATACAAAGAGGATAAAAGTAAAGGATATTAAATGAGCTCAAATATAGCTACAAATGAGGCATAATGATGCAATATGTACATACAGCTAGCCTAAATAGCATGATAGCATTGATTAGCTTGCAGTCATGCACTGACTAAATCTGCCTGATTAGCACTCCAACATGTCAATAATATCAACAAAGCGCACCTTTGTGCGTTCACGCACAGCATAAAACGTTTGGTGGACAAAATGAGACAAAGCATGAGTGGAAGATTTTACATGCAAACAAACTGTTCCACCACAGTCCACACTATGGTGAGTTCAAGAACCGTCGATATTAGTAGGACAAACGATGTTCACCAAATACTTTCATCAGTGAAGCATACACACACACATATTAAACAGTGGGCTTTCTAACAAATGGGAAAGTTTGTGTCATGTTTGTCCTCAAACAAAAAACATACTAAAACAAGAAAATATATATTTCCCCCCATCTTTTTCCATTTTCAATCCTTTTTTAAAAATGCTCACTTAAGAGCCACATGCGGCCGTGGGTTGCTGTCCCCCGGGGACTAGGAACTAAGGAGAGGTAGTGTGAGTTTTGGGAAAAAAAACGTAATTGTTCCAAAAAATATTAAGCCACCAAATTCAGTGTTGTTCTAAAGTATGGACCTACTGAAGGCTGTAACTACCTCATCTAAAGTATTCATCTTTGCAACTCGTTTTTGGAAAATATTCCTATTGTGTTATTCCCATCATAAGAAATGTGCTGGGTTTTTTTCTTTACCAAAAAGAGAGCATAAAAACATAAAAAAACAAAAACATCACAGTTATATAAATACTTTATATCTATGGATAGGTCCGAAGCTGTTGAAGAATTTAAAGCGTTGAAAGAGAAACAAATTAAATAAATTACAAACATTTTTTAGCACGTTTTAGTCACTTAGGAGGATTAACAAACTTTTGATTTAAGTCGACTCAAGGGGTTAAGATGCTTAAGATAGCTGTTTACAGTACATTTTTGAATATCATCACACAAGGCCTGACGTAGGTGCATGTGGTCAAATTTCAAGTGTTCCTAATTAATTTCAAACCAGACATTTTTGTAATAATATCACGTTTTGACGCCAGCATAGTGGGGTTCAAAGGTCATCCCAGTTAAGCAGACAAATGTGAGATGAATCAACATTTACTACTGTATGATTTTCTCTGTGACCTTTCCTACACTCCCGATTCCCTACTGAGGAGCTCTGGGCTAAACACCGGCACAAATGCAATAGATTTGACTAGCATTCACCCCAAACTCACCTAGAAAATACACAAGTATTATTTTTTTTTCTAATATGAAGGGAAAGCATTTTGCCCGGGGAAGGCGAACGCAAAACTTAAACCACTGAGATGGGTGACATTGCTTTACTTATTCGCTCACTATACAGTTTTACTGTATAGTTCAATATGTCATTACTTTTGCAAGAGAAAAAAAAAACACATTTCAATGCTATAATTGCTTTAATCTCATTTTATTTATTTTATTTTTTATTTAAAGTAATTTAGACCCCAATTAAACGCAATTTCATTGAAAACCCCAGTGCACGACTATTTGGTATTGAATCGATAGAGTACAGAGGACGCTTGAAACAAGGATACACCAACCTTCCTCCTTTACCCCTGGGATTTAAATATTAAACATAAAGAATGGTAGATTATTATCCCTGTCACCTTGCCTTAAGCAATGATATTCTGTTTTTAACTGCCTGTCGAGTATCTTCTGTGTCACAAATGATTGTTGTATCAGGTGCCACTTGAAAGAAATGTTTACAAGCAAAGTGACTTAAAAGATACAGTATGAAGTACATTTACATGTTTTCTTCACTCTAATAATTTATGCAGTGTGGGTGAATTATAATGACCACGCAAATGATCTACAAGAAAGGCTGACATAGCTCTGGCCCGGTGCAAGATACATGAAAGAAAAATCACCATAGAGCTGCCGCTTGCCGCAGAAGCTAACAACACCACGGCTTCACTTCGCTGCCGAGCAACCATGAGCACGACAAAAAGTCGGCAACGGGGCAATACAGCGTTACCAGAGATGGAGCCGGACTTAAATGAGTTACTAAGAAAACCACAGAACTTTCCTCCAGAAGGTTTTATCTTTGTCCATGTAATTTCAGATAAAACAAATATTGAACTGTTTGGCCACAAGAGAAAATGTGAGGCCTTTAATCCCAGGAACACCATTCCTACCATCAATCATGGTGGTGGTAGTTTTATGCTCTGGGCCTGTTTTTCTTCCAATGGAACTGGTGCTTTAAATGGGACAATGAAAAATGAGGAATACCTCCAAATTCTTCAGGACAACCTAAAATCATCAGCCCGTAGGTTGGGTCTTGGGCGCAGTTGGGTGTTTCAACAGGACAATGACCCCAAACAATGGTCAAAAGTGGTAAAGTAATGGCTAAATCAGGCTAGAATTCACTTTTTAGAATGGCCTTCCCAAAGTCCTGACTTAAACATGTGGATAATGCTGAAGAAACAAGTCAATTCAGACAACCAACAAATGTAGCTGAATTGCACCAATTTTGTCAAGAGGAGTGGTCAAAAATTCAACCAGAAGCTTGTGGATGGCTACCAAAAACACCTCATTGCAGTGAAACTTGGGACATGTAACCAAATAATAACATTGCTTTATGTATACTTTTGACAGAGCAGATTTGGTCACATTTTCAGTAGACCCATTATAAATTTTATAAAAGAACCAAATTTCATGAATCTTTTTTGTGACCAACAGGTATGTGCTCTAATCACTCTATCACAAAAAAAATAAGAGTTGTAGAAAGTATTGAAAACTCAAGACAGCCATGACATTATGTTCTTTACAAGTGTATGTAAACTTTTGATCGCGACTGTGTGTGTATATATATATTAAGTTAAAGTGCCAATGATTGTCACACACACACTAAGTGTGGTGAAATTATTTTCTGCATTTGACCCATCACCCTTGATCACCCCCTGGGTGGTGAGGGGAGCAGTGAGCAGCAGCGGCGGCTGCGCCCGAGAATCGTTATATATACATACATACATACGTACATACATAAGTATATATGTATATATATATGTGTGTGTAACATAGTTGTCGCAGGGGTAGATCTTTGCTTTAGTTTTTGGCTCAGACCTTGGATCTCAAAAGGTTGGTGACCACTGCTGTACAATATTTATCACCTGGATGTGCACACCTTTTTTGTCATTACACAGATAATCTCCACCAGAACAAGATCAGATTGTTCTGCTTATTTTGAATAGCCAGTTTCCATGAGAGTTTCCATGACAACTGTATCAAAATTCAGTTCCTGCCATCCCTCTACAGTAGAGACATGCCATACCAGAACATTCGACAATCAATTCAAGACTGTGCTCACAAAAAAATGATCATAAAGTTTTTCATTGAAAACAGCTCATTGATATAGTCTTCACTTTTTTTATTTCAAGGTATTTAGAGAGGAGAAATGTAGGTCTAAAGCAGCTTTAAAGTGGTTAGTGTTCTAAAATGAAAAAATGGGTTATCACAAATCCCACAATAGGATTGTAGGGGGAAATAGAGACTTTAATGCCGTAACCATGAATAGACCCCCACTATGTGAATATTCCTAACTGATGCCGCAAAAACCTCTTCCACAAACTTCCAATTCCAAAAGTTCACACAAGTTTATAGATAGAAAAGAGTTGTCGGTATTATATAGCTAGAGGGACAAAATGGATGGATAGTAGGGAACTTTGTTGTGTCTTCAAAGAGATTTGTAACATCCATAAAAATTGGCATAACACTTAATGTTTGGTCACATTTTGGAAACTGATGCCAATGATGATAAAACTAGGATTTGTTTCTTTATGATGATGCAAATATGAATGTTTGATGTGTTTGGTTGTTGATACTATTTGACATGCATAAAACATAAAGAAGGCTTGTACAGAGTTAAGTCATTTGATGCAAATGCAAGAATGGAATTGTAATGAGAGAAGACCGGAGAGACCACTGTATGTAATTACTAATGTTGGGCCTTAGATACAGCTAGAGATACATATGATGTATACTGATCAGTATTTATTATACTAGTAGTATTTGGTGCTATCCTTCTTTGGTTTAAGGTTATTAACATATCCCGAAAAGCTCATGTAAAAAAAACAAAACCAGTTAAGTTGGCACGTTGTGTAAATCGTAAATAAAAACAAAATACAATGATTTTCAAATCCTTTTCAACCTATATTTAATTGAATACACTGTAAAGACAAGTTACTTAACGTTCAAACTGGTAAAGTGTTTTTTTTTTTTATATTTGGAATTTTATGCCTGCAATATGTTTCAAAAAAGCTGGCACAAGTGGCAAAAAAGACTGAGAAAGTTGAGGAATGCTCATCAAACACTTATTTGGAACATCCCACAGATGAACAGGCTAATTGGGAACAGGTGGGTGCCATGATTGGGTATAAAAGCAGCTTTCATTAAATGCTCAGTCATTCACAAACAAGAATGGGGCGAGGGTCACCACTTTGTGAACAAATGCATGAGCAAAGTGTCCAACAGTTTAAGAACAACATTTCTCAACAAACTATTGCAAGCAATCTAGGAATTTCACCATCTACGGTCTGTAATATTATCAAAAGGTTCAGAGAATCTGGAGAAATCACTGCACGTAAGCAGCAAGGCCGAAAATCAACATTGAATGCCCGTGACCTTCGATCCCTCAGGCGGTACTGCATCAAAAATCGACATCAGTGTGTAAATTATATCACCACATGGGCTCAGGAACACTTCAGATAACCACAGTCAGTAACTACAGTTTGTCGCTACATCTGTAAGTGCAAGTTAAAACTCTAATATGCAAAGCCAAAGCCATTTATCAACAACACCCAGAAATGCAGCCGGCTTCGCTGGACCCAAGCTCATCTAAGATGGACTGATGCAAAGAGTAAAAGTGTTCTGTGGTCTGACGAGTCCACACTTCAAATTGTTTTTGGAAACTGTGGACCTTGTGTCCTCCGGACCAAAGAGGAAAATAACTATCCAGACTGTTATAGGCGCAAAGTTCAAAGGCCATCATCTGTGATGGTATGGCGGTGTATTAGTGCCCAAGGCATGGGTAACTTACACATCTGTGAAGCCACCATTAATGCTGAAAGGTACATTCAGGTTTAGGAGCAACATATGTTGCCATCCAAGCAACGTCTTTTTAATGGAGGCCCCTGTTTATTTCAACAAGACAATGCCAAGCCACTTCCTGCACGTGTTTCAACAGCATGGCTTCATAGTAAAAGAGTGCGGGTACTAGACTGGCCTGCTTGTAGTCCAGACCCGTCTCCCATTGAAAATGTGTGGGCGCATTACGATGCCTAAAATATCACAACGGAGACCCCAGACTGTTGAACAACTTAAAAAAGCTGTACATCAAGCAAGAATGGGAAATAATTCCACCTGAAAAGCCTAAAAAATGTGTCTCCTCAGTTCCCAAACATTTACTGAGTGTTGTTAAAAGGAAAGGTCATGTTACAAAGTGGAAAAAATGCCCATGTGCCAACTTTTTTTGCAATGTGTTGCTGCCATTAAATTCTAATTTAATGATTATTTGCTAAAAAAAAAAAAATGTTCTCAGTTTGAATATAAAATATATTGTCTTTGCAGTGTATTCGATTGTATAGAAGTTGAAAAGGATTTGCAAATCATTGAATTCTGTTTTTATTTACGATTTACACAATGTGCCAACTTCACTGGTTTTGGGTTTTGTAATAGATATGGTGTGAAATAAACCATACGGAATCTACTGGAGTTGAGTTGATAAAGCATCCTTTACGATCTTCTCAGCCTTTTTAAGTGCAGGAGGACAAAAGTTCGAAATAACTCGACAGTTGATAACCACAGGAGCAGTTATTGGAAAATGGACAAAAGTCCCTAAGAAATCCCCAAATCAACACTGATGACACATAGACGTTTAGATGGAAAATCCTCTAAAAATGGAGGAACAAATCAAATATCTCAAAAGACCAATAACTAATGCAAAAGGTTATTTCACAAAGAAAGCAAACCTTATCAGAAAGATAAGCAATATGACGAAAGAAGAGTTGATGGAATAGTTTGCTAAATTCAGTCATCTCCATTACCGGTTGCATGGAGCAAGCATTGACTTTAGTAATAAACTGATTGAAGCTCAAACATTTAGTGATTAAGATCAAAAAATGCTCAAAAAATCATTGGAGAAGGACTTTAAAAGAGTTTGATGCAGAGTACATACAAATGGAAAAAAAAACTCATCCAGCACAATCTTCTGACAATATACTGTGAAGATAGTATTATAGTAAAAATCAAAAAGGCTGAACAAATATCCATCGAGATTGAAAACATGTCTCCTGTAACTGCTGAAGCCAGTACATTAGGTCTTAGAGTATTTCATTTCATTTCATTTTTATTCATCTCCTTCATTGATGTGCATCTTTGATAGACAATTATACCACAATTATTCAGTTATACAGTTACACATCAATGCCTGAGAAGGAGCAGGATGAAGAAAAATCGTATATTTTCCTGCCCCCTTCAACATAATACGTAGTCTTACTTAATGATATACAAACCAACAATTACATCCAAATATAACAAAAACAAACAAAAAAACACAAAAAATACACAAGTGCAAAACTTCATGAAGTACAAACCGAACAAAAAAAACAAAATAAGTAATATACACCTCACGGGATGATACAAAACAAATACAAAACCAGGCAAAAAATAAGTAAAACAATAAATATAAAGAAAAATGTAAACACTTATGGTCAAACGCAACAATTTGGGGGCTCGTCCGAGATGGCACACTGTTGATTGATGACTTCTTGCAATCTTCTGGACAGACTCGAATGGCCAATACAAGGTGAGCAGAGCCTTTTTTATATAAAATCTGCTTTAGGAGTCTGTCCTGAAGTCTGTAAGTCAAACACTGTTTTGTAATCCCAGGCACAGATTGGTGATTTTGATAGATTGATTGCATTTTTGCCGAGCCTGCCATTGCATTAAAATTGTAAATAAGTGGTCAACTCAGGCCATTGTGTCACGATTACCGTGACGGGCAGTTTCATTGACGAGTGAACTAATAGTTGGGTGTAGCTTACCCTGGGAATTTGGTCGTCCCTTAATGAGTTCGGGTTGCAAGATCCCAGTGACGATAATAGGGCACTGAAACGTAATGAAAAGGCTGGAGGCCATTTGTAAAAGGTACAATAAAGACTCCCGGGTTGCAAGATCCCAGTGACGATAATAGGACACTAAAATTAAGAAAATATAGACACAATGGCCTTGGAGTGTGACAAACAGAAATGTGATGGCAGCGGGGGAGGAATGTGATGAATCATTACTGTTTAATGATCAATTGAATGGACGGTTGTCGACAATGGAATTAGCAGGTAGAGTTTAAAAAAAAAAAAAAAAAAAAAAGAACATTCCTTGAAAGGGTTAAGAGGGAGTTTAAAATACTCGAAAAGTCGTGAACTCAAACGTCTGGTAAATTAGGAAAAGTAACTGGAAGTTTTATGGTAAAGTGAAACGCAGAGATAAGGGTAGGTGCAGCTTTTTCTTGTGTGTGTATGTGTGTGTGTGCATGTATGTGTGTGCTGCAGGTTGCGCGTGCTCGTGTGTGTGCGTAAGCGCTTGCTTGCTCATGTGCTTACACGTGCGTGTGTGTGTGTGTGTGTATGTGTGTGCTGCAGGTTGCGCGTGCTCGTGTGTGTGCGTAAGCGCTTGGTTGCTCATGTGCTTACACGTGTGTGTGTGTGCGCGCTGGTGAAAATGGAACAGGGTTGGTGCTCGAGAATTTAAGAGTTTGGCGTATGATAAAAGTAAACGGGGATTACGTGGAAAAACGAAATGCAGCAAAAGAACCGATGATTAATGAGACAAATAGGACAGAATAGACTGATTGGTGTTTTGCCTGCCGCGCATGCGCAAGACAATTTAAACGACCCGCCCAGACTTTGACTAGGCCACCGCCCCCTACTCCAATGAGAAGGAGAGAGAGAGGAAGAGAGAGCAGGTGAAGGAAGATTGAGGGTGAAGAGGATGGTTTGAGAAAATATGGGAAAAGGATGTTTATGACCTTACGTTACGTGAATGGTTTCTAGGAGAACAGAAAATAGAAACATTGTGTGAAGTGTAAGGAAGAGATGGATACAGGATGTTGTTTGTAAAGGAAAACGAAAGTGAAGAAAAGACGAGAAAGTGACAAATGAAGGTATTCGTAAATGGTATGCTGTTGATTGTGGTTAGCTGCAAGTTTGTTCATTTGTTTGTTTGTTTAGTTATTTGAGTGAAATGGGAAGAAATCAATAGGAATAATTACATGCAAAATGGAATAAAACTATGAGTGCGATAGATAATGAATGAATAAATGAAATAAGTTTATTTTGGTCATATAATCAACCATCAACCATTTTGTGTGAGCAGTTTAACAGTACAGATTAGACAAATTAACAATCATACACATTTACACACAGAAAGAAAAAGAATGACCGAAAAACGAATAGGCGGAAGCCAAAGCTTATATTGGCCTATCCTATACATTCACTGAACATTAAATTACCTGGAACATCAACGTTAAAATAGAAAGTATTAACCCCTTATTTTTCACGTCTGACCATTTTCCTCCAGCAGAGGGCAGTGCACACCAGACATTTTTGACACATGACATTAACAATAGGGGCCTACTTCAATATAAGTCTCTTGCCGATGCATACATGCAAGCCATTGTTGACCTTGCTTTCCCACCTGTACCTGAGGGAGGGAACCTTTGGCCAAACACTTTGGACAAAGTTAACCCTGATATACACGGTGCCAAAAACAACATATGACAGGGACATTTTATTCATCCCATGCAAAATTGGGCTAAGCAAAGATGAGAATGAAAAGGTTGATGACAGAGCAACAAGGAAACGACTACTTAAATTACAGATCGCTGAAGATAAAAAGTTAAAAGAACCAAAAGGTCAAAGATCAGCTAGGGTATTTTCAGCAGTGGGTGACCTTGCTTTTGAGTTCCAACAGGTGGAGGAAAGAATCCTCAACAGACGTGCGACCAGATGGTTGGACTCGGGTGGTGGACAACACAATGCTTCAAAGCCAGTCTGGGGTAGAAAATGTTTTGGCCGTGACCAGCCTGGTCACTGGAGTCGTGACTGTCCGAACATTTCCGAACAGGAAAGGTTCCGTTGTGCCAACAAACGAACACGAAGGCATGGCAGAGGACGCCCACATCAGGAGCCCCAGCAGGAAGTACCGACAGGACCCCTGCTGGACATGAGTGTCAACGGACAATGTTAACAGCCACCCATTCGATTCTGAATGCAGAGGTACAAAAAAACTGTGTGCTTCCTCTTTAAAGGTCGAAGGCTTCGCTGGGGTCACAAGAAGGTTACCTGTCACCAAACCACTTCCGGTTCAGATTGCTGGACCTCCTTTACAGACTGTACCCTGACATTCAAATCGCACAGAAGGAACCTTCCTTGTGTTACCTGACTGCTCAACCAGCAAGCTGGCTCCTCCCTGAGCTCATACCACAGCCTGAAACAACAGGAATGGCTGACATCCAACTGCTCTAACAGTGAAAACCCTGGCTGGCTGAGATGCTTCCGTGTGTTCTGCCACCCGACTCGCCATATGTTATGATTATTTATGTATGTTGGAACTCAAGGTGTGGCTGCTCATGTTTACCTATCTTTGCAACAGCTAGCATGGTATAAGATGGACACAATTGATGTCCCACATTGTTCCCTTGCTCTCTGTCTCGCCTACAAAACCAAAAAACGTAGGTCCCATGATAAGACAAGGCGTAGCTGCCAAACATTACACCGACACCCAAATACCACATTTTCAATTGTTTAGGTTTAGCCCAGGGTTATGTTAAACACATAACTATGGGCTGCACTTTAGACACCTGTAGGCTACGAGGAGCTAGCAGCTAAAATGACACATTACACATATAAGCATATCAAATAATTATAGTTGCTCATTACATACACAAAGTTGCCATGGCAGAAGTCTGATAAAAAGTATTCAGTAACAAACGTGTCCGCATCATTCGACTTTCTATAACATGAGCTTGACTTAATGAATTATTGGGGCCACCAGGTGTGGTAAAATTTCAAAAATACTATTGCTAAAGCATCCGCCATAAGGGTAGTATTTTTCTAGTATTGGTGACAATATAAATATAAGCATATTTTGTTACTTTCACCATATTGAATAAGTTACATAAAAGTAAGGGTTTAGTTGAGTTTGAGTTACTTGTGATATTGCTAAGGGGTCCCCTACTCTCACACCACCCCCCAGTGGACCATAGAGGCTGAAGAGACAATCATTGACCTCAAACATGACCTGCCCTCCGCTACTTGACTATTAGCTGACCTTTTTCTTAGATGTTTCTGAAAGTGATAGTATTACTAACAGTCCTTTTTTCAGAAACAGAAGGGGGTGAGTGATGGTGGATACAGACTCCTTGGAACAAAATCGACAATCATCCGACTCTGACACATTCCATAGTTTTAACATTTTTCTCGTGGGTAAGAAGTTATAACTAATTTTAATTTGAAAATAACGATTTTACACATCGATAGTAGTTTAGTAGATCAAATTTAAAATATGGAGGAGGTGAGGGTGAACCATGTATAGTCTTTGATTTCACTGATATGATCAATACGGTACAAGGGAAAGGTACGTACTGACTTGTGTTGACAATCACAGTGGTTGGCCGGAATCAACAACAACCTCAAAAGAAGATGCAATATCAGTAATTAAATGACTTGTGAATGACCTAGTACCCCGACATGGTTTCCCCAAAAAGATTAGGTCAGACAACGGCAACCATTTAAAAAAAATACTCACTTAGCCTTGGTCGAAAAGGCTTTCGGACTAGAACACAGGTTTGGGGTACCATCGTCAGTCCCAAGGTAAGGTTGAAAGGATGGACCAGAACATCAAAAACTAATTGGCTAAAATCTGTGCACAGACCAAATTTAATTGGATTGACATGTTGCAATTAGCGTTAATGATCATTCGAAGGTCCGTGAATAAAACAGTTTTACTGCCCTTAGAGTTTTTCACCCTATGAATTGCATACAGGTCAGCGCTTCCCAGGACCAGCAGCCCCATGGAAGGAGGAATCAGCGTAAAACCAAAATGGTATTTTACACAAAAAATTGCAGAATTTGTGTGCCAGTTCTTCTGTACAGATTCCCTTCCGCCCACTGAGAGGGTCAAGATCAAGGTCATCAAACGCAAGTGGACGGAGCCCAGGTGGACTGGTCCCTTCAAGGTCGTGGAACGGACGTCCCACGCCCTTCGACTGGCTGGTAAAGGGGACACCTGGTACCACCTCTCCCTCTGCACTACTGCTGAAGAACCTGACAGATTACCAGCGGATGTCATTGCTGACATCGCCACAACATCTGCCCCTCTTGACCCCCTCGCCACATCATCTGCCCCACAGCCCAGGAGACGAGAGAGATTTTCTACCGACATTACTCTTTTCAACTTCTATATTGTATATCCTTGTGTGAGACCAATCCAGTATGCTAAATGTTTCTTAGTTTTTCTTGCTTATTTTCAGCATAACTATTTGTGTCGTTACATTAAGTGAAAAGTTTGATGTTTATCCCCGTTTTGTTACCTAAATTACTCTGAAATTTAGAGACGGAAGGCAGGATGTTTCACCCGATAGTATTCCCTGACGGACTGGTGCTTGGGCGTGTTCTACTGTCTTTGTGTCTCAGTTCTTCCTTCCTGACGACAGTGACTGACAAATGTCTTAGAACATACAGCGGACTTTAAATAGACTGGGTCAAAGGGGATAGCAAGACTTATTTTTTGACCTGTGCAGTGTGATTAATGACGGGGGATACAATAGCTATTACCGTGGTAATAACCTCCATCTTTGTTACGACTCAACCCTGAACCATTGGTGTCGGATGCAGACAACATACTCTGGTAAGTGGTGCCCATCGTCCCTTTTATGTTGTTTTGGGGGTTGACCTGACTGATACAGACTCGAAAGGAATTATTAACCCTTGTGTGGTGTTCATATTGTTGTTACTCAGCCAGTGTTTGTCGGTCTGATGGACCCGTTGCATTTTGTGGCTTTTAATGCCTCACAATCAAACACTTTTATGTTAAAATACTGACTTATCCCAAAAAACATCTGTAATGAATTGTTTCGAGAGGCTGGTAAAGGAATACATTGTCTCCAGACTTCCCCCCACATTCGACCCATACCAGTTTGCTTATCGCCCTAACCGCTCCACAGAGGACGCCATCTCCTCTGCACTCCACCTGAGCTTAGCACATCTGGAAGGAAAGGACACACACGTGCGGATGTTGTTTCTGGATTTCAGCTCAGCATTCAACACCATCATCCCGCAGAACTTGGTGAGCAAACTGGCCCCCCTTGGATTCAGTACCCCCCTTTGCAACTGGCTGCTTGACTTCCTCACAGACAGGCCCCTGTCTGTGAGAGTGGGCAACAACACCTCCAGTGCCATCTCCCTGAGCACCGGCTCCCCCCAGGGCTGCGTCCTGAGTCAGCTGCTGTTCACGTTGATGACCCATGACTGCTGCGCAAGGTCAACTACTAACCACATTGTGAAGTATGCGGACGACACGACAGTAGTGGGACTCATCCGTGACAACAGCGACATGGACTACAGGGAAGAGGTGAAACATCTGGTTGACTGGTGCAAAACCAACAACCTGGTCCTGAACGTCGGCAAGACCAAGGAGATCATTGTCGACTTCAGGAAGCACCAGTCCAGCCACGCTCCACTCTTCATCAACGGCACAGCGGTGGAGATGGTAAGCAGCACCACGTTCCTGGTGGTGCAGATAACTGACAATATAACCTGGTCCCTACACACCGGAGCTCTTGTAAAAAGAGCTCAGCAGCGCATGCACTTTTTGCGTGTGATGAAAAGAGCACAGCTCCCTCCCCACATTCTCACCACATTCTACAGAGGCACTATAGAGAGCCTGCTGACCAACTGCATCTCTGTCTGGAATGGAGCCTGCAGTGCCTCAGACTGGAAGTCTCTCCAGAGAGTGGTGAGGACGGCGAAAAAGATCATCAGGACTCCTCTTCCTCCTATCCAGGAGATCGCAAAAAGCCGCTGCCTGACCAGGGCTCAGAAAATCTGCAGAGACTCCTCCCACCCCCACCAAGGACTGTTTTCACTGCTGGACTCTAGAAAGAGGTCCGCAGCCTCCGTAGCAGAACCTCCAGGTTCTGTAACAGCTTCTTCCCTCAGGCTGTAAGACTCTTGAACGCATCATAATAATCCCCTCAATTCCCCCCAAAAATGGATGAACTCGCTGGAATATAAAGACAATATAACATACAGCCATAAACATAGATGCATATGCAAAAGGGCAATATATTTATCTTTACAGTAATATATTTATTTATATCTGCACCTTATTGCTTTTTTATCCTGCACTGCCAACCAGCTAATGCGACGAAATTTCATTCTTATCTGTACTGTAAGGTTCAAATTTGAACGACAATAAAAAGTAAGTCTAAGTCTAAGACCCACAAACACTGGCTGAGTAACAACAATATGAACGTTGCATTGAAATTTATCTGCCAGTTTCTGCATCCCACAGGGATTCTTCTTTTGTGTTTCTGCACCTGCGGTTCCCACACAAGGTCGCAACATTGTTTGTCAACACTGTCTGCGCTCATTTTGTCGCACATTTAACCCTCTGATGTTCTGTGTACCAACACTCTGTCCTCCCCGTCTAGGCCTGCTGTGTGTGTGTGTGTGTGTGTGTGTGTGTGCGTGTGTGTATGTGTGTGTGTGTGTGTGTGTGTGTGTGTGTGTGTGTGTGTGGTACACAGAACATCAATTTCCACACTTCTATTAGCCCCGGGTCCAGTGGACCCCGGACATCTTGTATGTTTACCACCCTGCTTGGCACTCAGCATCAAGGGTTGGAGTTGGGGGTTAAATCACCAAAATGATTCCCGGGCGCGGCGCCGCTGCTGCCCACTGCTCCCCAAGGGGATGGGTCAAATGCAGAGGACAAATTTCACCACATCTAGTGTGTGTGTGACAATCATTGGTACTTTAATCTTCAATCTTAATAGAAATGTGTAGGGGGGGTGTATGGTGTGTGTTCATTAAATATGTATTCTGATATACTGTATGTTCTTCACAGAAAATGAGCCAAAGACAGTGAGTCTCAGTTTGAAAAATTAATTAATTGTATCATTTTTCTTTTAATAAAAATCGAAAACGGGTTCCACAGACCCGAACACCACACAAAGGTTAAAATGAATGTCCTTGAGAGGGTGTTAACTACCTCTACACCCTCTGTAGCACCTAAAGTACCACTCCACCTCGGTGGTGTTTCAAAGGCTCTCACATCTGTGCGTGCCAATGACATCACCACCGAAGGCCTGGTAACTTTGACCTTAGGAGCGGGTGCAGACAACCTGTGGCTCAGGTGGATGCCAAAACCTGGGTGACTGTGTTGCTTCTTCCGCTGGACGTCCCTTTTCCCACACTTACCCCGCCCCTTTTAAGTTGACTGACATGTGTACCTTTCTGTTGACAATGCCACCCGACTTCTTCCCCTTGTGGCCCAAAAGCTGAATTACACGCATTTTCAAATTACAGGACCCTCTTCGTCCCCCAACAAATTGGGTGACATTAACCGTTACTGGTGCACCACACTGATAGATGGCTCTAGGATAGGCCCTTGGGCACGAGCTGACTTATTCTGGTGTTGTGGGGAGCACAGATTGTACATTAGAATCCCGACGTCAGCCGTTGGGCTTTGTGCTATGGTTAGACTGGTGACCCCAGTCACCAAATTAACACCCCTTGGAACTCCTGTTTCAGCGGCCTCTCTAACTCCCCGCCGCCGTTGAGACTAACCAACTTGACTCGTGACGCAGTTGAGGGACTTGCTGAACAACTTGCCCCGACCTCCCTCAAGACCATCCAGAACCGCACAGCCCCTTGTGCTAAGTGTCACTAAAGGGGGTCTAGCAAAGTGGTAACTTTAAGACTTTAATGTGGGGTGTGCTTTATAAGTTTTGTACAAGTAATAAAGATCTTATTAGAAGATCTTAAAGGGGGACTTGTTGGAAGCAGATCAGAATCATATTCATATTTAAGTGTTACTTCTTTCTAAACTCCTATAGTCATATAAAGAATAGCTAGTATTCTTCCTTCTTTTGAGTCTCATAGTAAGGTGTCGGCCTTCTAGATTGGAATGTGTCAGAGTAGAGATAACTCGGAGTAGTCTAAACAACGGGAGTGGGGGTGAGGGACAGAGGGAAGATCACGGGACTTCCGGGGGTTTGAGGGGAGACCGATCTAGACTGGGCGAGGGAACGCTGGTGTACTGGGTTGGTCTCACGTTTGTCCTCTAAGCTTGGAGAATAAACCACAAAATACCAACTACTGACTGGTGATTGAATATAAACGTCAGCTTATTGGCATAAAAATAATCTGGGAGAGACTAGCAATTTGAATTCCCCATTGGAGGAACGCTGGTCAAACACAACACTGTCCATATGATCTTATTGTTCTGTCTGTATCTATTGTTTTCAATTGGAATATATTTGTATTTTTAGTATCAAGTATTAATTGAAAAAGTACAGGATGCAACCAAATCTATATCCATCCACCTGGAGGCGTTGGTTTCCCAAACAGCAGTTAGAAGAATTAAAAGTCAGAGCTGTCGACATGGAGAAAATGGTGTCAACTCGCTGGTTCTAACCTCTTTGTGAGAAGCAAATGGCACAATTAAGAACAAAACGTCACAGCTGGGGACATTGTTTGGGTAGCTGACCAAAATGCCCTAAGAGGGCAGTACCAATTAAAATGTAAATGTGTTATACTTGTATAGCGCTTTTCTACCTTTTTTTAAGGAACTCAAAGCGCTTTGACACTATTTCCACATTTACCCATTCACACACACATTCACACACTGATGGCAGGAGCTGCCATGCACGGCACTAACCAGGACCCATCAGGAGCAAGGGTGAAGTGTCTTGCTCAAGGACACAACGGATGTGACTAGGATGGTAGAAGGTGGGGATTGAACCAGTAACCCTCAGATTGCTGGCACGGCCACTCTCCCAACTTCGCCACGCCGTCCCCACGTTGTCAGCGTCAACACAGATGGAAAATGCATTATAAGAGATGTACAAGTCCAGATTTACCCAAGTTATCCCGTATCAGCTCGAAAACACATCACATCTGAGAAGCAAGGTGAATGCAAGGGTCAAGCCCCAACTACGGTTCTCAACAGAGATGTGACATGCCTCATTGTCTTGGAAACCTGTGGAAGAGCAAAATATTTCCGCAAGAACTGGTGTGACCTTGGAGGTGTTTGGGCAAATTCTGGAAACGATGACGAAATTATGATTTTTTTTTTTATGACGTTGATGCAAATATGAATGTTTGATTCTTGATACCATGTGACATACATAAGAGATACTATGTGACATGCAAATAACTTAAGAAGGGCTTGTACAGAGTCAAGTCATTTGATGCAAATGCAAATGACAGAACTATAAGAATGGAATTGTAATGTGAGAAGACCGGAGAGACTACTGGTATGTAGTTACTGTTGTTGGTCCTTAGATACAGATAGAGATACATACTATGTATATTGATCATTATTCATTATACTAACAGTATTTGATACTATATCCTTCTTTGGTTTAAGGTTATCAACCTATCCTGAAAAGCTTGTAATAAATGTGGTGGGAAATAAACCCTACGGAATCTACTGGAGTTCAGTTGATAAAGCGTCCTCTTCGATATTCTCAGCCTTTTCAAGTACAGGGTAACAAAAGTCCTTAAGAACTTGACACCTACCAATCACAATATTAGGTACACCTGCAAATTTAACACTATCTCATAGGAGACTGCACCCTTCACATCACAGCAAACATTTTTTTTTACAGTAGTATAGGAATTAAATGTTGATATACTGTAGTTTTGAGTAGTCTCTGCACAGCTTTACCATCCACTGAAATCAATTCAACACACAACCATTATCTGCTAAAGAGCTGGGGACACAGGTGAATAGCACAATTACCATAGTCTTGCCTACTGTCATACATGGTGTTAGCAGGGACATGGTGAGGGATACCTGTTTATTTAATGGCTCTGATGCCGACTAAATGGTAAGAAGCGTACTGAAAAAGGAGATTATATTTCCAATTCTTCAATGCAAATCAAAAAAGAAAATTCTGACCATTTTTTCTATTTTCATTTCTGAAACAATAGTTATTTAAGGACACTTTTTAAAAAGGATAATATGACGCCTGCTGAACAAAGATGTTATGCTAAAAACATGCTAAACGCAAGGGAAAAGCTAAAATACTGCTTCCGGTTCATTTTGTCATCACACAGATAAGCACGCATTTTTGCTTTTTGGATGATCATGAATTGGATTTTTGTGTTTATCTGGAAAAATGTGATTCCATAAAAGGAAAACAGATCAAAATCCAATTTAATGGCAATATTTTAATGAAAATCAACCCTTTTTTGTTTGTTTTAGTATCTGGCATATATAATATAAATCGAAAAATGGCCCTAATGTTAGTTTTTGATTTGCGTTTCAGAATTGGAAATAGAATGAACGGAAGGTACACGAACCAAATATGTTACTGTTATGCTAAAAACATGCTAAACGCAAAAGAAAAACTAAAATATCGCTTCCGGTTCAATTTGTCATCACACAGATAACACGCATTTCTGCATTTTGGATGAACATATATTCGATGTTTGTGTTTATCTGGAAAAATCCAAATCCATAAAAGGAAAACAGCAAAAAATCTAATTTTATGGCAATATTTTAATCAAAATCAACCCTTTTGTGTTTGTGTTAATATCTGCAATATATGATAAAAAATCAAAAAACAACCCCAATTTTGTTTCTTGATTTGCGTTTCAGAATTGGAAATAGAATGAATGGAAGGTACACGGACCTGCAATCTACCCATATGTCCTTACAACATTGAACGGGTAATAAAGAAAGGAGACATCCACTCGTTTTTGATTTTCAAACATTCATAAATTCGGGTTATGGATAATGGGAAACGATCCATTTTCCATTTTTTATTATCAGACCAAAAAATGGGGAAAATATATTGTCATGTCAATTATTTTTCTATTTCAAACGAAATAAGGATGGCTGCGACGTATACGGACCATTTGTGGTATTACCACGCCGATCTGCGTAGGGGCCGTGTTCAAAACAGGTTGAAAAAGGCTATCTGCCATCATTGGCTTCACAGCGGTTTGAGAGACGCCGTGGGCTGCCATCAACACCGGCAATGTGTGATTAGCCCTTATGCTTTCCATTTTTTAGGTATCGTTTCAGGCCCTGTTTAAGCACCAGCACGCTTTTAAAAGTACCATTTTTCCATAGTATCAATGTGAATGTTAACAATACCCATCTGTAGTCATGGTTTGGGGCTGTATGAGTGCTGCAGTTTATTGAGAGAAACATCATTTTCCAACATGTACTGTGACATTCTAAAGCAGACCATGATCCGCGGATAATGGTCTGTCGGCATGACATATTAATGACCCCAAACACCCGTCATGTTCCGTAAACCCGGAAGAAGCGTATTAGTTCAAGTATAAGTGGTTATTTGTGAACAGGTGCAGGTGTAATTATTATTGTAGCTGATGAGTATACTAAATAGCTGAAAAGAAGATGATTGCCAACATGTTAAAATAATTTTAAAATAGCGCCCTACCTATGAGTGCTGATGAGTTCACTGTCTGCATCGTTAAAGTCTCTCCATGGTTTCATCTACCTGATCACGTGGCTCAAAGGCGCATTTGGTGACACACACATAATGGCTGCCTTAGTTTGCATTTAGCTGTGTCTAACAAACCAGAGAGGATTTTAGTTTTTGGATGAAATAGCACAAGGTTGTAAATGTTTTGATTAAAAACCGACAACAAATGATCCGAATTAATATAAATATTATTGGCTCCGGAGAGCCTTGATTCAGTTATCACATTTCCGTCAGAGATTGGTTTTATATTTAAGGAGCATTTCACTAGGGCGGGGGTCGGCAACCCGCGGCTCTAGAGCCGCATGCGGCTCTTTAGCGCCGCCCTAGTGGCTCTCTGGAGATTTTTCAAAAATGTATGAAGAATGGAAAAAGATGAGGGGAAAAAAAAACAATTTTTTTGTTTCAGAATGTTTTCTGTGGGAGGACAAACATGACATAAACCTCGCTAATTGTTATAAATCACACTGTTTATATTAAACATGCTTCACTGATTCGAGTATTGGGCGAGCGCCGTTTTGTCCTACTTATTTTGGCGGTCCTTGAACTCGCCGTATAGTTTGTTTCCATGTATAACTTTCTCCGACTTTCTAGGACGTGTTTTATGCCACTTTTTCTGCCTCATTTTGTCCACCACACTTTTAACGTTGGGCATGAGTGCACAAAGGTGAGTTTTGTTGATGTTATTGACTTGTGTGGAGTGCTAATCAGACATATTTGGTCACTGCGTGACTGCAAGCTAATCGATGTTAACATGCTATTTAGGCTAGCGATATGTACATATTGCATATGCCTCATTTGTAGCTATATTTGAGCTCATTTAGTTTCCTTTAAGTCCTCTTAATTACATTTATATCTCATGACACATGTAATATGGCTTTTTTTTGCGGCTCCAGACAGATTTGTTTTTGTATTTTTGGTCCAATATGGCTCTTTCAACATTTTGGGTTGCCGACCCCTGCACTAGGGCATTGTCTAATCTACGGGTGTCAAACTCATTTTAGCTCGGGGGGGCCACATGGAGAAAAATCTACTGGTGAAATCACGGCACGATAACTTAAACATAAAGACAACTTCAGATTGTTTTCTTTGTTTAAAAATAGAAAAAACACATTCGGAAAATGTACAAATTATAATGTTTTGGGTTTTTTACACTTATATGTTGCGGTTAATAATATTCTAACTGTATTTGTCGTTATTTATACTTTCTATGTCCTATGACTATGACCTGCTCAGTGGCCTTGTGGTTAGAGTGTCCGCCCTGAGATCGGTAGGTTGTGAGTTCAAACCCCGGCCGAGTCATACCAAAGACTATAAAAATGGGACCCATTACCTTCCTGCTTGGCACTCAGCATCAAAATTCGGAATTGGGGGTTAAATCACCAAAAATTATTCCTGAGTGTGGCCACCGCTGCTGCTCACTGCTCCCCTCACCTCCCAGGGGGTGAACAAGGGGATGGGTCAAATGCAGAGGACAAATTTCATTTTTTACATATGTAGCATTATCTACAATGATACAAATAATTGCTATGGCGACATCTAGTGGACACATTAAAAACAGCAGTTTCTTTCATTCAAACATTTTGGCTCATTTTTATACTTAGTGAACTCATCCCGCGGGCCGGATAAAACCTGATCGCGGGCCTGATCCGGCCCGTGGGCCGTACGTTTGACACCCCTGGTCTAACCCAAGCGTTCTGATTTTTGACCAAAAAACAATGTCGGATTATTATAAAGAGACAGGAAGTCATGTCTGACTTCATTAAATATCTTGTCAGACAAAGAAATCAGCCATCCAGTTCAGGAGTGCACACAAAATGACAATGTTTTTAGGAAGCATTTTCCAGAACGAAGCCAGACAGACGCTATATGAGCAAGGCCACATGGAGATAAATGACGTAATAATTGTATTGTCACATTGGAAACAATTTGACATTTTTCCTCATTCAAATAGAAAAGGTCGGCCAGACTGACAACACGTCGTGTCAGACGCACACGCACCGAGAATATGGAAATGCGGATGTGGCGGATGACATAACGGTCTCATGCCAAAGTTCTTTTCTATTGAAAAACTGCCGTCAGTTAGCCACGATCCTTGTTTGGAGGAGGAAACTATTTTTTTTAATTTTTTTTTAAATAGCCTTTTCATTTCAAATTCCAGTGAAAAATGTATTTTACTTTTAACTGCAAGAACTGCAATTCTTTGTGTTTTAGAATTTGGACTCCAGAAGAGTAGCAGCAGTCAAATCAAATCCAACAAACTCTGAAAATCCATTTAGATTGTAAACAAAGACGGTTGTCAGGATAGTGTTTTACTTTTTATTCTCTTGCTATAATTCACTTACTCCACAATGAGGACACAGAAAAAAAAATCAACACCAAATAATATTAATAGACTTACTGATGAATGCCATGACATTTTTGTTCATGTTTATTGAGCGGTGTTTTTTTTCTGAAGTGATTTTCACAATTAAATGGCTCACAATACCACAGTCGTGTAGTGTGAAGGCGGAAAACAAATCCAAGGTTCCACAGCAACTCTTCAGAACAACAACGCTTTCAACGTTTTGGTGTCGACAAATGGAAAAGTATCCAGTTATCGCTATGAAAGCCCTGGAATTTACAACATATCTTTGCGAGCAATACTTTTTGAGGATGCTGGACATAAAAACAAAGAAAAAGGAACAGACTTTGACATGACAATGAGAGTGGCACTTGCCAAGGTGAAGCCACGCATATCTGAACTGGTCTCTCATAAGGCAACAGCAGAAGTTACACTGATTTGCAGGTGCGCAATTTGTTGTGAGTTCATGCACTGTGTTGGTTTTGTTCTTTGAACAAGGTGATGTTCATGCACGGTTCATTTTGTGCACCAGTAAAAACACATATAACTTTGTCTTGAATTTGAAAAAAAAAAAACATTTTATTTTTCACTAAAGAAGGGTTCGGTGAATGCGCATATGAAACTGCTGGGGCTCGGTACTTCCAACAAGGTTAAGAATCACTGGCTTAGAGTATATTTAATGTATTTGTTTAGTTTCATTTAACCTGGTGTTTATAAGTTTACATTTAAACTACAATGTTATGATATACGAGATATGCAAGTTTATTACATTTGAAAAGGTATATTTAAATTAATATTATAGCCGAGGTTTCTGTGGTTTATCCGTTATACAGTGCTCAATACAGGGGTAGAGCGGAATATACGTTAGGTCAGGAAAAAACACAGAATATATTTCATCCCGACAAGCCTGTTTCGCAGGTTTCCAAATCCCCTCAAGAGCAGGGGGAAAACAGGCTTGTAAGGATGACATATCCTGTGTGTTTTTTCCTGACCTAAGGTAAATTAATATTATGTATTATCATTACATCAGTGGTTAATTTGTTCTCCAAAAAATAACAGCAATAATATTGCTTATTGGCAATAATTTGTAGGTCAATATATCGTCGAGCAAAATCAGCCTAGGCCTATCCTATATTGTGCAACAGTACTGCTTCCACCAGGCAGTACAGTTTGGTTTACTATATTATGTAAAACCAATATCGTGTATCTGTATCCTTGAAGTTTTAGGTGTGATTTTGAGTTTGAGTTGCCAGTCTATTGTTGACTGTATCAAGTTTTGACGTGATAATATGATAGGGTCACGATAACCATCCCTGTTGAAGTGAACATTGCCTTAATCCACTCGGTGGAGTTTTACATCCTCACCCTCAGAACTCCTCATAATATAGGAGAAAGCAGATGTAGTCCATAAAAGCTTTAATACCGCCGGGTTTCATGTCTCTTGACTTCACTCTCCACCAGGTCAAGGTTGTCCGTAACATCTCTCCTCAGATATTTGAGACGACTGAGCCCAAAGTGAAACCAACTTTAAAGTATTCTAATTATTTCATAGCATTCAGCAGCAATTATCCCTGACACATGTAACTTGACCCACACTTCTGATATACTAATTCTATTTCAGAGTTCCGAATGAATATGAATTGATCTGTTAGTAAAAACAGCAGCCTTGAGAGGATGTGTTCCGACATGAGATCTGCTTTGTCGATGCTGAATTACAACTTTCTCTTATACGAAAGAAAAAAAGGTGGAAAAGATTGATATCTTCCTGTTGACCTACTTATCGGCGGACCGTGCCTCTCTACACCTGAATCATTACATCTGTGGCAAGGTGCGAACCAAATGCCACCACTGTCCATTAGCCACAGTTGTCCAAAAGTCTCCTTTTACCTTTCCACGTGCCGCCATTATTCCCAAGGTATATTATGGGACGGTAATTGGATGGGGAGTAGCCATGACTCACAGTGGCCAGAACATGAATCAAGGTGGACGGAGCATATCTTTGGATCCAGTGGCACAGAAGAGGTCCACCCGTTCTTTTTTTCGAAAGGTAGCAACAAAACAAAAGGTTAACCGTGATGTTATGAAGACATGTTTTGTCATTCCCCTTGGAACATTGCCACTTTGTTGCTGTCAAAGGAATCCCTTGCCAATGTACCGTATTTTCGGGACCATAAGGCGCACCAGATTATAAAGCGCACTGCCGATGAATGGTCTAATTTTAATATTTTTTCATATATTAGGCGCATTAAACGAGTCATATTATTATTATTTTTTTCTAAATGGAAAACTTTCTTGTGGTCTACATAACATGTAATGGTGGTTCTTTGGTCAAATTGTTGCATAGATTATGTTTTACAGATCATCTTTAAGCCGCTTCCCGATGCACCGTTTTTTGGGCGGTCTTATTTACGTGGCTCACCTTCGACAGTGTAGCGTGCAAGGACGGGAGTTGAAGAAGTGTCAAAAGATGGAGCTAACTGTTTTAATGATATTCAGACTTTACTTAAATCAATAACGGAGCAGCATCTCCTCATCAGGAAACAACCACACCGGAAATGTGTCCCATGAAAAAATGTCAGACCGGAACTCTAATAACTAAAGTTCCTTGGGTGAATAATTTAAACTCACTACACCGGTATGTTTTAGCGCTTTCATGTCGAGTTTACTGACAGATATAAGTAAGAACTTTACACTACTTGATATATTAGAAATAGAGGATGAATGTCACATAACAAGAAGATAGATAAATAGAAGTAGATTATCGACTATGCGCACAATTTTTCAGGATTTACACAAATCCCAAATACACATCAGCAGGTACCAGAAGGTAAGAACAGTTTATTTTGCATAATATTGAGAAACAAAACGGCAGATAATGTCTTACCTTATAAACACACCATAATAATGCTCGTATGTTTAATATGCCGACATTCCTTCAAGCGGTGCGGCTTCATAGCTTACCAAAGTTGTACTAAAACATTTTGATTGATTTTTGAGCGCCGTGTGTAATGTTCTATATTTTCAATGGAACATTTAAAATGTTGGTGTTGTTTACTTGAGACCCATCATAGTGCAGTCTACACGTATCTCTTATGTTTGACTACCATCTACTGGTCACACTTATCATTACACCGTGTACAAAATAAAATAGCTTCAAGGTGGGTATGCTCAACCAAAATGATTCCTTACATTAGGCGCACCGGGTTTTAAGGCGCACTGTTGAGTTTTGAGGGGGAAAAAAGGACTTTAAGTGTGCCCTATTGTCCGGAAAATACGGTACATCTTAAAGTTGTTTTTATTTTTTGTAATGAAATCTTTCAGTTGACTAGCAAATGTGATTTCTACCTATTGCATTACCTTTATGTTAAAGTTTTATGTGGGATTTTAAATTTACGAAAGATTGGAGCAGATAATGAAAGATCAAATATAGACAACACAGCAAATGACTACATTAGCCATGTGTACAAAATGTATTTAATCTGATCATCATTTGGATTAGGATGTTACTGTGTACATGGACCCCGAAAAAAAATGATCTGATACATGCATCACACCTTAAATCGGAAACATTTTCTTTGACATTCGCAGAAACCTTACATAAACGTAGAGGTGTGTTGTCTGTGTTGTGGTGCCGTCTTTTGAACGCGAGCTGAATAGGTGACCACGGATCAGCCTCCACGGAGGATGCGCTAACTGTTCCAAGTCGAGACCCGGGGTGGACCACTTCTCTGAGCATCAGTTGGGGACGTCTCTGCGCTGCTGACTTGTCTCCATTCAAGAAGATCCCCTGCTGGCCTCCCAATGGACTGGACTTTCACATCATGAGACATTTGTGATTAAGGGCTATATATGTAAAATTTCATTGATTGATTGATTGATTGATTGACGCTAAATCAGGGGTCGGCAACCCAAAACGTTGAAAGAGCCATTTTTGAAAAAATAAAAATAAAAAAAATCTGTCTGGAGCCGCAAAAGATGAAAAGAGCTGTATATAAGTCTTATAATGAAGGCAACACATGACGTGTCTATATTAACTATATTAACCTACTATCAAAATGACTATGTGTCGCAGGCTGAAGCAAATCTTCGTTAACAGAAATGTTGAAATGTAATATTTATTCTACACATTTTTACATTAGAAAACATTAGCAAATCAGAGGCTACTCAGAAGGTGAGATAACTCCTGGAAATTACTGGCTTTTAATGGCCAAAGGTATAGATGTGTGTGTCCAAGTTAAAGGAAACGGCAGGCTGTCTTCTTGTAGTGGATTTTTTACAATGTTTGAAAGCTGGGTAACGTTTGCTGTGGTCTGGAACAACATGGCCCACAAACAACTATCTGAAATGCAGCCAATATTACATACAGATAATGTGTCATGAGATATGTAAATATAAAGTATATACAAAGAGGATACAAGTATATGATATTAAATGAACTCAAATATACCTACAAATGAGGCATAATGATGCAATATGTACATACAGCTAGCCTAAATAGCATGTTAGCAATGATTAGCTTGCAGTCATGCACTGACCAAATATGCCTGATTAGCACTCCAACAAGTAAATAACATCAACAAAGCGCACCTTTGTGCATTCAAGCACAGTACAGTATAAAATGTTTGGTGGACAAAATGAGACAAAGAGGGAGTGTAATATTTTACATGATAAAAAACTGTTGCGTCACATTCCACACTATGGTGAGTTCAAGAACCGCTAAAATTAGTAGGACAAAACGATGTTCACCAAATACACTCATCGGTGAAGCATACACACAAACATACTAAAACAAACCAAAAAAAATGTCCCCCATCTTTTTCCATTTTCAATCCTTTTTAAAAAAAGGAAAAATATGATTTTATTAATCTATTTTTTGAAATATGTTTGGCGTTCTCCCCAAACAATGCCTTACTCTCTGCCACTGATTTAACAAACACCCCTGTAATGATGATGCCAGGATAAGTGTATACTTGTACTGTAAGTACACAAAGTAGCATTCCAGCTGTCTTCGAAGTGACTATGCGGTCACATCTCAATTAATGTGTGCAACGTCTGTCTGCAGCCTTCAGTGGGTGATTGGACCACTTCTATTGTGCCTTTGTGAGCCATGAGATTCGCCTTGCAGATTCCCTGAGTCAGCACAGTGGTACCTTGGAGGTAATTTCCTGTTTCCATACTGTGCGCCGCAGGTTATTTGTTATATTTCCCCAGACACTCCGTATGATATCATATTCACATTGTTGTCTTGTGTCTGTACAGAAAAATGTTTGACTTTACCCAGTATTTTTTTTTTTCCAACGGCACATTTATAATGTTTGAATAATACTTAATTTTCTGTTATTTAACTAATTTTGCGACTTTTTTCAATTTGGACTGTCGGGGCCTTCTTTTTGACTAGTATCTAAATCTGATAACTTCCCATTGAGCCATCAAAGGCAACCTTGGAAATCATAAACATGCACATTTTATATCCCCATAGACTTGTGTTTTTGCAAGGACATATACAGCAATACTCCAAAACACGAATGCATTTTAATAAATTGTGTGAGTCGACTTTGATCCTGATTTTTTTTTGTTGATAAAGAACAATTATATATACAGGATGCCCATAGGAACTCTTTAAAAATAAAAAAATATTACGTCAGTTGATAAAATGTGTCAACCATATTGTTTTATTTAAATCAATGTTTATTACAGTTTGTGATCATATTGAAATGTTGTTTCAGGTATTCTGTTCCATTCCATTGCAACCATTGATGAGGCAGTGAACATGGCAAGAATTCAAGTACCGCCTAAAACCAGTCAAGTTGGCACGTGTAAATCATTAAAAAAAAAAAAAATACAATGATTTGCAAATCCCTTTCAACCTTCATTCAATTGAATAGACTCCTAAGACAAGATACTTAACATTCAAACTGTAAAACGTTGTTATTTTTGCAAATATTAGCTCATTTTGAATTTGATGCCTGCAACATGTTTCAAAAAAGCTGGCACAAGTGGCAAAAAAGACTGAGAAAGTCGAGTAAAGCTCATCAGACACTTATTTGGAACAACCCACATGGGAACAGGCTAATTGGGAACAGGTGGGTGCCATGATTGGGTATAAAAGCAGCTTCCATGAAATGCTTAGTCATTCACAACCAAGGATGGGGGGAGGGTCACCACTTTGTGAACAAATGTGTGAGCAAATCGTCCAACAGTTTAAGAACAACATTTCTCAACGAGCTATTGCAAAGAATTTAGGGATTTCACCATCTACGGTCCGTAATATCATCAAAAGATTCAGAGAATCTGGAGAAATCCCTGCACGTAAGCGTTTATATTACGGACCTTGGATTGCTCAGGCATACTCTGTTTGAAAATGACCGGTTCCCCATTTAATGTTTTTTAACGGGCATGACATTGCTGGTTTTACGAGCAGAGGAGCATTTTCGGCAGCGCACAATCACGGAGTACTTACAGGCAGACAGTGTGTAGACAGAAAAGGGAGAACGGACACATTTTGGCCTAAAAACTAAATATAAAGGTGAAGCTATAACACTGAAACGCCCTCAGGAAGAGGTGCTTTCAGACATGGCTAGCTAGCTAGCAACTAAAATCCATCCGCAGTCGGCAGTGTTTTACTACTTTTAAATCACTAATCCTCGCCTCCATGGCGATAAATAAAGTATGTTTCTTACAAATATCATCCCTGCAGGATGAGGAATAGCTGAACATGCTTCACTACACTATGGGGCGGCGTGGCGAAGTTGGTAGAGTGGCTGTGCCAGCAATCGGAGAGTTGCTGGTTACTGGGGTTCAATCCCCACCTTCTACCATCCTAGTCACGTCCGTTGTGTCCTTGGGCAAGACACTTCACTCTTGCTCCTGATGGCTGCTGGTTAGCGCCTTGCATGGCAGCTCCCGCCATCAGCGTGTGAATGTGTGTGTGAATGGGTGAATGTGGAAATACTGTCAAAGCGCTTTGAGTACCTTGAAGGTAGAAAAGCGCTATACAAGTATAACCCATTTATTATTTATTTACACCAGTGTTTTTCAACCACTGTGCTGAGATACAGTCTGGTGTGCCGTGAGATAGTTTGGTGTGCCGTGGGAGATTATGTAATTTCACCTAAATGGGTTAAAAATATTTTTTGCAAACCAGTAATTATGATCCGCAAATGTGCCGTTGTTGAGTGTCTGTGCTGTCTAGAGATCGGCAGAGTAACCGTGTAATACTCTTCCATATCAGTAGGTGGCAGCAGATAGCTAATTGCTTTGTAGATGTTTGTCGTGATCACAATTTGCAGACGACAGTGGAAGGCAGGGCGCAGGTAAAAATGTATCTAACGCTTAAACCAAAAATAAACACATTGAAGCTTAGAGATGGCTATGCAAAATGAAACTAAAACTCAACTGGCTGCATTGTAAACAAAAAGAAAATGCTGGACGACAGCAGAAACTTACAGCGTGTGGAGCAGATGGCGTCCACAAAGTACATCCATACATGGCATAACAATCAACAATGTCCCCACAAAGAAGGATAGCGTCTGCACAACTTAAATAGTCTTTATTGCGAAAACAAAGGTGCTGGGAATAGCGTTCAAGAAAGAAATGAAACTGCTACAGGAAAATACCAACAAAACAGGAAAAGCCACCAAAAATAGAAACTAAAACACTACGCACAGGAAAACACCAAACACTTCAAAATAAGTTCCGGCGTGATGTGACAGGTTGTGACAGTACACCTACTTTGAGACAAGAGCTATAGTGATGCATGCTTGGTTATGCTTTGAATTCATATCCAACAATTGCAAGAACAACTTTTTATGGTCAATATCGGCTGCTGAGTTTCATTTGTTTATGTTTTCTGCTGGTGGTGTGCCTCAGAATTTTTTCAATTAAAAAAATGTGCCTTGGCTCAGAAAAGGTTGAAAAACACTGATCTACACACCATAGCTCAACGGCGTCACCGCTAATGACGCCGTTCCTGAATGTAAACAAATACCATGGGTGGATCTACACCTGACATCCACTGTAATGATATCAAGTACAAGAGTGTATCTAGTACAAGAGTGTATCTAATTAAAAAAGGTGCTTTGATTACATTCTGACAACAAAATTGCACTTGTGACCAAATATTGTGGTATGTTCTTAAGCAAATTTTAACCATGCAAGCGAGCAATAACATGTGATTAAAAAATAACTACTTGACAACCCTAATTAGAAGAAGTCTAACACATCTTGTCAACTACAACTTTTTTTTTTAAATTTTAAACATACTTTATGGAGACCCTATATATATATATATATATATATATATATATATATATATATATATATATATATATATATATATATATATATATATATATATATATATATATATAGATATCTATATATATATATATATATATATATATATATATATATATATATATATATATATATATATATATATATATATATATATATATATATATATATATATATATATAGATATATAGATATATATATATATTATGATTTGATTTCATGTTTGAGTCTTGCCATAGTAATATGTTATTAAAGCTGTGGAGGTGAAAATGCTGGCAATGTTGGAAACATTTTGACCCATTTACCTATGCAGTTTAATTTGCACAGGCAGCAACATTTGCCCGAACTGCTTGTTGGACAATTTTCATGTCATTACATTATAATTTCTCTGCTGGCTGTAAGGATCCCGACTACAAAAATACAACATGGCATTGTCAACACTGGCAAGTGGAATGCAAATAATATAAATTAAAATGCATGATAAATGTCTATGCCCTTGTTGTGTATTATTATTATTAGAATAGCCTTTTTTTAATTCAATGTAATCTTATTATTGAGAATATGCAACAATTGCATAAAGTAATATGCTCTCAAAAACCATCTGTCAAAGCTTGTTTCCAAGCACCTCATGAAAAAACGGTGTTTTAACAAGCTGAATTACAGCGGTTCTTGGTGTGGAAATCTGTCAACATTGGACAATGCAATGCAAATTATGCCAAATTCATGAAGGGACGTTCCAAAGAGTTCAAAAAGACAAAAAGTGGGCTACACATCAGAACTAACATAAATGTGTCTGATTTACATCCAAAGTGTGTAATTTTGTCTGGCAACCCTTAAATGCAGCTGTGATGCCAGCGACCGCACCTTTGCACTCTCATTCCCTCGCTACAAAATATATATTCCAAACAGCTCCGCGGATCAATTCCACGTGACCTTGTGTTACATAGAAAATGGAGAACTGGAGAGGGAGACCTAATTGTTGGCACCGCTCCTAAAAGCGATTTAAAGCGCCAGAAGGCTGGCCACGTCCTGATGTGAAATGATGATCCAATGCACACTTTCAGACATTATTGTTAGGCGTTTGTTTGCCTTGTGTGTGGCGCTGTCAAGTGCTGAGCTAATGCTGCATTCCAGAAAACTGACAAGTCATGAAAGGGGTCATATTATGATTTTTTTCTACATTTACAACACCTCCTTCTGGTCTACATCAGTGGTCCCCAACCGCCGGGCCGTGTATCGGTTGGTACCGGGCCGCACAAGCAATACAAAAAACAAAACAAACAAAAAAAAAAGTATATATATATATATATATATATTTTTTTTTTTTAATTGAATCAACATAAAAAACACAAGATACACTTACAATTAGTGCACCAACCCAAAAAACCTCCCTCCCCCACTCATTCGCACAAAAGGGTTGTTTCTTTCTGTTATTAATATTTCTGCTTCCTACATTATATATCAATATAGATCAATACAGTCAGCATGGATACAGTCCGTAAGCATACATGATTGTATTTTTGTATGCAAAAAAATAAATGAATGCCACCTTCAGTTGGAGTTGCTACTTGCAGAGATGGTGCAATTTACCTAGACTTATACAACGACATCACCATATGGAGACGCACAAAAGACTACATCCGTTTTTAAAATGTGAGGTGCACTTCCACTGTGGGGCGGAAAGGGAGGAGAAGCAGCTTCAGAAAAATAAAATGCATACTGTATTTTGTAAATAAACTAAGCCAACTTCAACTGTATGTTAAATAAAATATTGTACCTAAAATATGAATTCCAGCATGCGTACATACGGTCTTTGACATACCACACCATTCATCGGTATTTATCAGTTATGCAGTAGAACCTGTAAATTGCCCGATTCCGATTTTTTTCCCAGTTTTTACAGTGATAAACCAATTTTGTTTTATATTTACACTTGAACCAAAACACTGTTAAAAAGAGAGATGACCCAAGGTGCAACCAATATTTGATTTTTGAGGGTTTTGCATTCCAATATTTACTGCGGTTAACTAACTTTTACATTTGAATGAGAGTAGAAAGAGCTGCAAACAATATCACTGTACAGTTTCAGTTTATTTCGAACATGCATACGATACAACGTAATGCATCAGGAGTAGGAAGAAGCGGAGCTTGTTTAATCCTACCCCTTTTCATATCATAGCAGTTTTATCAAATTGCCTTGCTCTCTGTTTGTAACAGATCAGTGAATAAATAAATAATACATACAAAAATATACAATAAGTAAACTTTAAAAACAATTTTTAAAGGTTAAATGATAAATGGTAAATGATAAATGGGTTATACTTGTATAGCGCTTTTCTACCTTCAAGGTACTCAAAGCGCTTTGACACTATTTCCACATTTACCCATTCACACACACATTCACACACTGATGGCGGGAGCTGCCATGCAAGGTGCTTACCAGCAGCCATCAGAGGCAAAGGGTGAAGTGTCTTGCCCAAGGACACCACGGACATTTGTATTTCCAATTTCCTTGTTTAATCAATTCCATAATGTAATTCCACATACGAATATGCTAAAGGTCTTAGGTGTTGTACGTGCATACACATTTTTTAAATTACATTTTTCTCTAAGGTTATATTTCTCCTCTTTTTTGAAAATAATTGTTGTACGTTCTTGGGTAGCAGGTTGTAGTTTGCTTTGTACATAATTGTAGCTGTTTGCAAATGCACCAAGTCGTTGAATTTCAATGTTTGTGATTTAATGAATAAAGGGTTTGTTTGTTCTCTATATATAACAATATGGACTAATCTAATTGATCTTTTTTTTTAACACCGTTAGTGAATGAAGCACACATTTCCCCATATTTGTACACAATAACTCAGATATGGTAACGCTAGCGAGCACTAAATAATATGAAGTGATTTTTGGTCCAGGACATATTTTGCTTTATTCATTATTGACGTGTCTTTTGCTACTTTATGTTGTATATTTTTTTGCATGAAGGTACCAGTTTGTTTTATTATCTATTATTACACCCAACAATGTTTTTTTTTCTTTTATTCTCTTACTTTTGCAGTACACACGCTGAACTCGTTTTTACCAAAGTTAATTAAAAAAGAATAACTCAATAAAATGATAGTTGTTTGAATTTAAAATTTAAGCTTTGAAATATGCATACAATAACAAACTTCAGGAAAACATGCATAGTGATGCTGAACAAGAGCTGCATTGCACAGGAAAACTGCACAGGAAATTAAACTGATTGACACATTATAACGTTTCTGTACTGGCATTGGTGTTAGCTATTACATAGATACCTGTGGCCCTGTTATGTATTTTAATTATTCAACTAAACAAATACATTTGATATTTTCTATTTCCCAGAAGTCATGATTGTAGCATAATCCCAGGCTAAAATAAATATATTTGGAGGCATTTTGGCAAATGTTGAATGCATTTGTATATATATATATATATATATATATATATATATATATATATATATATATATATATATATATATATATATATATATATATATATATATATATATATATATAGCATTTTCAGCATTGCAACAGATACCGTTATACCTTAAGGCTCTCTCTGTGATGTGTGGTGCTTTTCCTTTCAGTCAGGCATCTAACTCCGGCAGGTATTTAAGGTCTATCTCAGAAAGGTTACTGGATGTGAAGCAGCTGTAATGACAAGAGTTGATTGATGGAGTGAAAATGTTATTCTCATCCCCTTCAACAATGCTGGAGTACTTATTTTGCTTTTATTGGGCTGAGCTCTAATGGCTGCTATAGATGACTCTCACATGGCAGCGATTCTGCCATAAGTGTGCGTTGAAAGCTTTCTCACCCACTACTGTTATGATGGAAGGAGTGCTCAGCTTATGAAATGCACATACAGCTTTCTCCCAATCATTCTGCTCTCAGTTTGTGTATGGCTGAACATATTTGCCATGTGCATCTGCCTTCATGAACTTCACTCACAGCCACTGAATAGAAAGTACAACCACAAAAAAGGGTGTGAAGGGCCATGATACTGACCCTAAGGCCCTGTCTCCTTAAACAAATAATTATTTGGCCTAAGCACCATGTCAGCCACACTAAACCATTGGTTAAGGCAGTGGCGGCCCGGTGGTTGGGGAAATTAAAAAAAAAAAAAATAAAATAAAAAATAAAAAAATATTTTTTTTAAAATGTATTTATTAAATACAAAACACAATATATAGATTATATATCAATATAGATCAATGCAGTCTGCAGGGATACAGTCCGTAAGCACACATGATTGTATTTTTTATGAAAAAAATAAAAAAAATAAAAAAATCCCGGTTTCAACCGGTCCTCAGCTACAAAAAGGGTGGGGACCACTGGTTTAAGGTTCCCCATCTTGGATAATTTTTTTACACGGGTAAGTGCGCCGTGTATTTATTGAATCTCCGGCTCTTAGGTTTGTATGGACTCGTCGATCGTTTGCAAACTGAGTTCGGAGAGGAAGTGACGCCAGAAGGACCGCACTCCACACAGGAAGTGACGTCAGAAATAAACGCGCCACAACCAGCTTCATAACAAGCGGTTTCGTAACTTGAAGCTAACCACTGGAAATATGGAGGTGAGCCTTCTACATGTACAGACGCTTGTGGAAATCACACATGAATACCTTAAGAGAAGGAAACGCGCGATTGCAGCTATTTGGGATACAACACTTCTCAGACGGCAAGATAACTTTCAAATGTCCGGGTCAGCTGTGATTCTACTTACCAAAAAACGTTGTCCATTTGTCAAAGCAGGGACAACGAGAATGTGGGCTCCTATGGATGTGATAAAAAAAAAGGTAGCGTGTGCTTTGTATTACCTGGCCGACGAGGGAAGACTACGGAAAACAGCGAATGCATTTGGACTGGCAAAGCAGACTGCATCGATTATTGTCCACCATGTGTGTCGTGGACTCAATGTCTTGGTCCAGAGTATATAAAGTCACCAAAAGCGAATGAACAATGAAGGTGACGGCAAAAGAGTGAGGAGTGTCCTGACCAGATATCTAGATCCCTAGTTTGATTGATGTAAAATGTTCTTTATCACATTGTTTATTTTCACATGTGCATTAAATATTTGATTCATTTATAGTGTCTCAGGTGTGATTCACTACAATAGGGCCCCACAGCACACTGGATTCCAGTTAATTGAAATACCACAACACTGGATATTGTTCAGATAAGTTACATTTAATTTAAGAACTTGCACACAAAGCAACACTGGAGGTGACTATGACGTGCGCATTTTCGGCGCATGCATACTAGATCGCGTTGGGCCGGTGGACGGAGGGGGCAGGGGGTCTTAAATGATGACATTGTGTGTGTGTGTGGACAAGGATAAGGTTAGGTGGGATTTACCTTGGATAACCTTAGTGTGAATGTGAGTGTGAATGTTGTCTGTCTATCTGTGTTGGCCCTGCGATGAGGTGGCGACTTGTCCAGGGTGTACCCCGCCTTCCGCCCGATTGTAGCTGAGATAGGCTCCAGCGCCCCCCGCTACCCCGAAGGGAATAAGCGGTAGAAAATGGATGGATGGAACCTTAGCCGGCTGAGTGTAGAATTGATAAATGATAAATGGGTTATACTTGTATAGCGCTTTTCTACCTTCAAGGTACTGTTGGAAGCCATATCCATATTTAAGTGTTACTTCTTTCTAAAAACTCCTATAGTCATATTTACATCAGCTAATGTCTCGTGTGGTACAAAGTGCTTGGATTCGAGTGTCCTTGGTTAGAGTCAGAGCGCTGTCTTTGTTGAGACTGCCATTACATTCCTGAGATACGGAGCACAGCTAGACTGGGGAAACAGCAGGTGGGGGGGACAGGAGAAGGAGGAGGTAGACAGGAGTTCCGGGGTTTTGGTAGACCGATCTGGACCGGGCTGGGGAACGCTTGGGTGCTGGGTTGGTCTCATTATTGCCAAAGCTTTGACAATAAACAACGAAATACCAACTACTGCTTTTGGTGGTCAATTTAACATCAGCTTATTTGCCATTAAAAGAACTTGGGAGTGGACAGCAGACTTTGACTTCCTTGGGAGGAAGAGCTGTCGACGCAACAGTACTCAAAGCGCTTTGACAGTATTTCCACATTCACCCATTCACACACACATTCACACACTGATGGCGGGAGCTGCCATGCAAGGCGCTAACCAGCAAAGGGTGAAGTGTCTTGCCCAAGGACACAACGGACGTGACTAGGAAGGTAGAAGATGGGGATTGAACCCCAGTAACCAGCAACACTCCGATTGCTGGCACAGCCACTCTACCAACTTCGCCACGCCGTCCCTAGAAGGGGCCTAAGACAAACATCTATACACAGGGGAGGATTGAATGGGATGAAAAGCAAAATACACTAAAAGGCCCCCTCTAATACTGACAACATTGGCACTTTTTTCATAGTTCTGGACCTAAAAATTATGTCTACAGGTAAAATTCCCCCAAAGTAGACAGTCGTGATTTTAGACGTGGTTTCTAACGAGTTCAGCAAAATTTGTAACGCCCATTTTTAGCTCCAAAATGTGGGCGGGCCTGCATCAGCCTGCTGATGTCACCTACAGAAGCCTGGAGGCAATATTTGGTATTATGTAATATCTGTTTTGATAGCATCTTCATACTAAATCATGTGATTTTTGCGCAGTTTGAGTGAACTGGCACATTTGTCTGCCAGATGAATTGTTGCAGGATGTAGCAATACAACTAAAGAAGCGGTCTGTCAGCCAGCGTACATTTCCAAGTGATGCGAATAGGAGGGTAGTACGGACCTCTCCAGTTGAATTGACTCGTGCAAAATGACACCATACCACCCTCCGAGTTTAGTTCAAAACTTGAGAGACAATCGTTTTTGCAGCAAATTCCTACAAAACAGAACTGGCTCCTGTTGCACAGGGGAACTTGGACCACTGTACACACATTGATAGATAATTGCATTGACATTTTAACTTTGCCAGCAAACAAAGAACTTCTGGGGTCCAAACTTGTGAGTTACATTAATGAGGCGTTCCTCAAGGCAACCTTTTAAGTCCTCTCCTTTTCGGCAGCTACACATTTTTTTTCGGAATGTGATTCGTGTAACTAAGGTGTTGCTGTAGCTTGTTTACTTCTAATGCAGTCAGTAGTCATTTGTTTAACTTTGTCATACGAGTAGTGTTCCTCAATGTTCCATTTTAGGTCCCCTTTGTGAACACTTGCGCACACTGGACATAGATTCTCAGAGATATACAACATAAGACAAATAGTGAAGGAAGTTTTTAGCCTTCTGGTAATGTGGCCCCCAAACAATTGAGTTAAATCTCCCTTCTGTACAGTACATTTAAATATATCTTACATATGATTTTTTCCAGTGAATATTTCCTTCTTTGTATTTAAAAAAAAACGAGGGTATGCAGAATCAGAGCTAAAACTCAAGATATCCAGGTACAGTAAACAAAACTAAAATAGCGACACTAATTTTTATTATAGCGCACAGGCGTTATAACCCGCCCTCTTCCTGTTTCAACCATGCAACATATGCCAGGTAATAAAAGCAATGATAGGAACAGCGTCTGATCTTACTTACCAGTTTAACAACTCGACAGCAACCATAGCATCTGGTTTTAAAGCCTTTCATCCACAAAGATCTCTTGTGAATGATCATAGGTGAGGGGCCTGCACGTCTGTGCGAGACAACCATGATTAACAGCTACGAACACCGATCATTGTTTTTTGGGCTGAACGGCAAATTTTCACAAAGTTAAACTTGAAACTGTGACAAATAAGGAAATGTGCACTTTTCTTTTTGGAATGTTGCCTATCATTCAGAATACTTATTAAAACAAGCTGACATGGTCTTTTTTTTATGCGTTCTAACTAATAAATAATTGTGAGAAAAAGTCTGCTTACAATTGAGGCTATTGGAGTCCTTTTATATAAAAAAAAAAACATCCAGACCGTCCCATCAACGTTTTATGTACACACTGTACTGTAAGGTTGTATGTAATATAGTAACAGGAACATTCATTATAACATGTAATATTTCTGTATTTTGCTCATTTTAAGCATAACGCAACGCATTAATTAAAAAAAACGCATCACAACGTCCACCTTTTTCTTCGACAACATCACTGATTACTACTCACTGCGGACTTAATAAGAGACAACACACATAATAAAAAATCACTTACTGTACAATGTCTGCTGTCTATGGCAGTGTTTTTCAACCTTTTTTGAGGCAAGGCACATTTTTGTCATAAAAAAAATCCGGAGGCACACCACCAGCAGAAAACTTTAAAAAATGTAACTCCACCAAGTCGTCGTGTCTTATTTTGAGTGTGTTGGTGTCTTCCTGTGTGTAGTGCTTTAGTTCTTGTCTTGCTTATTTTTGTGGCCCTTCCTGTTTTGCCGGTGTTTTCCTGTAGTGGCTTCATGTCTTCCTTTGAGCGCTATTCCGCGCACCTGCTTTGTGTTAGCAAGCAAGGCTATTTACGTTGTTGCTATCCTTCTTTGTGTGGACATTGTTGATTGTCATGTCACGTACGGATGTACTTTGTGGATGCCGTAAGTTTTTGCTGTCGTCCAGCATTCTGTCTCTGTTTACTTTGTAGCCAGTTCAGTTTTACTTTCGTTTTGCATAGCCTTTTTCTTTCCCTTTCGTTCATTTTGGGTTTAAGCATTACATACCTTTTTTACCTGCACACTGCCTCCCACTGTGGTCTGCATATCGGGATCACAACAAACCATCCTCGTCTCACCCGACACATTCCGACTTTTACAAAGCAATGCTGCCACCTGCTGACATGGAGTATTACGTGGTTACCCTGCCGAGTTTCACACAGCACAGACACTAAGCCACGGCACATTATTGGCCGATTCTAATTATTGATTTGCAAAAAATATTTTTGGGATAAATTAGGTGAAGTTGCATAATTTCCCACGGCACACCAGACAATATCTCACGGCACACTAGTGTGCCGCGGCACAGTGGTTGAAAAACACTGGTCTATGGGATGCCGACTGTTAGGATGTTGATAGAGTCCCGTTTAGATGAAGAATGACTCGTAATCCTCGCGGGAAAAAAAAAAGGGGGGTGGAACCAAGCGTCAATTTGAGTCTTTTTCGCCATTTCCATTTCTAAGTTGGTTGTCAAAGTGAATCAACTTCTCAATTTATGTCCGCATCATTTTACTATCCAGGTGAGATGCATGATTTATAATCTAGAATCTACTTTCATAAGCTCACAGGCAAAAAAGCAGCTCATTAGTGTCACGTGAGGGGTGCGCTTGCTGCGCGGTTGTTCTTCCAATGCAAAAAGACGGACAGCTCCGGACGACAGGCGTAAGGTAAGAAATTATTTATTTCTCATAAATCATCCAATAAACACATGACAAGAAAATAACAAAAAACATGCGTGCCTAAAACACAGAGAGTAAAGACGTTGCATGGGCTAGGACAGGGGTCGGCAACCCGCGGCTCCTTGACCACTCTGCTGCGGCTCAGCTACATACATGCCGACCCCCCCGATTTTCCCAGGAGATTTATGGATCTCAGTGTCCCTCATAGATTACTCCCAGGGAAAAAATAATCCTATTTACACTCTAATTACTAAATAAAGGGCGTGCCCTAATTGCACTGCAGTAATTGTCCTCTATAGCATTTACATACAGTGTGCCAGTCCAGCCACATGTTGCATGTTGTTATTACTTGCACACACAGGAGACAGCAAAGCATACTTACTCATCAGCCACACAGCTTACACTGACGGTAGCCGTATCAAACAACTTTAACATTGTTACGTTACAAATATGCGCCACACTGTGAACCCACACCAAAAAAGAATGAAAAACACATTTCTGGAGAACATCCCACCGTAACACAACATAAACACAACACAACCATTACCCAGAATCCCATGCAGCCCTAACTCTTCCGGTCTACATTATACACCCCCGCTACCACCAAATCCCCCCACACATCAACCCCCCACCCCCTCTCCGTGCGTTGGTTGAGCGGAAGAGTTAGGGCTGCATGGGATTCTGGGTATTGGTACCGTCAGTGTAAGATGTGTGGCTGCTGAGTTAGTACACCTTGCTGTCACTTACGTGAGCAAGCTGAAATTGCATTCTACGTGTGGTCGAGCAGGTACACTGTTAGGGCAGACTGTAGAGGGCGCCAAATGCAGTGTCATCACGCTCTGATATTCGGGAGTCTCCCGGGAAAAATGAGAGAGTTGGCAAGTATGACGCTATCAAGCGCCATTCATTCAAAACTCGCGGGCTGCACTAACATCAGGTTTCCACATTAAAGTGCGTGCCGGTGCGTGTGTCGGAGACCCCTAGTTAACATAGCACAAAGCGTTTAAGCTTTGTATGCGGTGTTTTTCATTTTAAAATTTTTTTTGTGGCTCCCATTACTTTCTTTAATTTGTGAAACTTGCCAAAATGGCTCTTTGAGTGGTAAAGGTTGCCGACCCCTGGGCTGGGACATGGCATAAACAGAACTTACGTGGCATGAACGCGTGACACAAACACAACGAAAGCAGGACGAGTGACTGGCAAGGGCAACTTAAATAATGCCTCTGATTAGCGCTCGGGAAGCAGGTGAGCGGGCGAGCACTAATCAGAGACAGGTGAACACAATAAGTCGCCATGGTGACAAAAGCAAACAAGGAAGCCTAAACGGGAACTAAAGAAGTCCAAAAGTAACAGAACATAACTAAACAAAACATGATCCAGACCACGGATCATTACAATCAGCTCATAATGTCAATACAGTAGCATGCGAAAATAACCACTCTCTGATCAATGTAGGTCCTTAACGTTAGGACTTATAACAGGGGTCCCCAAACTTTTTGACTCAGGGGCCGCATTGGGTTAAAACAATTTGGCCGGGGGCCGGGCTGTATATATATATATATATATATATATATATATATATATATATATATATATATATATATATATATATATATATATATATATATATATATATATATATTTCTCGCGCACTAATTGACTGAAAGAGCGCACATTTTGCTGATGATTATCAATGGGAAAATGCATTTTTAGACAATATAATTTGCCTGAGCGGCAAGGAGACACTGAGAGTAACAAGCAGTAGAAAATAGATTAGAAAGGACATATTTAAAAAAATAATATAAATAAATATATTTCCGTCCCCCCGAATGCAGCTGAGATAAACTGGTGGGCCGAATCCGTAGTTTGGGGGACCCCTGGCTTATCATAACAATATCGCTAGTACTTGGTTAATATTCAGATCACAAATGGAGTATTGTTGGAGCTTTATGGATGGTTATTTACAGTATTTTTCTTTTTGTTTGGTCGTAAAAGAGGCAATAGACACAATGACTCCATTGTAAGCAGACTTTTATTTACTGTCATATTCTGTGGTCTGGATTATGTTTTGTTATTTTTTGGACTCTTTTAGTTCCTGTTTGCGCTTCCTTGTTTGTTTTGTCACCATGGCGACTCATTAGTTTCACCTACCTCATTTGTTCAGGACACGCACCTGCTTTAATCAGGAGATGACTATTTAAACCGCCTTTGCCAGTCAGTCGGTCTGGAAACATTGCTCTTCTCCTGCCACAGTAAGTCTTGCTTATTTCATGCGATACCACAGTTCATGCTGCTCGTTTCCATAGTTAAAACTATTTGCTTCATGTCACAGTTTAGGGCGGGTTTCATGTCTCTAGTTTCAGGTTTCAGTTGTTGCCTTTGCTTCCGCGTGTGATAGGCACGCTTGCCTTTGGGTTGTTTTCTGTTTTTTGTACTTCGTTGAGTTTTAGAGAGATTAAGTAATGTTCATGCCTTGTCCGGTCTAGTCCGATTGCATCCTGGGAGAACAAATCTCGCAGTAAGCTGCGAAAAACCCCGCGTCATGACATTTACGTTTATTTAGATAGAATGCATTAAAAAAAAATGGTAACACTTTAGTATGGGGAACATATTCACCAATAATTAGCTGCTTATTAACATGCAAATTAGTAACATATTGGCTATTAATTAGTCATTATTAAGTACTTATGAATTCCTTATTCTGCATTGGCCTTATTATACAACCAGTAAGCCATTAACTAAGAGTCTTCCCTCAATAACCTCAGAATTATTGCTTATTAGTAACCCTAGCCCTAACCCTTATATGTTCCCCTACTGTCCAAATAACTCCAAATCAAGTCTTTGTTACTTAGAATATGTTCCCCATACTAAAGTGTTACCAAAAAAATACATCTGTATCTCATAAGGTTTGTAAATTATCGGCAAAATTACAACGTGCGGTTCCCCTTTAAATCTGTTCTTAAACTGCTATTAGTAGCATACGCTAGGTCTTGGGGGTGTTTTTGGTTTGCAAAATTTTGACACATGACACATTAAATTTCCCTGTACTTCTAAAAGTGTCTTTTATGCGACTCCTATAAATGATATTACTGTGTCAGGAAAGCAGCACAAAAGCTTACTTTGACTGTGAAGCATTGCAATTACATTTACACAGCATATTACAATTTTCACGATAAACGGTCTGCTTGCTGTCACAAAAACTTGTACAGATTGGAGCGTAGAGTGAAGAGGGCCCTGCAGATTGAGCCTAATTGTGTAAAAAAAAGGAATAAATGGTTTAAACTATAGCAGAAGATTTCCTAAGTGGACATTCTTCGGCAGTTACGAACTACAATGTGTATAATCCTAGGTGATGTTATTCACCCTAATTAAAACCGAACAAGAGTAGGCTGTAAAACAAGATGACATGCCATATTATGCACCAAAAACATTTTAAAGAGTAATGTAAATAATGTCGAACATGATCAGAGATAGATGATCTGATTTCACTTGCCACGGCTTCAACCACTGATTAATTATAACGGGAGGACTGTGACCAGCTGACAAATATGTGCTAGAATTGGAGCAATGTGACCTTTCGCAAATATAAATGTCTCTCACAAGACGTTGTAATTGGCTGCGGCGAATGCCTCAGGGAGAACAATTAACAATAACAAGCAAATATCTTTGTCCCTGAACATGAATGGGAGGGAAAGAGAGGAAAAAAAGAAAGATTCAAAGTCATCGAAAGTGGTGTTTTGCAGGAAAATACAAAAAACAAAGATCCCAGCGTCATTTTTAAAATCTGGCGTTGCCCTGTATTCTAAATTTGATAGTGATAGATGTTCAAAGCTCAGCTTACCTATGAACTTTGATTGGCAGCCCAATAAAAAAGCAGTTTTGTCAAATTCACTCCCTGCACTGGCCAAATAACCTGACAACTCGGGCTTTTTGCTCATTGATTAGCACTCTCGCCCAGGACCGCCCCACCCTAAACGCAGAACATGCGCTGTGCATAGGTCCCCGCTATCAATATGGGCCCCCTTTTTGTGACAATACGTGCATTTTAAATGTCAATGAATGACATGGCACTTCACATTGGGCGGCAAAGCTCGTTTGGTAGAGTGGCCGAGGGTTCCAGGTTCGATTCCCGCATTCGCCAACCGAGTCCCTGCCTTTGTGGCCTTGGGCAAGACACTTTACCCACCTGCTCCCAGTGCCACTCACACTGGTTTAAATGTAACTTAGATATTGGGTTTCACTATGTAAAGCGCTTTGAGTCACTAGAGAAAAGCGCTATATAAATATAATTCACCAGGACGATCAACAGAAAAAGACAGGCTTAAATAACAGTGACATGATTAGTGACATGTGCGCGAGTGCAAAGCGTGAGACAGGTGCGTGACATGAGGACAGGTGAAAACTAATGGGTTGTCATGGAAACAAAAGCAATGGAGCGTAAACAGAAACTAAAGAGTCCAAAAACCAAACATAACTAAACAAAACAAAACATGATCCAAAAGACATGACAGAAAAAGCCAAAATATTTGCAGAATTCTTTGGATTTGAAGACAAAAACCATAATTGTGACGTTTTGTTTTTTTAGTTATATGGTTAGAAGTCCAGTGTTTTTTTCTGCGGGTCTATTTAATTAAAACAGCAATACCTTCATGTAAAGACCCTGCTTAATACATACATAGCACCGACCACAAAGAGGTAAAGCAGAGCACTGCACGTGCAGAAAATGACAACATCATTACCGGGACGACTACAACATCTTGGATACCTGCTTGACCTCAACACAACAGCGCGACACAACCCTTCATAGAAAACAGGGAGATGCAGTCAAATTCTGGATTGTCAGCCTGCAGCAATAAATGCAATATTTTAAGTCTGTTCTCACGGAAAGACATTTTTGAATATGGTGGCCGTTACTCCACATGTAATAAAGTGCGTTTATTTATAGACTGGGACAGGATGACGAAAAACAATAACATGAATTTACAAACAAGACAGCTTGCTTTTGCTCCCTAGAGTTTATCCAGATTAAATCTTGCTTGAGCATCATTTTATTTGTGTGGTTGTTGACAGCAAAAAAAATGATTTCACTCCTACATAGTTCGTAATTCTGCTCTGCTTGTATTTACTTGTTGTTGAATACACATCTACCCCACGACATAAATACTAGAACAATGTATTAATTTCATCGGTTATTTTATATCAAACACTGTACAGGTCTTGAATTGGAATGTGGGTATGGGTTACAATAATACTGTATTGCAAAATATCTGTTATGTTATATAGTAGGGTTGTACGGTTTACCAGTATTAGTATAGTACCGCGATACTAATGAATCATTTTCGGTACTATACCGCCTCTGAAAAGTACCGGTCCGCCCCCCCGTCGTCGTCACGTCGTGTCATTGCTGGTTTACGAGCAGACGAGCATGTTCAACAGCGCACACTCTCGTAGTACTTACAAGCAGACACAGTGTGTAGACAGAAAAGGGAGAATGGACGCATTTTGGCATACCACATACTTGCCAACCCTCCCGGTTTTACCGGGAGACTCCCGGAATTCAGCGCCTCTCCCGATAACCTCCCGGAAGAAATGTTCTCCCGATAAACTCCCGAATTCAGCCGGATCTGGAGGCCACGCCCCTCCAGCTCAATGCAGACCTGAGTGGGGACAGCGGCGACAGTCTGTTTTCATGTCCGCTTTCCCACGATATAAACAGCGTGCCTGCCCAATCACATTATAACTGTAGAATGATCGAGGGCGAGTTATTGGTTTCTTATGTGGGTTTATTGTTAGGCAGTTTCATTAACGTCCTCCCAGCGCGGTAACAACACACAACAACAGCAGTCACGTTTTCGTCTACCGTAAAGCAGTTCGTCTGCCGTAAACCGCAATGTTGTGACACTCTTAAACAGGACAATACTGCCATCTACTGGATAGCCTCCGGGACACTGAAAATTCAAGTATATATTTTATTTATATGTATAATAAAAAAATAAAAAAATAAATAACAAAAAAAAAAAAATATATATATATATATATATATATATATATATATATATATATATATATATATATATATATAGCTGGAATTCACTGAAAGTCAAGTATTTCATACATACATACATATATATACATGAAATACTCGCGTTGGTGAATTCCAGCTGTAAATATACTCCTCCCCTCTTAACCACGCCCCCTCCCCAACCACACCCCCACCCCGCCCCAACCACACCCCCACCCCGCCCCACCCCTGACCACGCCCCACCACCCCCCACCTCCCGGAATCGGAGGACTCAAGGTTGGCAAGTATGGCATTACATTTACGATAAAGGTGAAGTTATAACACAAATAAAGTAAATTTCTTACAAGTATCATCCCTGCAGGACAAGGAATAGCTAAACATGTTTCACTACACACCGTAGCTCACCGGCATTAAAATGTAAACAAACGCCATTGGTGGATCTACACTTAACATCCACTGTAATGATACCAAGTACAGTAGCGCATCTAGTCGATACTAGTACGATTACGTCAATATTTTTTGGCATCACAACATCTTCTTTTTTTTTTTAGTATTTATATTATGTTCATCAACTCAGGAAAAATGTCCCTGGACACATGAGGACTTTGAATATGACCAATGTATGATCCTGTAACTACTTTGCATTGGATTGATACCCAAATTTTTGGTATGATCCAAAACTAATTTTAAGTATCAAACAACAGAAGAATACGCCTCTGTTGTTTGATACTTTACATTAGTTTTGGATAGAAGTGTAGATAGAACATATTAAAAGAGAAAGTAAGCAGATATTAATAATAATTCATTTTCTACCACTTGTCCTTAATAATGTTGACAAAATAATAGAATGGAAAATGACACAATATGTTACTGCATACGTCAGCAGCTAAATTAGGAGCCTTTGTTTGCTCACTTACTACTGAAAGACAAGTTGTCTTGTATGTTCACTATTTTATTTAAGGACAAACTTGCAATAAGAAACATATGTTTAATGTACCGTAATAATTTTTGTTAAAATAACGCCAATAATGCATTTTTTTGTGGTCCCCTTTATTTAGAAAAGTATCAAAATACATTTTGGTACCGGTACCAAAATATTGGTATCGGGAAAACACTATTATATAGTATTATACTGTATATGGGATGGTTATCAGTTACATTATAAAATAAAAAGCCATGTTGGTCCAATACTAGTGTAAAATGAACACATTATATTTCCAGATTCCATGATCTATGTTTTCTTTTTGCTCACATTGTTAAGCACATCCAGCTTTTAAGTAAATATGTAATTATGTGATCAAAATAATAGGTTTATATATCTCTATCCACAATGTCTATGCTCCAGTTCTGTGGATGACATCACACCAAGGCGGGGGGGCATATCGAGTCTGGCAATGAAAAAGGGGCTTTCCAGTACAGTTAGTTATAAACCGATTACTTAAACACAAGGTTGATGTTTTGGGGAAAGGCTGCCTGACTAATTTTCAAGAGCAAACAATGCATGAAGAGAAATTGTTGGTCAACTCTTGGTCGTTCATGGGTTTTTTCAGTTCACATCTCTTTGTTCTTTTTATAAACTTCAATGCTTTATTGTCAGTTTTTCACAAATAGATGGATCATATTTACTTGGGTAAACTACTTGGTATTTTTTTGGTAAACCAATAGGTCAGAATACATATTTAAGCCAGGGTTTTTTGAAACACATATGTCTTTCGAATAGCCCTTTTATTGACTGGCCACGACTTTGGTGCGTAACCCGTCAGCTGGGATAGGCTCCAGCTTTCCTGTGGCCCCCAACAGGATAATCTGTCGAAAATGAATGTTTTTCCACTAACAATCCACTCCCTAATGCCTAACTTGAAAACGTTACCAGCTTGTCAAACACATGTTGGTTTGTCACATTGTGTTTACCACAATAATTTAAAACTACACTTGCAGAGGGAGCCCTAAAATATTCCATATTGTTGGCTTAATGAATGTGTCCAAGGATGTTTTCCATCAAATAATGTTTATCTTTGACATCTATAGAGATCGCCTTTCTGCAAGAAGGACAACTTTCTCCATCAGCTCAAGGAGATGACCCAATCTATTCGTTGAGCCATTTATCTCACCTGTATCGACAAATTCATTATGGTGACCATTTTTGTCGACATCAGGAAATGCCACATAAAACAATGTCCCCTTGTCGAAATGGAAATTAATCCAAGAATTTTCTTCCTTGAGAGATTTATCTTTTCCTGCGTGGCCGCGCATTACTCAACACGCAATTGTGTCTGCCTCTGTGGAAGTTCTTTGTCTTCCAATTTGGCTGAGAACATCCCTCTTCAGCAGTATATATAATACTTATTCGCTTTATGGGTTTATTCAAGGGCACTTTGTGTAAAAAATGACAAGGGGTGATCAGTTCAACGAGCACCTTTCTTAAAAAAGTATTATCGTGAATCATGAGGTTTAAAATATACAACCAATTTGGAATTAGAAAGCAACATAATCTCAGGCATCAGGAAGAAATAATGCCTTTATAAAGAAATATAGTTCATTTTTAAGGATGTATATTTGGACAGGGATTCATTTGAAAAAGATGCAAGATGTACAGTTTGGTCCAGAATTATTTTTGGACAATTACTTTATGGCTTTATATGATTGAAGTGGATACTTTCAGATTTACTTTGAGAAGGTTCACAAAGATATTACATTTTTATTTCAGGATTACAGCCAGAGCTTTTCTATTTTGTCTGATTTTTGCATTGCCTTTACTGCAGCCACCTTCACATACAGGTACATCTTATCTCTGGTTCTTTCTGCCCTCATGTTAGTCAGGAAGTGTTGACAACAAAGGTGCAAACTACTTCAACAGGAACACCAGGTCAGACTTTGCCAGAGCACATCTCAGACGCCTCCATTGTTCTGTAAATGAAATGTTTTCACAGAGGAAATCAAGGTCAACACGTATCAGAAAAATGAGAATAGAAAAAGTACATATAAAGAAAGTATCTGTGATCATGAACCAAAGCATTCCACATCATGTGGTGTTATGGCACGGACACGTATGCTAATGGATGGCATGCCTGCTGACAGAAGCAATACGACGACATGTAACTTGTTTTGGGCTATATCCTCCTGACATGTCCACTGTCCTCTCCAGTGGACATTTGTCTTGTCAGTTACTTTTAAAAAGAGAGGTCAGGTGCATAGGACACTGGCTAGAAGGAGGATATTATTTACTCACTTTCATACTAACGCTTCTACACTAACGAACAATGACCCTAACCATCCTGCGGAAAACCATCATTCCCAAACCTCTTAAAATACCTACTGTAATTTCCGGACTAGGAGCCTAAACTTTTTCTTCCTCACATGATAAAATGCTACGGCGAATTTGTGGGTTTCCCGGGTTCAGAAGCCGCCAAACACTTTTTCCTCCAGACCAATGGAATTACCGAACGGGTCACGCTTGACCAATGAATTCATTCACATTAAATCAAACTCATCATGGACAGAACACGACAAAATGCATATGAAAGTCACAAGGATGAAGACTATCGACCCAGCCATTAGCTAAGTGCACATGAACACAGTTAATCGGACTAAAAGTCTAACCTGGAAAAAAAGCCTTGTGTAAACACGCCATTTGGAATATTCTGACCCAATCAAACACGTTAGAATCAAAATGTCACTTCGAATGAGACGGGTGGTTTATGCTGATAATCATTCAGATTGGAGCACATGTAAACATTTCTCACGAAATTCGGGTCGAAATTATCCTTACTGCACATGTCTGTGACGTCAACTATACTTTGGTGGTGGAGGGGGGACTAAATTTAATAATCTCTTAATGCAGCGACTGTCTTGGTGCTGTCTCCGCCCATGTACAGTTTCTCTAAAACCCAGACTGGCAAAAACAAAAAGTATGACCTGGAATAGCATATGTCGATGTAAAAATAAAAGAAAGGATCCAGTTGTCGTCTCCACAAGCTGTTTTATTCACGACCTTACACCTACACTAAGTGCTGACTGCTAGCTTCAGGCAGGTTAGATGAAGACGCTCCCTGATGACGTCACCTCTGCAAATACAGAAACTATGGCAGCCCCTAAATATCACAACGTAGAGGGCAGAGAGCAGCTCCATTTCAAAAAGAGTGGTAAAACAAAAGTAGCGAACAGAAGGAAAATTGATAAATAACGTGACGACGTCAGACAAGCAGAAATGCACAGAGCCATGTTTGTTTTCAGCGGAAGTCATTTATGTTTATTTCACTTCCGTTTACGGTACGTGCTGTGCATGTCAAAATAAAGTACCGTATTTTTCGGACTATAAGTCGCTCCGGAGTATAAGTCGCACCGGCCAAAAATGCATAATAATCAAGGGAAAAAAAATATATAAGTCGCACTGGAGTATAAGTCGCATTTTTGGGGGAAATTTATTTGATAAAACCCAACACCAAGAATAGACATTTGAAAGGCAATTTAAAAATAAATAAAGAATAGTGAACAACAGGCTGAATAAGTGTACGTTATATGACGCATAAATAACCAACTGAGAATGTGCCTGGTATGTTAATGTAACATATTATGGTAAGAGTCATTCAAATAACTATAACATATAGAACATGCTATACGTTTACCAAACAATCTGTCACTCCTAATCGCTAAATCCGATGAAATCTTATACGTCTAGTCTCTTACGTAAATGAGCTAAATAACATTATTTGATATTTTACGGTAATGTGTTAATAATTTCACGCATAAGTCGCTCCTGAGTATAAGTCACACCCCCGGCCAAACTATGAAAACAACTGCGACTTATAGTCCGAAAAATACAGTATTTTGATTTACAAAGTGATGCATTAAAATGCACGTCATAATCGGATATTTTTTTTTCAGGGTCCATGTACGCAGTAACAGTCTAATCCGAATTATGATTACAAAAAATATATTTTGCCCATGTGCACGTACCTAATGAAAAAAGAAACAGAGCCACTGTATGGATCGTAACGGGCCCCGAAAAGCCAGATCTCCATGTCCCGAAGAAGATGGCCTCATGGCAAATGTGAAAGTGAAAAAAAATGCCGGAACAAGCAACCCTGAAACCTCTCAACTCCAAAACGGAATAAAATGACTTTAGCAGTTTCAGGAGGAACGACAAGGACGCCAGAGGGCACTCAATGACTTCTCTGGTAGGCTACTGTATGTTGTTTTACAGACACTGTCTTTTGCTACATTTGTGAATAAACTCTGTGTAAATATTTCATGTTTAAATGTGTACACCTACGGCTTAATATTTGTTTGCGGCGAATATATTCATCCAAAAATTTAAAGTGGTTGCGGCTTAAATTTAGGTGCGCTTTAAAGTCCGGAAATTACGATACATCTATGAATGAATGTAAATGAAAAAAACGACCATAATACTATAATTAAAGTAAGAAAGCTGCCATCTGAAGTTTTAAACTTATAACTGCCTGGGCAATACTGTGCTTCACGTCGTCACAATCCGCTGCTCAATGCTGTAAAACTTTTGATGGGATACGTGTCACTGGATAATCTCACCCACAGCCCCTTCAGGCTTTCATGGCGGGTCCCCGACATGGGCCCAGGCATTTAGTGTGACTCCCAAGTGTCACTGGCAGCACAGTCGGACCCTGCAAGGCTCCAGGAAGCATCATCTATCATTGTCATAAAAGCAGCCATCCACATCAGCGGAGCCTTTCTTTCAGCAGCGACCATGGCGTCCGTTAAATGGTCTCCATGACCCTTTCCTACTTGACAATATTTTCCTAGTCTTGTTATTTTTGGTGATAGGAAAAGCCTGAAAATGGAAATATACAAGAAGTAGCTTCATTCCGTTGTTTTGATGCAAAAATTCAGTTTGATTAAGTCAGTGTTTTTCAACTACTGTGAGATACAGTCTGGTGTGCCGTGGGAGATTATCTAATTTCACCTATTTGGGTTAAAAATATTTTTTGCAAACCAGTAATTATAATCCGCAAATATGCCGTTGTTGAGTGTCTGTGCTGTCGAGAGCTCGGCAGAGTAACCATGTAATACTCTTCCATATCAGTTGGTGGCAGCAGGTAACTAATTGCTTTGTAGATGTTGAGAACGACAACGATGGTTTGCAGGTAAAAAGCTATCTATCGATTAAACCAAAAATAAACAAAATGCGAGTGCCGCAAAAAAAAAGGCATTAAAGCTTAGGGATGGCTATGCAAAACTAAGCTAAAACTGAACTGGCTGAAAAGTAAACAACAACAGAATGCTGGACGACAGCAAAGACTTACAGTTTGTGGACGGCGTCCACAAAGAACATCCGTACATGACATGACGATCAACAACAAAACAGGAGCGCAAGACAAGAACTGAAACACTACACACAGGGAAACAGCAAAACACTCAAAATAAGTCATGGTGTGATGTGACAGGTCGTGACAGTACACCTACTTTGAGACAAGAGCTATAGTGATGCATGGTCGGTTATGGTTTGAATTCATATCCAACAATTGCGAGAACGACTTTTTACTGTCAATATCGGCTGCTCAGTTTCATTTTTTAAATGTTTTCTGCTGCTGGTGTGCCTCGGGAATTTTTCAATAAATAAAAATGTGCCTTGGCTCAGAAAAGGTTGAAAAACATTGGATTAAATAACAGAGGGAGATCAAACAGAAAAGTTAGGTAGGGTTGAAATTGAGTGGTAACAATTGATGTTTGTTGTTTATTGTTTATTGAATGGATCCCCATTAGCTGACGCCAAGGCGACTGCTAGTCTTCCTGGGGTCCATATAGGAGCATACAAAATTAAAATACAAAGAATACATGCATTACCAGACATTATACAATGGAAAAATACAACATAAGATAAAAAGCTAGTTAAAACCAGTATTAAAAATTCACATCATGTGGGCAGCTGCAATATGTGTATCTTCAAAGCTGTCTTGAATGATAATTTACTTTGTGAGAGATTAATGTGAGATGGCAACCCATTTCACAATGTTGTACCTCTATACATGACTGTATGTTTGAGGAAATTGGTCCTGGGAGCAGGAAGTGTCAAATAGCCATTGCTGGCATTCCTAGTGCCATGAATATGTGTGTTAGTTGATTTTAAAAACTGTTGGTAAAAGTAATCTGGTGATTGATCTAAAATGATTGTTCTAAAGAACATAAGGAGACTACAATGCATCTTTTGTTCAACAGACAACCAGGACAGGCGTGAATGCATATATGAAATATTAGTGCGCAAAGAACATTTAAGTAGCAGTCTAGCCGCTCTGTTCTGGACAAATTGCAATTTGTTCAGGTCAGACTTAGTGGTTGTAAAACGTTAGTTGTAAAATGGGTATTTTATTGTTCGGGTTATAGTTGAGGTCATTTGCTATAAATGTTCCACAAGTAAGAAAGTGATATACAAACAGATGTATTGGGACAAAAATGCATACATTTTTTTTGTGGCAGCATAACAGAATATGCAAGCACTGTTGTTGATTCACTCTTAAAGGCCTACTGAAACCCACTACTACCGACTACGCAGTCTGATAGTTTATATATCAATGATGAAATCTTAACATTGCAACACATGCCAATACGGCCGGGTTAACTTATAAAGTGCAATTTTAAATTTCCCGGGGAACTTCCGGTTGAAAACGTCTATGTATGATGACGTTTGCGCGTGACCTCGATGGTTGAAGCGGAAGTATTCGGACACATTGTATCACAATACAAACAGCTCTGTTTTCATCGCAAAATTCCACAGTATTCTGGACATCTGTGTTGGTGAATCTTTTGCAATTTGTTTAATGAACAATGGAGACTGCAAAGAAGAAAGCTGTGCAACACAACCAGGAGGACTTTGAGTTGGATAGCAGACGTGCTATCCAACGCTAGCCGCCGACCGCATCGATAATCGGGCGAAGTCCTTCGTCACGCCGTCAATCGCTGGAATGCAGGTGAGCACGGGTGTTGATGAGCAGATGAGGGCTGGCGTAGGTGGAGCGCTAATGTTTTTAGCATAGCTCTGACGAGGTCCCGTAGCTAAGTTAGCTTCAATGGCGCCGTTAACAACAGCATTGCTAGGCTTCGACAGGCGGCACAGCATTAACCATGTGGTTACAGGTCCAGTGTTTGGTTCGGTGTCTCCTGATAGTAGTATTGTTGATCTTCTGTCTATCCTTCCAGTCAGGGGCTTATTTCTTTTGTTTATATCTGCATTTGAGCCCGATGCTATCATGTTAGCTCCGTAGCTAAAGTATTTCGCCGATGTATTGTCATGGAGATAAAAGTCACTGTGAATGTCCATTTTGAGTTCTCGACTCTCATTTTCAAGAGGATATAGTATCCGAGGTGGTTTAAAATACAAATCCGTGATCCACAATAGAAAAAAGAGAAAGTGTGGAATCCAATGAGCCCTTTTACCTAAGTTACGGTCAGAGCGAAAAAAGATACGTCCTGCACTGCACTCTAGTCCTTCACTCTCAAGTTCCTCATCCACACATCTTTCATCCTCGCTCAAATTAATGGGGTAATTGTCGCTTTCTCGGTCCGAATCGCTCTCGCTGCTGGTGTAAACAATGGGGAAATGTGAGGAGCCCTTCAACCTGCGACGTCACGCTACTTCCGGTACATGCAAGGCTTTTTTTATCAGCGACCAAAAGTTGCGAACTTTATCGTCGATGTTCTCTACTAAATCTTTTCAGCATAAATATGTCAATATCGCGAAATGATCAAGTATGACACATAGAATGGATCTGCTATCCCCGTTTAAATAAATAAAAATTCATTTTATGTCTAAACAACATGATGTCAGCTAAATTTACTTTCCTGGGCAATATCATTGGGTTCGAAATACCACTGACATGGAAACAGGGGCTGAGAACATTCAGAATTCTAAATGTAGTCAAATCACTGGCACAAATATCACATGTTTGGGGGATTTGAGGCGAGATGGAAGTGAGATAGAAATACAACGAAAAACTTATTCAAGTAAGACTTACAAAGGGTCCTTTTCTCCCGTTTGGGCTTAAGTGTTGTTTTACGCGCTTGAAATTACGCACGTTTCTCTTGTTTGTATTCTTTCCCATCCAGTCAGCGGACACGGCCCCTCAGCGGAAGTTGGGCAAAAGTGCTTATATCGTGAAGGTGAACTAAAAAAAAAAAGGGTCAGACTTTGCCGTGGCGCCTTTTTTTTGCTGAGTGAAAATTGTGGAACATGGAGTTTCATGAACACTTGTAAATGTCATTGAAATCCATGAAATTTGAAGTTGGCCCTGCGATGAGGTGGCGACTTGTCCAGAGTGTACCCTGCCTTCCACCCGACTGCAGCTGGGATAAAGGGTCCAGCCCCCCGCGACCCAGAGATAGACAAGCGGTAGAAAATGGGTGGAAACCGTATACTGTACATCCAGGCAGTGCTTGTCAGGGATGGGAATTGAAAACTGGTTCAGAACCAGTTCCCAGTGTATCAGATCCTTAGAATTGCTTGCCAATTTTTCGAAAACAATTCCCTTATTGATTGGGAATGACGTCATTACGCAACGTGCGTAGTGATGTCAGAAAGCTAGATGGCGGCGCCCGGGCGAAACAAACGCGCTAGTTTGAATACAACAGCGCTAGTTGTAATAACTGAAAGTTGCTACTTCATCAAGAGGAGGACATACAAGCAATATGCTGAAACTTTTGAACACAAAGCATGCAGCAATTAACGATAAATGAATGTCGCGTTTTTGGACCGCGTCGATCTCATCCCAGCAGCAGTAAAGTTTGCACGTCATCTGCGGTAAACACAACAGGTACTACCTTAGTACCTTCGTACCAGAGTGCTACTGATTTTGAAGAAGTGAACTTACAATTGTAGTGGAAGAAAAGTTGCATGTTTTCCTGCATCCACATTTTCACTCAGTCATTTCCAGTACATGTATACAGGTGAAACCCGTAAAATAAAATTATTGTGTAAAAGTCCATTCATATCAGCAAAAACTTCCAATGTGAAACTAATATGTGATATTACCTTATGACATGCAAAGTGAGATATGACATGAAAAGTGAGATATGTCAAGCTTGTATTTATTATAATTTTGATGATCATGGCTTACAGTTTTTGAAGACCCCGCATCTTCTGAGATTTGGAATTCACGGTTCTCATAAACTGTAAGCCAAAATCCATCCATCCATTTTCTACCGCTTGTCCCTTTCGGGGTCACGGGGGGTGCTGGAGCCTATCTCAGCTACACCCTGGACAAGTCGCCACCTCATCGCAGGGCCAACACAGATAGACAGACAACATTCACACTCGCATTCACACACTCGGGCCAATTTAGTGTTGCCAATCAACCTATCCCCAGGTGCATGTCTTTGGAGGTGGGAGGAAGCCGGAGTACCCGGAGGGAACCCACGCAGTCACGGGGAGAACATGCAAACTCCACACAGAAAGATCCCAGACTAGGGATTGAATTCAGGACCTTCGTATTGTGAGACACATGCACTAACCCCTGTTCTACCGTGCTGCCCGTAAGCCAAAATCATCAAAATTAAATCAAAAGAAGGTTTGAAATAGCTTGTGTTGCATGTTATGTATATAGTCGTTTCATCTTGTAAATCTAAACAAACCATTTTGAGTGTCACCAATATATTTCCTAGGAAGATGACAAAAGATTCTTATAAACATTTCAAAAATGTTTATATACACTACCGTTCAAAAGTTTGGGGTCACCCAAACAATTATGTGGAATAGCCTTCATTTCTAAGAACAAGAATAGACTGTCGAGTTTCAGATGAAAGTTCTCTTTTTCTGGCCATTTTGAGCCATGTGATGCTCCAGAAACTCAATCTGCTCAAAGGAAGGTCAGTTTTGTAGCTTCTGCAACGAGCTAAACTGTTTTCAGATGTGTGAACATGATTGCACAAGGGTTTTCTAATCATCAATTAGCCTTCTGAGCCAATGAGCAAACACATTGTACCATTAGAACACTGGAGTGATAGTTGCTGGAAATAGGCCTCTATACACCTATGTAGATATTGCACCAAAAAGCAGACATTTGCAGCTAGAATAGTCATTTATCACATTAGCAATGTATGGAGTGTACTTCTTTAAAGTTAAGACTAGTTTAAAGTTATCTTCATTGAAAAGGACAGTGCTTTTCCTTCAAAAATAAGGACATTTCAATGTGACCCCAAACTTTTGAACGGTAGTGTAAATGTTACATTCTTGAGTAATTTCCACATATGTTTTATTCTGTTAAAGGCCTACTGAAATGATTTTTTTTTATTTAAACGGGAATAGCAGATCCATTCTGTGTGTCATACTTGATCATTTCGCGATATTGCCATATTTTTGCTGAAAGGATTTAGTAGAGAAAATCGACGATAAAGTTCGCAACTTTTGCTGGCTGATAAAAAAGCCTTGCCTGTACCGGAAGTAGCGTGACGTCACAGGAGCTAGTATTCCTCACAATTCCCCATTGTTTACAATGGAGCGAGAGAGATTCGGACCGAGAAAGTGACGATTACCCCATTAATTTGAGCGAGGATGAAAGATTCGTAGATGAGGAACGTTACAGTGAAGGACTTGAGAGGCAGTGATGGACGTATCTTTTTTCGCTCTGACCGTAACTTAGGTACAAGCTGGCTCATTGGATTCCACACTCTCCTTTTTCTATTGTAGATCACAGATTTGTATTTTAAACCACCTCAGATACTATATCCTCTTGAAAATGAGAGTCGAGCACGCGAAATGGACATTTAAAGTGACTTTTATCTCCACGACAATACATCGGTGACACACTTAGCTACTAAACTAACGTGCTAGCATCGTTCTCAAATGAAGATAGAAACAAAATAAATAAACCCCTGACTGGAAGGATGGACAGAAGAGCAAAAATACTATTAAACCATGTACATGTAACTACACGGTTAAAAATGCTCAGCCTGGTAAGGCTTAACAATGCTGTTGCTAACGACACTAAGGCTAATTTAGCAACTTAGCAATCGGAACTCACAGAACTATGTACTCTCTCCTTTTTCTATTGTGTATCACGGATTTGTATTTTAAACCACCTCGGATACTATATCCTCTTGAAAATGAGAGTCGAGCACGCGAAATGGACATTTAAAGTGACTTTTATCTCCAAGACAATACATCGGTGACACACTTAGCTACTGAGCTAACGTGCTAGCATCGTTCTCAAATGAAGATAGAAACTAAATAAATAAACCCCTGACTGGAAGGATAGACAGAAGAGCAAAAATACTATTAAACCATGTACATGTAACTACACGGTTAAAAATTCTCAGCCTGGTAAGGCTTAACAATGCTGTTGCTTACGATGCTAAGGCTAATTTAGCAACTTAGCAGCCGGAACTCACAGAACTATGATAAAACATTAGCGCTCCACCTACGCCAGCCAGCCCTCATCTTCCCATCAACAGCCGTGCTCACCTGCGTTCTAGCGATCAACGGCGCGACGAAGGACTTCATCCGTGGGTTTGGCGGCAAGCATCAGCTAGGCGTCTTCTATCAGGGTAAGTAGTCCTTGTTGTGTTGCTGTAAGTATTGTACTTAGCCGCTAAGACACCGATCGATCCCACCTACAACGTTCTTCTTTGCAGCCTCCATTGTTCATTAAACAAATTGCAAAAGATTCACCAACACAGATGTCCAGAATACTGTGGAATTTTGTCGAAGAAAACAGAGCTTTGTGTATTGTGTCCAATAGGGCCCAAACACTTCCGTGCATTTTATGACATCACGCGCATAAATCATATCCAAAGGAGATTTTCAACCGGAAGTGTGGCGGGAATTTTAAAATTGCACTTTATAAGTTAACCCGGCCGTATTGGCATGTGTTTCAATGTTAAGATTTCATCATTGATATATAAACTATCAGACTGTGTGGTCGGTAGTAGTGGGTTTCAGTAGGCCTTTAAAGTCTACAGAATAATATTAATTTCTTATATTTATTTTCAAAAGTTGTTTTTTTTCTATGTTATGTGCCTCTTAAGACCTCACTGTTTTAAGATTAAAGATACCAATGATTGTCACACACACACTAGATGTGGTGAAATTTGTCCTCTGCATTTGTCCCATCCCCTTGGGGAGCAGTGGGCAGCAGCGGCGCCGCACCCGGGAATCATTTTGGTGATTTAACCCCCAACTCAAACCCGTGTTGCTGAGTGCCAAGCAGGGAGGTTATGGGTCCCATTTGTATAGTCTTTGGTATGACTCGGCTGGGATTTGAACTCCAACCTACCGATCTCAGGGCGGACACTCTGACTGTGTAAGGTCATGTTTGCGCTAAACTTGATGCTAATCTACCTTTTTGTTCTCTTTTTTCCACAAAACAATCGTCAAGAGAACCACATCTTTAAGCAGAATCGAAAGTGGAATCTGAACCGGAAAATTCTTATCAATTCCCATCCCTATGTGTACGTGTGCCGCCATGGGGATTCAGTGCTCACAATTTGTTTCAATTACTGTATTGTCCGCACTATAAGGCGCACCGGTCTATAAGCCGCACCTTCAATGAATGGCCTATTTTAAAACTTTGTTCATATATAAGGTGCACCGCATTATAAGGCGCACCGCATTATAAGGCGCATAGAATAGACGCTACAGTAGAGGCTGGGATTACATTATGCATCCCGTAGTTGCGAGACCTGTTGTGGCTCAATATTGGTCCATATATAAGGCGCACCGGATTATAAGGCACACTGTCAGCTTTTGAGAAAATTGGAGGTTTTTAGGTGCGCTTTATAGTGCGGAAAATACGGTATTTAGTAACTTCACTGCCATATTATTTGCGATGTTGAGAATTTTGATTTGGGGTTAAGGTTCGGGTTATGTTTGCAAAGCTGCAATGCGTCAGGGTGGGCTTGGACAGCTGCTTAAGAGTAGGACTGGGCGATCAAATGATCGTGATTGATGATCGCGATTCATTTGAGTTCGATCACGGTAGTAAACAGTTGGGAAGCAACAACGCTTGCCCTGCTGGCCCCACTATGGACTGGACTCTCACACTATTAACTACATCCACTCGACATCCATTGCACCATCTCTCATTGTATCCCATTGGGTTTAGTTTTTTTTGGCACTGATGTGGGATCTGAGCCAAGGATGTCGTTATGGCTTGTGCAGCCCTTTGAGACACTTGTGATTAAGGGCTATATAAATAACATTTGACTGATTGATTGAACGCTTGGTACTATCCTGCACAAAACAATCTGCCTTTTTTGTTCGCGATCCTGTGCATGTCTGTGAATGTGTGTGTTTGTGTACATTTGTGTGTGTTTGTGTGCACGTGTCTGTGTCTGTGCGAGTGCGCGATCATCCCGTTCCACCGTCGCAAAAGTCAGGCTCCTCACATCGTAATTAATGTTCAACCAGCGCTGTGCTTCTTTTACCTCACACAGCTGAAAGTGCAGGCCAGAAGAACACAATTATGAAATATGGTTGACACTAGCATATAAATTGAAACACAACATTTAAAAGGATCAGAAACTTCAGTGACAGACTTTAATCTCCCTGACTGCTTAACTTCACATCTTGCCCTAAACGCGAACTCGCAGGCAGGCTCACACATAATGTGTTTGTGACTGAACGATTGTGTTGGTCCCCTACTGGGAGAATAAACACACCTAATTTATCCATCCATCCATCCATTTTCTACCGCTTGTCCCATTCGGGGTTGCGGGTCAGAAAAAAACGTTTATATATATATATATATATATATATATATATATATATATATATATATATATATATATATATATATATATATATATTTTAATATTTTTAACCTGACTTTTTGTATGTGTGTTTGCTAAGACTTTACTCCTCTGATATAACATGCACTAAAACCCTGCAGACAGTTTGTGCATATCAAAGTTTGGTTCCTGAAATAAACATGTTTTATCAATCAATCAATCAATCAATGTTTATTTATATAGCCCTAAATCACAAGTTTATGTGTTGGTACACATTATTTTGCAGTACCTCAAATTCAAACTGCACTTCAATGTATCTTCATTAAATATAAGCTACATTATTTTAGTTTCTAAAAACTCCACAATCTGGGTCACCGCTTGCCGTTTTCCAAACCAAAGGTTAGAAAATACAAATGATAATGTATTATTTGACAGTTTTGTTTGGTAAATGTTAACTTGAAATAAAAGTTTTGCAGTATTGAGTACACCGCTGATGCTTTGTTTACTGCAGAATAGTTTATGAAGACAAGCAAAATAGCAAAAGAACTTTGAGAGGAAAAAAAATGTGTTCTCCCCCAAAACGTACTGTAAAAGAAGCAAAACCGTGGCCCTACAACCAAGGTACGGACTGTCGTGTGGGTTACCTGTAAGGTTGCACATCTAAACACAATCATAGATATGAACAAAATGACAGTTGTCAGCTGTTACCATATATTAACGTGATCAAACATGGAGTACATGTCTCTTACAAGATACTGCAGTAGTAAACGGCAGGGATGCATTGGTACTCTGTATAATCCTGCATGGGACAATCAGACTTTAATAAAAAAAGAAAAAAAAAAGTTATATAATCAAGATTGAATGATATGAAAACATTAATCGTGATCCTTTTTTTTTTTTTTTTTTTTGCCATATCGCCCAGCCCTACTTGAGAGTTTGTGCATGTGTGGTTTTATGTGTGTCTGTGTGTGCATGTTAGACAGTGAAAGCTCCTCAATTCCCCCCCAAAATGGATTAACTCGCTGGAATATAAAGACAATATAACATACATCCATAAACGTGGATGCATATGCAAAAGTGCAATATATTTATCTGTACAGTAATCTATTTATTTATATTTGCACCTTATTGATTTTTTATCCTGCACTGCCATGAGCTATTGCAACAAAATGTTGTTCTTATCTGTACTGTAAAGTTAAAATTTGAATGACAATAAAAAGGAAGTCTAAGTCTAAGTCTAATTCTAAGTCTAAAAGTTTGACATTAGCTGTCAAAATATTGATCAGATCAATTGATTGAGATTGACAAAAATGTTCTGTGTTTATGCTTGCTACATTCTTGTTGATCATGTGTTCAGTAAAAAAGATTATTGATAATCACCTCCTCTGCCTTTTTAAAACATATGAGAGACACTACTTCTTAAAAATTGTCACAAATTTTTGTATGAATTTAACGTCTCAGTATGTCCAAACGTGGCTGATGTATGTGCGGTCGACTTGCGTTTTATGCTGTGATTTCACCGTCCTTCAGCTGATTCACCTACGCAGAAACACAGCAGGCAAATGATGTGCATTTGATAGTTAATTTAGAGTAGTCAGGGTTTTCCACTGTGGGCCTGGTCGATATGACATCACATATATGACGTCATGATAATTTTAAATTTGCGAGGATGCATATATTTTCTTTAAAAAGGCTAAACAAATGGTTTAGGTATATTTAAAAACAAATATGTGTTATTAGTTTTTATTAACATTTTTTTTATATCATCATAATCAGAATCAGCTTTATTGGCCAAGTATGTTTAAAACACAATGAATTTGACTTGGTAGACTGTGCTCTCTTAGTTCTATGCCAGGGGTCGGCAACCTTTACCACTCAAAGAGCCATTTTGGCAGGTTTCACAAATTAAAGAAAATAATGGGAGCCACAAAAAAAAAATTTAAATTTAAAATGAAAAACACCGCATACAAAGCTTAAATGCTTTGTGCTATGTTAACCAGGGGTCTCAGACACACGCACTGGCACGCACTATAATGTGGAAATTTGATGTTAGTGCGGCCCGCGAGTTTTGAATGAATGGCGCTGGATAGCGTCATACTTGCCAACCCTCTCATTTTTCCCGGGAGACTACCGGATATCAGGGCGTGATGGCACTGCTTTTGGCGCCCTCTTCAGTCTGCCCAAACAGTGTACCTGCTCGGCCACATGTACAATGCAGTTTCGGCTTGCCCACGTAAGTGACAGCAAGGCGTACTAGGTCAGCAGCCACACAGCTTACACTGACGGTACCAATACCCAGAATCCCATGCAACCCTAACTCTTCCGCGCAACCAACGCACGGAGAGGGGGGGTTGATGTGTGGGGAGATTTGGTGGTAGCGGGGGTGTATAATGTAGACCGGAAGAGTTAGGGCTGCATGGGATTCTGGGTATTGGTTGTGTTTATGTTGTGTTACGGTGGGATGTTCTCCAGAAATGTGTTTTTCATTCTTTTTTGGTGTGGGTTCACAGTGTGGCGCATATTTGTAACGTAACAATGTTAAAGTTGTTTGATACGGCTACCGTCAGTGTAAGCTGTGCGGCTGATGAGTTAGTATGCTTTGCTGTCTCCTATGTGTGCAAGTAAAAGCTACATACAACATGTAGCCGGACTGGCACACTGTAAATGCTATAGAGGACAATTATTGCAGTGCAATTAGGGCACTTCCTTTACATAGTAATTAGAGTGTAAATATGATTATATTTCCCCTGGGAGTTATCTATGAGAGGCACTGAGATCCACAAGTCTCCTGGGAAAATCGGGGGGGTCGGCAAGTATGTAGCTGAGCCGCATCAGAGTGGTCAAAGAGCCGCATGCGGCTCCGGAGCCGCGGGTTGCCGACCCCTGTTCTATGCCATTGCAATTGTTGCTGCTTAGTGTAAAGAGTAACACAGACTAGACCGTATACTCCCCTCCCTGGATGTTGCAATTTAGTTTCCCAAATGTCTACACAGTCCTTTGAATTAGAGATGAAAACAATTACTTGAGGTGTTTTGTTGCTATTCTCCACAATAAAGTCACTGTAAAACTAACCACACTAAAGAAGGTGCATTATATATACACATGAAGTGCGAAAAACATGTAGGAATCACGTTAAATTAAGAATTTACTTTGGAATAAGCTGAAAAAAGCAATACATTTATGCAGGATATAGGTTGAGCTCTATTGCCGGGAGCTTAATGCTAATGTACAATGGACAAACTCATTGACATGCTACCGAAAATTAGCATGGGCGATCGCAGGGCACATACAGTATAGGCAAACAATCATTCACACTCGAATTCATGTCTACGGACAATTTAGAGTCTCCCATGAAGTTAACATGCGTATTTTGGGAATGTGGGAGGAAACTGGAGTACCCGGAAAAAACCCGCACACAAACGGGAACAACACGCACGTCCAAACGGAGGTTCGAAGACGCACACTGCGTAAAGTTAGACATTATTGTCGGTAGTAATGTCATAATAATTAAGGTATTTAACAACATTTTAAACATGAAATGCATTAATTAACTTGAAAATACCTGTCAACTTTCTCTCCTTTTGCAGTGCGCCAACTCTGTTTAGGTGCGCAACCAGCTGTCGCGCTCCTGGCAGGCGATCTTTATGCACATTGTTGTGACATTCAAGAAGTTTTTCTACTTTATTATGGTCAAGACTACGTAAATAATAGACTATATACAGTTTATCCATTACCTAAAATGTTTTCTATGGAAAAAAAATGTTTACATACACTATATTGCCAAAAGTATTTGGCCACCCATCCCAATGATCAGAATCAGGTGTCCTAATCACTTGGCCCAGCCACAGGTGTACAAAATCAAGCACTTAGGCATGGTGACTGTTTCGACAAACATTTGTGAAAGAATGGGCCGCTTTCAGGAGCTCAGTGATTTTCAGCGTGGAACTGTCATAGGATGCCACCTGTGCAACAAATCCAGTCGTGAAATTTCCTCGCTCCAAAATATTCTGGGTTTGGAGGTTGCCAGGAGAACGGTACATTCCGAACTGTGTTGTGCCGAGTGTGAAATTTGGTGGAGGAGGAATTATGGTGTGGGTTTTTTTTCAGGAGTTGGGCTTGGCCCTTTAGTTCCAGGGAAAGGAACTTTGAATGCTCCAGGATACCAAAACATTTTGGACAATTCCATGCTTCTAAACTTGTGGGAACAGTTTGGAGCGGGCCCCTTCCTCTTCCAACATGACTGTGTACCAATGCACAAAGCAAAGTCCATAAAGACATGGATGACAGAGTCTGGTGTGGATGAACTTGACTGGCCTGCACAGAGTCCTGACCTGAACCCGATAGAACACCTTTGGGATGAATTAGAACGGACACTGAGAGCCAGGCCTTCTCGACCAACATCAGTGTGTGACCTCACCGATGCGCTTTTGGAAGAATGGTGGAAAATTCCTATTTTACACACTCCGCAACCTTGTGGACAGCCTTCCCAGAAGAGTTGAAGCTGTAATAGCTGCAAAAGGTGGACCGACATCATATTAAACTCTATGGGTTAGGAATGGGATGGAACTTCACGTTCATATGTGAGTCAAGGCAGGTGGCCAAATACCTTTGGCAATATAGTGTATATTAAAAAAATATATATATATTTAGAAAGTGTGGCAGCATTTATCTTGCAATGGCGGTGTGCCACGGTCATTTACATGTTGTGGAAACCCTGATAGTGATTCCATCCTTATCTCAAAGGTGTCTCCAATCAAAGCAATTAGAATAGATTTGATCTTTCTTAAAGTTTATTTTATCATTTTATTATGTGGGGTGTACACTGCATCCAAACTTCAGGTGCAATATAATATTTCACCTTCACCCTCTGAGGTCAGACGAGGCAGGGACCACCCACATTTAAGGGTTGCTCCACCGATAATGCACATTTTGGGTAAAGGCGCACAGTGACAGACTTAAGTTGAGGGGGAAAAAACGCGAGCAATGGACCAAGAAACTAATTTGGGCCAGGCTTGTAATATACATGTATCTTATATAGGTCACTCAAATGTTTTCATGTATTACTTGTATACTTTGCATACCCTTGCGATAAAACCTTGAGACCCAAACACCAAGTGCACATCTAATATGCACACAGTGTGGATCTGCCCACGTCGCAGAGTCCAACAAAGAGAACCAAGAGCTTTGTTGTCTGGTCCAAGTCATGAAAAAAAGAGAGCACATTCGGTTTGATGGTACTTGTCCACAGAGATGGTGCTATAGCCAATTTCTCTGCAAAGCTGAGCTCCAGCTGCACACATCTGGAATAAACCACCTGCTTCTCTTGAGAGGAGTTCAATTGAGGGCGTGCAGCCATGTTGGAGCTGACCCATATCAGGACTACTTACAAGCAGTATCATGCATCATTTTTTGTGGTTGTCCAAGCAGCAAATGGACAATGTCATTATATTTGCAAGCAAGGCAACATAGATGCATCAATGTCCTTGTATTTTTAATGTTGTTTAATGACGGCAAAAATCATACAATGCCTGTATGGGAATACTCTGTATTATATGTGTTTGTATGGCCCATCATGTCATTGGAAATACTGAATTTTGTTGATTACACAGCGCAACATTGTATAATTTGCAACATTAATGGAGACGGATCGTGCACATCCGTCCTAAATATGCGTGTTCACGCAAAAGACAGATGTTGCGCCCCAAGCTGCGGAACAACAGCTTGGCCTTTCTCTAACATTCGCTGCAAGCGGCTTTGTTGAACGGTGGAGCAAGAAAACATCCTGCAGCATAACAGCCACAAACAGGATTGATGTCTGCGACCGAGACGTTTGACTTTATCCAGTCGAGCTTGAGAGGGATCACTCAGCATCATTGAGCTGCGCTGAGATTTTGATGGGAGTGTTTTTCCCACAATCTTTTCTTTACCTCGACCCAGACAATGCCACGCAGGACCATGTAATGAAGGGGAAAATAAAGGTTGTATTTTCATATTTCTGCGATAAATGAGTTATCACCAAACAACTTCATGTTAGACAAACTTCGGACAGATTGCAAAGCTTGCCGAATGATCCAATTTTGTTCCGCAGGACTAAAGTCCTGTTTGAGATTTTGGGGGGTTTGTGCCAAAATAAATAGTAAAACAATAATTAAAATGTTACATATTTAATTACAATAATTGTGAAATATTACATTAAATTATCAAATTTAATTGTGTAATAAAATGTCAAAAGATTATATTTAAAATGTTCAGTAATTATTTATTTTATGACCAATATATTTTTGATCCATTTTTTATGTTTTTATTTTTTCACATTTTTCATAGCCTTATTAGATCTTTAATGGCATTTATATATATATATAAGAACATAATATTCAGTATACTCTAATATATGTTGACATTTAATTGATTTAAAGTGAAATATGTCAATATAGGTGTACTAAAAAAAAGATTCACACCTGTATCGCAATTCTTATTTATTACGATTCTGTATGTATGTATATATATATATATATATATATATATATATATATATATATATATATATATATATATATATATATATATATATATATATATATATATACATACAGGTACATACATACATACATATATAAATATATACACGCATATATACACACATTATATAAATATATATATACCTGTACACCATATTTTTCGGACTATTTAAAATCCTTTCATTTTCTCAAAAAATCGACAGTGCGCTTTATAACCCGGTGTGCCAAATGTACGGAATAATTCTGGCTTACCGACCTCAAAGCTATTTTATTTGGTACATGATGTAATAATAAGTGTGACCAGTCACTGGCAGTCACACATAAGAGATATGTGTAGACTGCAAAATTCCAGTAAACACCAAAACTTTAAATGTTCTATTGAGTATATAAAACATTATACGTTGGTAGCGGGGGGTGTATATTGTAGCGTCCTGGAAGAGTTAGGACTGCAAGGGGTTGTGGGTATTTGTTCTGTTGTGTTTATGTTGTGTTGTGGTGCGGATGTTCTCCTGAAATGTGTTTGTCATTCTTGTTTGGTGTGTGTTCACAGTGTGGCGCATATTTGTAACAGTGTTATAGTTGTTTATACGCCCACCCTCAGTGTGACCTGTATAGCTTTTGATCAAGTATGCCGTGCATTCACTTATGTGTGTGTAAAAGCCGCATATATTATGTGACTGGGCAGGCACGCTGTATGTATGGAGAAAAAGCGGACGTGACGACAGGTTGTAGAGGACGCTAAAGGTAGTGCCTTTAAGCTCACCCCCAATATAGTTGTCCGGGTGGAAATCGGGAGAAGTTCGGGAGAATGGTTGCCCCGGGAGATTTTCGGGAGGGGCACTGAAATTCGGGAGTCTCCCGGAAAAATCGGAAGGGTTGGCAAGTATGCTGGGAGCAGATGAGTAAAGTGTCTTGCCCAAGGACACAACGGAAGTGACTAGGATGGCGGAAGCGGGAATCAAACCTGGAACCCTTAAGTTGCTGGCACGGCCACTCTACCAACCGAGCTATACCGCTACTTGTCTTACCTTCTGGTACCTGCTGATGTGTATTTGGAATCTGCATAAGTCCAGGAAATTTGCGCTCGTCCACCATTGTAGTTTGTGGCGACACCGTAGTCAATAAGCTTCTTCTTTTTTTCTATCTTCTTGTTATGTGACATTCATCCTCCCCTGTTGCCATCTCTAATACAAAATAGCGTAACGTTCTAACTTATATCCATCAGTAGACTCGTTATGGAAGCGTTAAAAACTACCGGTGTAGTGGGTTTACAAAACTCACCCACAGAATTTTAAAAAGTTCTGGTCGGACAGTTTTTCAAGGGACACATCGAGTGAATGAGCCAGAGATGAGGAGATTCTGCTCTGTTATTGATTTAAGTAAAGTCTGAATGTCATTAAAACAGTTAGCTCCATCTTTTGACACTTCTTCTAAATCAAATCAAATCAAATCAAATCAACTTTATTTATAAAGCACATTTAGAATTTACCACAGGGGTAGTACAGTACAAAGTGCTGTACAATGGGCAGGTTAAAAGATAACACAAGAGAAACGAGCAAGCACACCACAACACAAACAGAGCACAATAAAAAATAAATAAATAAAACATAAAAACAGGTTCACAGCAGGTGCATTGTGGGATGCCATAGCAGGATGGAGATCACTCAGTGTTAAAAACCATGGATTAAAAGTATGTTTTTAAAAAAAATTAAAAACAGGAAGAGAGGAGGCCTGTCTGACACTCAAAGGTAAGCCGTTCCAGAGCTTGGGAGCAGCAGCGGCGAAAGCTCTGTCACCTCTAAGCTTCAGCCTTGTGTCAGGGACCGTCAATAGCAGCTGAATCGGGGGGGGGGGGGGGGGGGGGTTGGTGGCGCAGTAAGGCTGAAGGAGGTCGGAGAGATATGTTGGAGCGAGGTTGTTTAGACATTTAAAAACAAATAGTAGGAGTTTAAAATAGATTTTGTAACGCACAGGGAGCCAGTGAAGGGACGCTAGTATAGGGGTGATGTGCTCACGCCTGCGGGTCTGTTAGCAGACGAGCAGCAGAGTTCTGCACGAGCTGCAGGCGGGCGAGGGAAGCCTGGTTTATGCCTACGTACAGGGCATTGCAGTAGTCAAGACGAGTCGAGATAAAGGCGTGGATTAATTTTTCAAGATCATGTCCATTCCACTCCCGTCCTTGCACGCTACGCCGCTACAACAAAGAGGGAAGAAGACACTGTCGAAGTGGAGCCACGTAACTAAGACCGCCCACAAAACGGCGCATCCTGAGGTCAGAAAGCTACTTGAAAAGGTTTTATTATGATTTTTATTGCAAATAATATTTGCAAGAATTAGTTTGAACTAAGAGTAGAGTTGAATCAATATTTGATTTTGAATCAAATCATCAACAAAGAATCTGAATCAAATCGAATCATGAGTTGTAGTTTTATAGTTTGAGGTTGCCGTGTGTCAAGGAGGCAGGCACTGAGATGGCCCGAGAAGGTTGCAGGGCTGCCAGCTGGAGTACTGCCCCCTGGCTGGCCAGGGTCCATGGAGGTGAGTGTTTGTCATGTCCAAGGTCCCCGTAAACATGATTTCCACCTTCCCTCTCAATGACAGCATCTCAGTCACATTACGCCAATTTCCGCCTTTACGCATTTAGATTCTTTTTTTAGCGAACAATGATTTTGTCTGCAATTCCAAAAAGTCTACAAGTTAAAAGTTAAAGTTAAAGTACCACTTCATAGCTTACCACTGATAGTCACACACACACTAAGTGTGGTGAAATTACCCTCTGCATTTGACCCATCAGCGCACGGGAATCATTTTTGGTGATTTAACCCCCAATTCCAACCCCTGCTGAGTGCCAAGCACAGAGGTAATGGGTCCCATTTTTATAGTCTTTGGTATGACTCGACCGGGGTTTGAAGTCACGTCTATGATTCTGTTTACGTTCGAATACCTTTTAACCAAAAGTGGGGCGGTAAAAGGTCGACTTTGATTGGCTGTTTTGCCTTGTGTTTTTTTATGCTTTGCAGCGGCCCCTAAATAAATGTGACAGCGGACGCCTGTCATAATTATTTGACCGTCAGCTTGATGAAAAAAGGAACGATAGCAGTATCGTTAGCCTAGAATTTTGGACCGAGCCAATCAGGAAAGAGTACCAAAAAATACAGGTACTCTGTATACATCCTTACCTAGGACATGCTCGTACCTGGCTTGGGAACATCTCGAGGTTCTTCAGGTAAAAGCTGTGGAGGTGACCGAAGACTGGGAAAACTGGGCTTTCCTACTGAGACTGCTGCCCAAAGCAGACATGTAAAATTAAACGGATGCATAGAAAATGTGTTTAGCTTCCATCAGTGAAACCTTTTTTCTAAAAAAAATATCCACCACATTTTGATAAAACATGTTTTACCTCATTTAGATGATCATTACCACATTTGTACTTGTGCTGGGAGGCTTTAACATTCTGCTGTAATGAAAAATCATGAGGAAGCGTAACATGTTGGGACGCATTCATCCCCTATAAAATAGCATCATAATTCCTAGTAGCCACTCATAATATATTGCAACCAGCGGACCTAAAGTGGCCCATGAGCTGGTTATCAATTCCGCGTAAATGCCACCATCAAATAATCTACTGCTTGATGTACTGCTGTTTAAACAGTGGCTTTTCAAGCCCATCTTAAATCAATCTTGTTTGGATAACATCGGACTGTCTGCCCCACAGGATGAATTTGAGGACCAGTCATAGACAATTTAGAGTGAAAAGCAAATTTTTATTTTCACTCGCATATAAAACATTCTAACTTGGATTGTTTCCCTGACTTCGAGACTCTCCCGAAGGACAGTATGGTGAAGACACAACAAACTCCATTCTTGTCTCTCATGGACACACACCTGTTGTTGTTGACTTTGGACTGACTAGCGGCTGCACGACATCAAGGCCGCGGAACAGAGACAGGCGGCAGACTTACACACACACACATGTATCCACAAAAAATATACGCCACACACACATACCCCACCCCCCATTCAACGCCCTTTCCGCGAATCCCTTAGGGGTGATGGACGGCTGGGCAGTGCCTGAACAGCTGCAGCCTTCGACCGTAGCCCCCACTCCCTCACCTCTGTTGCAAGTCTTGAGATGGATGTTGTAATATATATATGTGCTTTGCTATCGAGTTTTTTTCCCACTCCAGACTGGGCCCCCTTAGGAGCCCAGTCTAGATTTCATTTTTTTACTCATCCTCCCCCAGCCTTTACCTTTTTCCCATCTTTTACGGGGCGCCTTGTGGCGACCCATCAGCGTTCCTGTTTTGTAACCCTGTACACTGTTTGTTTGTCTAATCTTGAACGCGTTTGTGCTGAAAACAAAGTTCCGTTGTAATTGTGCAATGACAATAAAGACCTACCTACCTACCTACCTTTTATTTTCAACACAATTTGTTGGTGGTTGACAAGCGTTAGAATAAATGCTGAGTGGTCTATTTTGTCATTAGTGTGTCATTCAGGGTTCTATACTAACAATGCAAGCAGGCTAAATTGAATTATTGTGAAGGTCTGCCTTGCAACACAATATAATATGTCATTGCCCACTTAAACTATGCTACTATTTGACACAAAATGCTTATTTGGCATTAACGTTTGCAAAATCTAGCAACACATGTTGACTTACCTTATTTCCTGGTTGTCTTCTTCATTTGTGTGTATTAGAAGTTCCCAAACCAGCTTTAAGGTGCACTACCGCCACCAGCTGGAGGGGAGAAGAGGTGGATAAAGCCAGGCACATTCTTATGGTGGGTTCAGCTCAGCGGGTGTCCTTTGAGACACTTGTGATTAAGGGCTATATAAATAAATGTTGATTGATATAAGCAAATTAATGAGCTTAAAGGGGTTATGATTTTTTTATTCTACATTTAAAACACTTCCTTGGGGTCTACATAACATGTAATGGTGGTTCTTTGGTCAAAATGTTGCTTGGATTTTGTTTTACGTGGTTTGATTTGAAATCTATGGGACTTATGCAGCTCCTAATCACATAAAAAAGTACTGATACAGTGCATCCATAACGTTTTCACAGAGCTTCACTTTTTTCACATCTTGTTATGTTACAGCCTTATTCCAAAAAAGAATACATTAATTTATGTCCTCAAAATTCTACGGACAATACCCGATAATGTAATCTGAATTTTGTTTAATTTATCTTGCAGAGGTATCAAAATAAAATAAATAAATACAAAAATCACACTTACATAAGTATTCACAGCATTAATGAAAAAATTTGGAAAATGTGAAGTGCTGTGAAAACTTTCTGGATGCACTGTAGGTAAAAACAGTTGGTTTTGCATTATAGGGCCCTTTTAAGTGTATTGTTTCGGTATGTAAAGTTAAAGTTAAAGTTAAAGTTGTGTGGTTGTATGATGTCAATGTGATCAAAGTTAATATTATTTTCATAATGGTAACAGAACATAACTACACAAAACATGATCTAGACCACATGATTTACATTATTGCACTGATTTAATGGTGAATGTATTGTATTAAAAACAAATACATATACACTATATTGCCAAAAGTATTTGGCCACCTGCCTTGATTCACATATGAACTTGAAGTGCCATCCCATTCCTAACCCACAGGGTTCAATATGATGTTGGTCCACATTTTGCAGCTATTACAGCTTCAACTCCTCTGGGAAGGTTGCGGAGTGTGTTTATAGGAATTTCCGACCGTTCTTCCAAAAGCACATTGGTGAGGTCACACACTGATGTTGGTCGAGAAGGCCTGGCTCTCAGTCTCCATTCGGAGAAAATTAAATGATAAATGATAAATGGGTTATACTTGTATAGCGCTTTTCTACCTTCAAGGTACTCAAAGCGCTTTGACACTATTTCCACATTCATCCATTCACACACTGATGGCGGGAGCTGCCATGCAAGGCGCTAACCAACAGCCATCAGGAGCAAGGGTGAAGTGTCTTGCCCAAGCTGTGATAGCTGCAAAAGTTGGACCGACATCATATTGAACCCTGTGGGTTAGGAATAGGATGGCAGTTCAAGTTCATATGACAAGGTGGCCAAATACTTTTGGCAATATAGTCTAGCTGGGCCCTTACTACTGCATCAATAACATTATTTTTGGTGCATATTTTGGGGTAGTTTTCTGCTCACACCAGACTTTGTTTACTCGTACGACAACTGCACTATTTTCAACATAGTCATTTTTTCATTCTTTGTTTGTGAACAATAACTACAACAACCAATCGGATTCCGTCAATAAATAAAAGCCGTAACTAGCATACGACGGACATAAAATCGGGCTACATTAGTGACACTGAACTTGTTCAAATGATCTCCGGAGAAGATCCATTTATATTAATGCGGTCTATTCCATTTGCAATGTATATTAAAGTAGAGAATGAGAATACATTTCTCCTTGCTATGCAGAGAGGCATTTCCTCAGCATTCTTTTGGCATTAACAGGAGCTTGTGTTAATTATTCATCAACCTTACAGCCATGCAGGATGTGCAACATGCAGACTCTCCATTTTGTTATTCTTTTTATTCAGGGCATGTTTACTTTGGAGGTAGTTGAAACTAGGTGATTTAAGTAAATTATAGAGTACATTATAGTTGTTGTTTACTGTAAACCAGCCTCAATTAATACAAAAACAATGGTGCTGCTGTTTAGGCACCAGTAAATGTAGATATAATTCATTAAGGGCATTACACTTTGTTGCAAATGACCTAATATTGTATAATCATTTTGCGTAAATGCATTCACATCAACATTTAATATGAAGTAATAGTCTGTGGGAGTCACCGAGCTCATTGTCTGCTTCCCATGTGAGGTTTAAACTGTGATTAAATCTTTTCTCTGTCACATCCTCTATTTCTTTAATTGAGTCACTCTATAACTTATATTAATGCAATCCTATGCAAAACCCCAGAAGGTCTTATGAAAGATGCAGATACAACGGGAAGAATATTGTATCCGAATGCATGAAAATGTGTAAATGCAAAATGCTCTTTCACACTGGGAACATTTGTTCACCTTCTCTATGACTACAGATCTGCAAGTAAGGCTTCATCGGGAAATAAGGAGTGCATCTTGCATAAAAACAGCTTTGAAGCAACTAACACCCTCAGATCAGGCCACCGTGGAACACATCTGAAAGTTGGCCGCTTATAACACAGGCTTATTTCCATTGACACATCAGCTGAGTGGTTTGCATGACTGCGGGGAAACAGAGCTACTGATGGAAGGAAAAAAATATATATTCTGTAATGATGCTGAGAAAAACAAAAACATTGAATTTGACTTCAGCCAAAATCTTTCCAACTTCCTTTATCATTAACATGATCATATATGTACTGAATATGATATTACTATATAACAAAATATCTATTATTTATTTAACCTGCAATGGCAATGTTAAACTAAACAGAAATTGTATGTGAATCACGATAAAGCTTTTAAACTTTTACACTTGGTCGATACCAATATTGATCCTACATGATATCAGCAGGAATCATACATACCTTTATTATCATGTTGTGTGGAATGTTACAAAAAGGTTTAATCAAGTGAAATTAGTCAAACAGAGAACAATGCAATAACTACATTACATTTCGTACCTACCATTGTTCTCTGTTTGACAAATTTCACTTGATCGAACCTTTTTCTAACTTTCCACACAACACAATAATAAAAGTATGTATGATCCCTGCTGATATCATGTAGGATCAATATTGAAGTGGAGTGGTGATTGTTTTTTTGGCGACAGCTAGTGGCCGCAGTAATTCATTCGATGAAGCTCATGACACAGTAAGTCGAATGATGCAGACACATTTGTTGCTGAATACTTTCTAATACGCTGCTACTTCTGGACTTTGTATACGTCAGTCATGTTCCACTATCATTTTTTGATACTTGTTTAAATTAAAAGTGGTTTTGACTCCAATATTATTTGATTAAGGACACATTTGTCTAGCTTGTGTGCTATTGTGTGCTTAGTTGTTGTGAAGCCTTTAGCCTACCATGTTTACTTTATGTTACTTCACTAAAATACAAGAAAAGATCAACATTGTGTGCTTATTGGAGAACATTTAGATACATTTAGATGTTAACTGGCAGTCAAGCTTTGCGCAATCAAACACGCTGCAGGACTGCTTGTATCGTAATTAATATGTAAGATTTTAGATGCAAGTCAATATAATCCAATATTTGTTTGTTTGCAGATATCGGATCGATTTCCGATATCAATATCAGCTCAGGACACCCATCTTATATGGCCAATGAATAGGCACAACAATACAAAAAAATTATAACAAATATTCTAATACAGGGGTGTCAAAGTCAAGAATGAATTATCTATGGCCCCCGGGATGATATTTGATTAGTATTAGAACCGGCCCGCAGGCCACAGCCGCCTGCTGCTGTTTTGCACGCACCAATACTCCATCAGTGTTGGTGCTAGGAATTTTCCCAGGGACCCCATCAAGCCATAAAAATGGGGTCCCACAGTACATTTTTGGGGTCCCATTTTTGGGGTAACCATTTTGAAAACAAATGATAAATGTATGCATTTTCCTTTTATATCTCACATTCTATATTGTGTTTTGGATAAAGGTTGTTATAAACATTACTTAATTAATCAAAAAATATATATACAAAATAATGCATATGTAAATGTATTCAGTTATAAACATTCATTCACTTTCTTTTTTCCTTCATGGAAATAAACTTTTTTTTATTTAAATATTTTCAGAATGTGTGTGTTCTATTTTTGCCCAAAGTAAGACAAAGAAAACAATCTGAAGTTGTCTTTATTTTTGTAGTTTTAATGCCATGATTTGAATAGCCTGGCCCGCGTGTGCACATATGTTCCTCCATGCGGCCCCTGAGCTAAAATGAGTTTGACACCCCTGCTCTAATCGATGACCTTATTTTTCTTTTCATGGTGAATAATTGTCAGGCAGAGTATATGGGACACAATTACAGACATACAATGCAATCGCAGGCTAAATTTTACAAAATTGCCATCATTAGCTGACAACAAAGCTAATGCATTTGTAACTTTGCATGTAGTTTACCTGCTCAAAGTCAGAAGCGGTCAGGATGCAATGCTTACAACACTTTGTAAAGTTGTTCGTTTTCTATTCGGGCTCCAGTACTCTGGAATGCCCTCCCAGTAACAGTTAGATATGCTACCTCAGTAGAAGCATTTAAAGGCCTACTGAAACCCACTACTACCGACCACGCAGTCTGATAGTTTATATATCAATGATGAAATCTTAACATTGCAACACATGCCAATACGGCCGGGTTAACTTATAAAGTCCAATTTTAAATTTCCCGGGAAACTTCCGGCTGAAAAGGTATGATGATGTTTGCGCGTGACGTCAAGGGTTGACGCGGAAGTATTCGGACACCATTGTATCCCAATACAAACAGCTCTGTTTTCATCGCAAAATTCCACAGTATTCTGGACATCTGTGTTGGTGAATCTTTTGCCATTTGTTCAATTAACAATGGAGACTGCAAAGAAGAAAGCTGTAGGTGGGATCGGTGTATTAGCGGCTGGCTGCAGCAACACAACCAGGAGGACTTTGAGTTGGATAGCAGACGCGCTACCGTGACTACAGCTTTGGCTTCCAAACATTTGATCGCTTGCCCGTACGTGCGTGTCGCTATGTGCATGTCACGTACGTAACTTTGGGGAAATATATGTTTCCTGCTGACTCTGATGGCGGCCGGGGTGTCGTCGAAAACTACAATGCCCGCCACCGCGCTGCTGTCCTCACCTTGACTTCCTCCGTCTCCGGGCCGCCGATCGCATCGATGATCGGGTGAAGTCCTTCGTCGCGCCGTCGATCGCTGGAACGCAGGTGAGCACGGGTGTTGATGAGCAGATGAGAGCTGGCGTAGGTGGAGAGCTAATATTTTTAGCATAGCTCTGTCGAGGTCCCGTAGCTAAGTTAGCTTCAATGGCGTCGTTAACAACAGCATTGCTAGGCTTCGCCAGGCTGGGCAGCATTAACCGTGTGGTTACAGGTCCAGAGTTTGGTAGTATTGTTGATTTTCTGTCTATCCTTCCAGTCAGGGGCTTATTTCGTCTGTTTCTATATGCAGTTAAGCACGATGCTATCACGTTAGCTCCGTAGTTAAAGTGCTTCGCCGATGTATTGTCGTGGAGATAAAAGTCACTGTGAATGTTCATTTCGCGTTCTCGACTCTCATTTTCAAGAGGATATAGTATCCGAGGTGGTTTAAAATGCAAATCCGTGATCCACAATAGAAAAAGGAGAGAGTGTGGAATCCAATGAGCCCTTGTACCTAAGTTACGATCAGAGCGAAAAAAGATACGTCCTGCACTGCACTCTACTCTTTCACTCTCACGTTTCTCATCCACGAATCTTTCATCCTGGCTGAAATTAATGGGGTAATCTTCGCTTTCTCGGTCCGAATCGCTCTCACTGCTGGCGGCCATCATTGAAAACAATGGGGAAATGTGAGGAGCCTTTCAACCTGTGACGTCATGCTACTTCCAGTACAGGCAAGGCTTTTTTTTTATCAGCGACCAAAAGTTGCAAACTTTATCGTCGATGTTCTCTACTAAATCCTTTCAGCAAAAATATGGCAATATCACAAAATTATCAAGTATGACATATAGAATGGATCTGCTATCCCCATTTAAATAAACAAAAAAACAATCAGTAGGCCTTTAAGGTTGCAAACAGACCCTTTAACGGTGATAAGAGCAGTTGACTACAGTAGACGAGTTCCACCCCAAAAATGAATCATCTTTGTTCCCAAACACTATCTGATTCTATTTCTTCATTCAAAAGATCAATAGCTCTTTCATGCTATTTTGTGGGTCAGCTGGTGCTGCGTATTTGTTCATATTTGCTCTTGTCAGGTAGTTGTTTTCTCCATTTACCGGTCTCTTGCACTTTAGACTGCAGTAACTTTATCCAGTTAATCCCCTGTGTTGCTTCCTGCTTTAGGCCTTGGATCAGCTGCCCGCAATACTTCTTTCTCCTGTACTCCGAAGGCCTCTTTAACAAGGTCTTGCGGTCAGGTGAGGCAGAATCTTAGTTGTCGTGATCAAAAATTAAATATTTTTATTTGGGTTTAAAATGTGTTTTAAATGAAATTACAATTGTTTGCCATTTTCTTAAGTAAAAATCACTAAATTTGCACATTTCCTGATCAAACAGAGGGAAGAAATATGAGGGAAACATAGGGGTTTCTGCCTGCTTAGGGCACGAGCGAACTTAACAGGTTTAGTACACTGCAGCTAGATTTGAGTACACTGGACTAATACAAGGTAGAAACCAGAGGGGGCAGTGGTGAGTATTCCCTCTCTTTTTTCAGTGTGCAAGCAAGCTAAAGGTTATCTGAGTGCCCTCAGTCGTAGTAGTGCAGCTGTGGCTATTTCTGTTTGTCAGTGTGTCACCAATATCAATCAATCAATCAATCAATCAATCAATCAAAGTTGACTTATATAGCCCTAAATCACGAGTGTCTTAAAGGGCTGCACAAGCCACAACGACATCCTCTGCTCAGATCCCACATCAGGGCAAGAAAAAACTCAACCCAATGGGATAACAATGAGAAACCTTGGAGGGGACCGCATATGTGGAGACCCCCACTGGGCGACCGGTGCAATGGACGTCGAATGGATCTAGCATAATATTGTGAGAGTCTAGTCCAGGGGTCACCAACCTTTTTGAAACCAAGGGCTACTTCTTGGGTACTGATTAATGCGAAGGGCTACCAGTTAGATACACACTTAAATAAATTGCCAGAAGTAGCCAATTTGCTCAATTTACCTTTAACTCTGTTATTATTAATAATTAATGATATTTATCTTTGTGGAAACACTGATCATCTAAATGATTTCTCACAATAAATATATATAGAAACAGATAAATATCAATATGCAACACTTTATTTTTATATTTTCTCTAAGTGCACATTTTTCAAATTGAACATTTTCAAATGATCACTTCTAAAACAGTCTTGTGAAATCACAATATCCCATTTTAACTAGCTAGCCACTAACATTTTAACAAATCATGAATTACTTTGTACCATGTTTGTACAAATAATAACTCATGTAAAATACAAAAGTAAACCCTCAAATTTTTAAATCATGTCACACTTTGAACTGGACACCAAATCTGTTATCTGTTTCTTTGTCAGTTAGTGGGAAGCCTGGCATTGCATGCTGTTAACTAGTGTGTTGTACTCTGGTGTGTAACTTGACACTGCAACTCTGAGTGAGTCTTGCAGATGTGCATCAGTGAGGCGTGTTCTGTGTTTGTTCTTGATGAAGTTCATGTCAGAAAAGGCTGATTCACAAAGATAAGATTTTTCTCATTGTTTGCGGAACCTTCTTAATCTTTTGGACATATTTTCACAGCAATCTGGCCTTAAGCTTAATTATGATAAATGTAAAATGTTAAGGATCGGAAATATAAAGGGAACGTCCTTTCGAATGGAATGCAAAGTGCCTGTTTTGTGGACAGATGGACCAGTTAACATACTTGGTGTTGTTGTCCCAGAAAATCTGGAAGATCTAGGCTCAGTAAATTATGATAATCGACTAAGAAAGCTGGACAAAATTATGCAATTATGGAAAGTGAAATCCCTAACCTTGTATGGTAAAATGTATATTGCCAACTCGTTAATTATTCCTCAATTTATTTATTTGTTTTTGTCATTACCAGCTCCATCACAAAACTTTTTTAAGATTTATGAGTGGAGGGTCTTCGATTTTGTCTGGAACGGCAAACCAGAAAAGATTAAAAGAAAGGTTTTGTACAAAGAGTATGAATATGGGGGCCTGAAACTTCTCAACCTTGAAGCTATGTGTCTGTCTTTAAAAGCATTAATTGTTCCAAAGATGTATTTAAACATTGAGTGGTACACAAATGTCCTGTTGGACAAAAAACATGTACTGTATCAAAATAAATTGTATCCTTTTTTCCAAGTGATCCCCTCCCAGAGAGTCTGCTGGGAAACATGGCGGGGTTCATAAAGGAAACAATCCACTCATAGTGGTGTTTTCCATTTTATGTGCCAGAAAAAAGAGACGATATTTTGCAGCAGTTAATATGGATGAACTCTAATATTGTAATAGATGGAAAGCCTTTCTTTTGGAAAAATATGTTTGAAAGAGGAATAATTTTTGTCAATGATATTATCAATGAGAATGGTAAAATTATGAAGTATGATGAATTTAGAGCTATGTATGGTGATGCTTGCTCAAGCTTTTCATTTTATCAACTAACTGGAGTAATTGGGAAAAGATGGAAACAAATAATTAATTATGGAACTACTAAATTATTAGTATGTAAACCTCTAATAAGAAATTCTAGTTGGCAAAAAGGAACTAAAATAAATAGAAAAATATATCATTTTCATTTAATAAAGAAATCTTTGAAGGCTGCCTCATACAACACAAATGGAAAATGGGAGGACTTTTTTGACTGCCCGTTGCCATGGGATGCCATATTCAAACTAATCTATAAAACCACTATCGATGTGCAAAATTGTTATTTTCAAATTAAAATTATTTATAACTTCTTACCCACAGGGAAAATGTTAAAATGATGGAATATGACAGAGTCAGATGATTGCCAATTTTGTTGTCAGGAGCCTGAATCCACCCTGCATTTGTTTTGGTATTGTCATATTGTGTCTTTGTTTTGGGTGGAAGTTGAAAAAATGTGTTTAAGGATTGGTTTGTTTATGAAGCTTAATGTGGTTTCTGTTATTTTAGGAGAGTTCATTGACAATCATGATTTAGTCAATGTAATTATAGTACTCGGTAAAATGTTTATTTTTAAGGCCAAAAACAGATATTCACTTAGTATTACTTTCTTTAAAACATTTATTCAGTATTTTCTAACTTTAGAAAGTTACATGGTTGAAAACGATAATGATGCCAAAAACATTAAAAAAAAGATGAGAAGTCCTCAAAGCCTTATTTTGAAAGTATAATTATGTTTATAGATTATATGATATCTGTTGTTGTGTTCCCTAATTTGAGTGACCTGGACATAATCTGGACTGTACATAAATGCTTATTTTGAAAATGTAATTTTGTTTATAAATTATATGCAATCTGTTGTGTTCCCTAATTTTTTTCTGTGTACATGAATGAAGGTGTGTGTTGCTGAGTCCGACTTGGACATTATCTGGACTGGGCCTGGTTTAAAAAACCCTTTAAACAAATCTAATTTCATTGACAACCTGGTCTGTTGAAGATAAGGCCCTTTTAAAAAAAAATAAAATAAAATAAGATAAATAAATAAAAAACATTTTCTTGGATAAAAAAGAAAGTAAAACAATATAAAAATAATTACATAAAAAATAGTAATTAATGAAAATGTTAGTGGACCAGCAGCCTATACAATCATGTGTGCTTCAGGGACTGTGTCCCTTGCAGATGTGTTGTCTATGTTGTGGGAACCAGAATATTGGTAGCAGAAAGAAATAACCCCTTTTGTGTGAGTGGGTGTGGATGAGTGTGCATGGGGGAGGTTGTTTGGGTTGATGCACTGATTGAAAGTGTATCTTGTGTTTTTTTCTATGTAGATTTAATTTTTAAAAAAAAATTAATTTTTTTTTTATTTTTATTTTTATTTTTTTAGAACAGGCCCGCGGGAGACTCATCTGGTCCTTACGGGTGACCTGGTGCCTGCGGGCACCGCGTTGGTGACCCCAGGTCTAGTCCATAGTGGATCTAACAAAATAGTGAGAGTCCAGTCCATAGTGTGGCCAGCAGGAGACCATCCCGAGCGGAGACGGGTCAGCAGCACAGAGACGTCCCCAAACGATGCACAGACGAGCGGTCCACCCTGGGTCCCGACCCTGGGCAGCCAACGCTTCATCCGTGGCCACCGAAGCTGTGCCCCCCCCTCTCCACGAAGGAGAGGGGGGCAGAGCAGGAAAGAAACGACAGATGAACTGGTCTAAAAGGGGGGTCTATTTAAAGGCTAGAGTAAACAAATTAGTTTTAAGATGGGACTTAAATGCTTCTACTGAGGTAGCATCTCTAACTGTAATCAAATCTAATCAAAGTGTATTTATATATCCCTTAATCACAAGTATCTCAAAGGGCTGCACAAGCCACAACGACATCCTCGGCTCAGATCCCACATCAGGGCAAGAAAAACCTCAACCCAATGGGATACAATGAGAAACCTTGGAACCCCCCCAACCCTGCCGCCGGACGACCGGTGCAATGGACGTCGAGTGGATCTAGTTAATAGTGTGAGAGTCCAGTTCATAGTGGGACCAGCAGGGGATCATCTTGAGTGGAGACAAGTCAGCAGCACAGAGACGTCCCCAACTGATGCACAGATGAGTGGTCCACCCCGGGTCACGACTTTCAACAGCTAGGAAAGGGTGGCGGAGCAGAAACGAGACGGCAGATCAACTGGTCTAAAAGGGGGGTCTATTTAAAGGCTAGTTTATACAAATTAGTTTCAAGATGGGACTTAAAGGCCTACTGAAATGATTTTTTTTTATTTAAACGGGAATAGCAGATCCATTCTATGTGTCATACTTGATCATTTCGCAATATTGCCATATTTTTGCTGAAAGGATTTAGTAGAGAAAATCGACGATAAAGTTCGCAACTTTTGCTCGCTGATAAAAAAAGCCTTGCCTGTACCGGAAGTAGCGTGACGTCACAGGAGCTAGTATTCCTCACAATTCCCCATTGTTTACAATGGAGCGAGAGAGATTCGGACCGAGAAAGTGACGATTACCCCATTAATTTGAGCGAGGATGAAAGATTCGTAGATGAGGAACGTTACAGTGAAGGACTTGAGAGGCAGTGATGGACGTATCTTTTTTCACTCTGATCGTAACTTAGGTACAAGCTGGCTCATTGGATTCCACACTCTCTCCTTTTTCTATTGTAAATCACAGATTTGTATTTTAAACCACCTCAGATACTATATCCTCTTGAAAATGAGAGTCGAGCACGCGAAATGGACATTTAAAGTGACTTTTATCTCCACGACAATACATCGGTGACACACTTAGCTACTGAGCTAACGTGCTAGCATCGTTCTCAAATGAAGATAGAAACAAAATAAATAAACCCCTGACTGGAAGGATAGACAGAAGAGCAAAAATACTATTAAACCATGTACATGTAACTACACGGTTAAAAATTCTCAGCCTGGTAAGGCTTAACAATGCTGTTGCTAACGACACTAAGGCTAATTTAGCAACTTAGCAACCGGAACTCACAGAACTATGTACTCTCTCCTTTTTCTATTGTGTATCACGGATTTTGTATTTTAAACCACCTCGGATACTATGTCCTCTTGAAAATGAGAGTCGAGCATGCGAAATGGACATTTAAAGTGACTTTTATCTCCAAGACAATACATCGGTGACACACTTAGCTACTGAGCTAACGTGCTAAAATCGTTCTCAAATAAAGATAGAAACAAAATAAATAAACCCCTGACTGGAAGGATAGACAGAAGAGCAAAAATACTATTAAACCATGTACATGTAACTACACTGTTAAAAATTCTCAGCCTGGTAAGGCTTAACAATGCTGTTGCTAACGACGCTAAGGCTAATTTAGCAACTTAGCATCCGGAACTCACAGAACTATGATAAAACATTAGCGCTCCACCTACGCCAGCCAGCCCTCATCTTCCCATCAACAGCCGTGCTCACCTGCGTTCCAGCGATCAACGGCGCGACGAAGGACTTCATCCGTGGGTTTGGCGGCAAGCATCAGCTAGGCGTCTTCTATCAGGGTAAGTAGTCCTTGTTGTGTTGCTGTAAGTATTGTACTTAGCCGCTAAGACACCGATCGATCCCACCTACAACGTTCTTCTTTGCAGCCTCCATTGTTCATTAAACAAATTGCAAAAGATTCACCAACACAGATGTCCAGAATACTGTAGAATTTTGTCGAAAAAAACAGAGCTTTGTGTATTGTGTCCAATGGGCCCAAACACTTCCGTGCATTTTATGACGTCACGCGCATGAATCATAGCCAAAGGAGATTTTCAACCGGAAGTGTGGCGGGAATTTTAAAATTGCACTTTATAAGTTAACCCGGCCGTATTGGCATGTGTTTCAATGTTAAGATTTCATCATTGATATATAAACTATCAGACTGCGTGGTCGGTAGTAGTGGGTTTCAGTAGGCCTTCTTTAAATGCTTCTACTGAGGTAGCATATCTAATTGTTACTGGGATATCTAATTGTTACTGGGAGGGCATTCCAGAGTACTGGAGCCCGAATAGAAAACGCTCTATAGCCCGCATACTTTTTCTGGGCTCTGGGAATCACTAATTAACCAGAGTTCTTTGAACACAGACTTCTTGCCGGGACATATGGTACAAACTACAATCAGCAAGATAGGATGGAGCTAGACCGTTAAGTGCACAGGAAGCCAATGCAGGTGAGCCAGTATAGGCCTAATATGATCAAACTTTGTTGTTCTTGTCAACAGTCTAGCAGCGGCATTTTGTACCAACTGTAATCTTTTAATGCTAGACATAGGGAGGCCCGAAAATAACACGTTACAGTAATCGAGACGAGACGTAACGAACGCATGAATAATGATCTCAGTGTCGCTTGTGGACAAAATGGAACAAATATTAATATATGATATATATATATATATTTTTTTTTCTTTTTATATATATATATATATATATATATATATATATATATATATATATATATATATATATATATATATATATATGTATATATATATATATATATATATATATATATATATATATTATTTTTTTTTTTTTTTTCTTTTTATATATATATATATATATATATATATATATATATATATATATATATATATATATATTTTGTCTTGTCCAGCTTCTCAGGCAAATCATATAGTTGATATAGATGCCCCGGCTGTTCAGATTTACTTTACAAAAGAGAAGTGTAGGATACTTCTCTTGTTGCCTTATTTGTATTTGACTTTATTAGACGTATTTATATTATCATTTGGTGCAGCCGGGCCGGAGCAGGGGGGGAGAAAAAAAGGAAGACAGAGGGGGGAATTGTGGGGACAAGAGGGGGATTAGACAGAGAGACAAAAACAACAACAACAGCAAACACAACAACAACAACAATATGACAAATATGATGTTTGCAGAATAGTTTTTGAACAGTGACTTTCTACACGTTTGACCTGTGTAATTTGTTTTACATAAGTGTAACATTATTATTCTTGCTAATCGGCCTAAAAGTACAGTAAAATAATTCTGAGAGGGGATGTAGTAGTGAGTCACCACCCTGTGAGTCACCATGAACATATTAACCCTTGTTAATTTTTCTTAATTAATTGAACTACACAAACAGACCCACTTGCAAGCTTGTTAGTGTTACGAGTTTCAAATTTGATTAACTGGAGTAACAAATGATTTTTGTCGGGTTCCACTGCCCTCACTCTCCTGGGGGAACTCCTGGAAAACAGAATAACGGCATCAGTTTAATGAAGGAGTGAACCGCCATCTTCTTCCCCGAATCTCGGTCTGTTTTATTACAAATTTTCCAAGCTCATCATATAAAACAATAACATTCCCCCAGTTAAAATCATGTTTCAGTTTCAATGTTCATTTGTTAGTTTAAATTCAAACACAATGGTTATCTCTTTTTTCCACACATCAGTGAGCAACATCTCACACCCACATATTCACAGAAATCATCATGTATTTAGAAAGCGTAAACATCACTTTTTTAAGTGCAATCACGTCCATCAAATAGACTATGTTTTTTTTTAATCTCATATAGATACACTATATTGCACTTAGGTATGGAGACTGTTTCTACAAACATTTGTGAAAGAATGGGTCGCTCTCAGGAGCTCAGTGGTTTCCAGTGTGGAACTGTCATAGGATGCCACCTGTGCAATAAATCCAGTCGTGAAATGTCCTCGCTCCTAATAATTCCAAAGTAAACTGTCGGCTTTATTATAAGAAAATGGAAGAGTTTGGGAACAACAACAACTCAGCCACTAAGTGGTAGGCCACATAAACTGACGGAGCGGAGTCAGCGGATGCTTAAGCGCATAGTGCAAAGAGTCAGTTTCTACAGAGCTCCAAACTTCATGTGACGTTCCAATTAGCCCACATACAGTACGCAGAAAGCTTCATGGAATGGGTTTCCATGGCCGAGCAGCTGAATCTAAGCCATACATCACCAAGTCCAATGCAAAGTGTCGGATGCAGTGGTGTGAAGGACTGTGCAGAAAGTCGGCGACCTCTTTGCACTATGCGCTTCAGCATCCGCTGACCCCTCTCTGTCAGTTTACGTGGCCTACCACTTCGTGGCTGAGTTGCTGTTGTTCCCAAACTCTTCCATTTTCTTATAATAAAGCCGACAGTTGACTTTGTAATATTAAGGAGCGAGGACATTTCACGACTGGATCTGTTGCACAGGTGGCATCCTATGACAGTTCCACGCTGGAAATCACTGAGCTCCTGAGCGCGGCCCATTCTTTTACAAATGTTTGTAGAAACAGTCTCCATGCCTAAGTGCTTGATTTTATACACCTGTGGCCAAGTGATTAGGACACCTGATTCTGATCATTTGGATGGGTGGCCAAATACTTTTGGCAATATAGTGTATTATACATGTATTCCCTGTGGAGAGGCTGACTGGGCTACTCTTTGAAAACTGCTGTTATGAACCATCAAATCAAGGTGAAGCAAGGTTACCATGGCGATGAAAGAGATGCTATTTCTTCCGTTAAAAGCATTTGTACGATGCAATTCAAAAAAATTTATTTTATGGTCAAATTACAACGATGCAATTCAACACCATTGAGGAGGTGAGACAAATAACCTGGAAAAGGCAGGCATGAAGTTTCCAAATGCATTCACATTATTGCATACACTTTAATAATCCATTTCTTGAAATGTCAGTTCCTGCGGGCTTTAGCAACATGGACTTGTCCCTGTACTCATTTTCTAATACATAACCAGACAATTCAAAATGATTGTCCTTTTTTAGAATTGGGGTCAGTAGTCAGATTATTGCTGCACATGTAAACGTGGTTGCAACTCCCCAAGGAAGGAAACGGGATGTGGTTTGTATTTTGGCGCATAGAGAAGATCATTAACAGCTAATATTTGATTTGATTTGATTTGATGTATTTTATATCAAATATGCAAAAAACAATCCTATACAGTGCTATTGCCTTAACAGCCATTATAACAAAATGAAATACAATGGAGAATACAAATAAAAGAATAAACAAAATGAGCAATGGACTTTATTTAATTTAATTTAATTTTATTTTTTAATGTATTCTTTTTTCTCTTACATATTTTCTTTTTTTCTTTTTTACATATTTGAAAAGGAGTGAGAAGAAGTTTACACTTAAATAACTTTACATACTCTCATATTTATTCGTATAACTCAAAATATTGGTAATATTTTCTTGAACTTTGACGTATACACAGACACACACACACGCACACACACACAGACAAGGTCAGAGTGAGATTGCCCAATAGAAGTGTGTCAATCACGATTACTTCAAAGAGCAAAAAGTGTTGCAGCTTAAAGCGAAACAACAACTTCCCTTAAATGTCCCATTGTTTTTGTTTCTTGACAGTTTTTACGGGTGAATGTCATATGCTTTCAAATTGGGCCTGGCATTCAAAAGTAAAAAAAAAAACAAAAACACACACACACACACACACACACACACACACACACACACACACACACACACACACACACACAGACAAAAGCTCCAGGCTTGTACACCGCCATCATAATTACCTCAGCAGGAATTCCAAACCTTAGTCAAGCAGGAGACAGGAGGAACAGCTTGAGCGACTTCACAGTTGAATGCGTGTTTTGAAATGTTCGTTAGCAGAAAATGTTCACTGTGTCATATCTACACGAGAGAGTCTTGCACAATTAATCCAAACATATTCATTCCATTGAAATGGAGGAAAAAATACCTATTTGACATATGTATACACTCTGATCACATCCTGTTCCAAATAGTTTTTGGACTGGCAGCATTAGAAAGATTTAATGTGTTAATGTGTTGATCGTTGGTAGAAGTTTGTATGTATACAGTTCCAATACGATACATCACATATTTTCCATTTCTCATTACAACATGCCCGGAAAGGAGTAGGAAAAAGCAAAGCTCATTTAATGATATCCCTTTCCCACTTCATAGCAATTCCTAACAAACGCCTATTAAATTATTGTTTGCAATTTCTAACACAATTTACATCAAAGATGGCTGATTGAGCAGGTATTGGACATCTCGGTCTCCTTAGACCAGGGGTGGGCAATTAATTTTTACCGGGGGCCGCATGAACAACCTGAGCACTGCTGGAGGGCCACATCGACAATATTTCAATTAAATTTTGCTCAAATTATTTTTGATATATACCGTAAGATAAATAATAATTATAATAATAATAATAATAATTAATAATAATAATAATACTTTCATTTAAAGGCCTACTGAAACCCACTACTACCGACCACGCAGTCTGATAGTTTATATATCAATGATGAAATCTTAACATTATAACACATGCCAATACGGCCGGGTTAACTTATAAAGTGACATTTTAAATTTGCCGCTAAACTTCCGGTTCGAAACGCCTCTGCGGATGACGTATGCGCGTGACGTAGCCCGGCGAACACGGGTATGCCTTCCACATTGAAGCCGATACGAAAAAGCTCTGTTTTCATTTCATAATTCCACAGTATTCTGGACATCTGTGTTCGTGAATCTGTTTCAATCATGTTCATTGCATTATGGAGAAGGAAGCCAAGCAAGCAAAGAAGAAAGTTGTCGGTGCGAAATGGACGTATTTTTCGAACGTAGTCAGCCACAACAGTACACAGCCGGCGCTTCTTTGTTTACATTCCCGAAAGATGCAGTCAAGATGGAAGAACTCGGATAACAGAGACTCTAACCAGGAGGACTTTTGATTTGGATACACAGACGCCTGTAGAGAACTGGGACAACACAGACTCTTACCAGGATTACTTTGATTTGGATGACAAAGACGCAGACGTGCTACTGTGAGTATGCAGCTTTGGCTTTTTTTTGCGTATGTACGTAACTTTTTTAAAATATATAAGCTTTATGAACCTTGGGTTAGGTGAACGGTCTTTTGGGCTGAGTGATTGTGTGTGTTGATCATGTGTTTGAATTGTATTGGCGTGTTCTATGGAGCTAGGAGCTAGCAGAGGAGCTAGGAGCTAGCATAACACGTACCGTACCGTACGTGCGCGTCACGTACGTAACTTTTTAAAAATATATAAGCTTTATGAACCTTGGGTTAGGTGAACGGTCTTTTGGGCTGAGTGATTGTGTGTGTTGATCAGGTGTTTGAATTGTATTGGCGTGTTCTATGGAGCTAGGAGCTAGCAGAGGAGCTAGGAGCTAGCATAACAAACACGCAGGTGTTATTATGCAGGATTAATTTGTGGCATATTAAATATAAGCCTGGTTGTGTTGTGGCTAATAGAGTATATATATGTCTTGTGTTTATTTACTGTTGTAGTCATTCCCAGCTGAATATCAGGTACCGTGAGTATGCAGCCTTGGCTGCTAAACATTCGATAACTTGACCGTATGTGCGCGTCACGTACGTAACTTTTTAAAAATATATAAGCTTTATGAACCTTGGGTTAGGTAAACTGTCTTTTGGGCTGAGTGATTGTGTGTGTTGATCAGGTGTTTGAATTGTATTGGCGTGTTCTATGGAGCTAGGAGCTAGCAGAGGAGCTAGGAGCTAGCATAACAAACACGCAGGTGTTTTTATGCAGGATTAATTTGTGGCATATTAAATATAAGCCTGGTTGTGTTGTGGCTAATAGAGTATATATATGTCTTGTGTTTATTTACTGTTGTAGTCATTCCCAGCTGAATATCAGGTCACCCCCGGCTCTCACAGCATCTTCCCTATCTGAATAGCTTCAACTCCCCACTAGTCCTTCACTTGCACTTTACTCATCCACAAATCTTTCATCCTCGCTCAAATTAATGGGGAAATTGTCGCTTTCTCGGTCCGAATCTCTCTCACTTCATGCGGCCATCATTGTAAACAATAGGGAACTTTGCGTATATGTTCAACTGACTACGTCACGCTACTTCCGGTAGGTGCAAGCCTTTTTTTTATCAGATACCAAAAGTTGCAATCTTTATCGTCGTTGTTCTATACTAAATCCTTTCAGCAAAAATATGGCAATATCGCGAAATGATCAAGTATGACACATAGAATAGATCTGCTATCCCCGTTTAAATAAAAAAAATTCATTTCAGTAGGCCTTTAACCTAACTTAACTTTATACCAAAAGCACTGCTTTGGAAATCATTTGTACCCCTTTCAGAGATCACATTTAGTTCCCCTTAAACATCCTCATGTTGCACAATGAAATGTAAGCATAGGATGAAATGTGCATTCCTGTAACTTTCTCTAGTAACAGTATTCCATGATTAATATAAATAAATTAACATTAATAATAAATGACAGTAAAATAAGCACACATATGACTGAGGAGTCATAGTGTAACTTTGTGTGGTGTTTGAGTTGTCCGACTTTTTGTGTGGCCATAAACGCACCAGTGGTTTAGTGGTATGCGTGTTGGTGACAGATGATAAGTTGGTTTTGGCCTGGTTTGTACGGCAGAAAATGACTAGTTTTTCGAGATAGAAGTGTTTTACTCATGTTTTTGGTGTGGTTATGGCCGAATATAAACAGTTTTGCTCAATGAAGTGATCGATATAATCCCTGGCCTCGAAGCATCTCGATAGACGTTACAATAATTGAACGGTGTTCAATTGAACGGTGTTGACGAACACCGTTAGGGCCGCTTGTTGTCACTGTCACTCAGAGTTGCATTGCAAAATTACACAGAATAAATGTGTTTATTTTGTTTAGAATTCAGATGGGTTTGGCCGAGAGTTTGTGGGCGACTGAGGGTGGAGTCGGCTCTCTTGGTACCTTTGTTGGGTCTGCTCCTGTCTCTGGCCATACTTCCCCCACCCCAGCAGACGATGGCGTGAAACACCGCAGAGGCCACCACAGTGTATATGTCTTTTTTGTTGTTGTTGTTGTTGTTGTTTTGCTTTTGTAGCTGTATGTAGAAATGGCTGGTTGCATCAGCTCTGCTCTTTTAATGCCTTTAATGTCCTTTGTGTTCTTTGATGTTTGATTTGTCCCTCTTACACACATGCTAATGTGTGCTATGGCTATGAGTTTTTTCCCCTTGGCTGCAGTCTGGACCCTCTCTCCAGGGCCCAGGCTTGGACTGATTTTTTTTTTTCTCCTCCCCCCATACCCATCTCCAGCGTTTACCTGTTTCTCACCTTTTTTGTAAGTGGCGCTGGAAGTTGGCAGACCCTTCAGCGATCCTGTTCTGTCTCCCTGTAATGTTTGTCTGCTCTTGAATGGGATTGTGCTGAAAATCTTAATTTCTCCTCGGGCATTAATAAAGAATTTCTGATTATGATTCTGATTATGATCTAAATATGACTGTTCTGGGAATACATAGTTATGTTTCGCTTAATGATCCTGAGAGGGACAAGAGGTAAATAAAGGATGGATGGATCTTGTTTTCAATAGATTAGACACAATTCTTCTACCTTGTTGTAAACGCTTGTAGTTTGAATAGCCTCTTAAACTGGATCATATTAGTACATTGTCTGACTTCATTGCTTAATCCATTCCATAATTGAATTCCACATACTGATACGCTAGAGCAGGGGTGGGCAATTATTTTTTACCAGGGGCCGCATGAGCAACCTGAGCACTGCTGGAGGGCCACACCGACAATATTTCAATTAAATTTTGCTCAAATTATTTTTGATATACCGTAAGATAATTAATAATAAATGGGTTATACTTGTATAGCGCTTTTCTACCTTCAAGGTACTCAAAGCGCTTTGACAGTATTTCCACATTCACCCATTCACACACACATTCACACACTGATGGCGGGAGCTGCCATGCAAGGCGCTAACCAGCAGCCATCAGGAGCAAGGGTGAAGTGTCTTGCCCAAGGACACAACGGACGTGACTAGGATGGTAGAAGGTGGGGATTGAACCCCAGTAACCAGCAACCCTCCGATTGCTGACACGGCCACTCTACCAACTTCGCCACGATCAGGGGTGTCACACTCATTTTAATTGTAGGCCCCATCACAGTTATGTCTGCCCTCAGAAGCCCTCTTCTAACAATAAACAATAGTAATTGCCTCATGATATTAAATAATCACCCCTCTATTTGATTAGTGTCATTGTTTACCAACAAACTGATGGAAAATCTGCTTTGCCATGATGAAGAGATATTCAAATTCAGCTATTGCAGAATGCATTTCAAAAAGGATGACAAAATAAATAAAAACAAAATAGGGTGTTGCGTCAAATAATGAAACAATATTCAGTTAAAAAGAGTTGCAGCTGAATGCAGTGCAATTATTTTCTGTCAAAATTGTCAAATTTATCAAGAAAGATGAAGGGCCTGATCTACAAAATCCAAATACCACCCGCAAAACAGAGTGTGCAAACTATAAAGGCATTTAATATTAGTGGGCATGTTGCGTGTGATCTACTAAGACTGTGTGTACAATTGAAAGCTGGTGTCGTCCGCATTATTTAAATGAGGTTTTTGTATGTACTTTGCGGCTTTCACCATGGAGACACTCATTTACTGACCATTCATGTTATCATGCTTACTTTGCGGCTTTCACCATGGAGACACTCATTTACTGACCATTCATGTTATCATGCTTACATTTGTGGCGTTTTGCTATGTTTTAACCCTTGTGTGGTGTTCGGGTCTGTGGGACCCGTTTTCGATTTTTATTAAAAGAAAAATGATACAATTAATTAATTTTTCAAACTGAGACTCACTGGCTTTGGCTCATTTTCTGTGAAGAACATATATCAGAATACATATTTACTGAACACACACCATACACCCCCCTACACATTTCTATTACATATACGATGTCCGGGGTCCACTGGACCCGGGGCTAATAGAAGTGTGGAAATTGATGTTCTGTGTACCCCACGCCCACACACACACACACACACACACACACACACACACACACACACACACACACACACACACACACACACACACACACACACACACACACACACTCACACACACAAACAGCAGGCCTAGACAGGAGGAGGACAGAGTGTAGGTACACAGAACATCAGAGGGTCAAATGTGCGACAAAATGAGCGCAGGCAGTGTTGACAAACAATGTTGCAACCTTGTGTGGGAACCGCAGGTGCAGAAACACAAAAGAAGAATCCCTGTGGGATGCAGAAACTGGCAGAGAAATTTCCATGCAACGTTCATAATGTTGTTACTCAGCCAGTGTTTGTGGGTCTTAGACTTAGACTTAGACTTACTTTTTATTGTCGTTCAAGTGTGAACTTTACAGTACAGATAAGAACGAAATTGTGTTGCATTAGCTGGTTGGCAATGCAGGATAAAAAAGCAATAAGGTGCAGATATAAATAAATAGATTACTGTAAAGATAAATATATTGCACTTTTGCATATGCATCTACGTTTATGGATGTATGTTATATTGTCTTTATATTCCAGCGAGTTCATCCATTTTTGGGGGGAATTGAGGGGATTATTATGATGCGTTCAAGAGTCTTACGGCCTGAGGGAAGAAGCTGTTACAGAACCTGGAGGTTCTGCTACGGAGGCTGCGGACCTCTTTCTAGAGTCCAGCAGTGAAAACAGTCCTTGGTTGGGTTGGGAGTAGTCTCTGCAGATTTTCTGAGCCCTGGTCAGGCAGAGACTTTTTGCAATCTCCTGGATAGGAGGAAGAGGAGTCCTGATGATCTTTTCCGCCATCCTCACCACTCTCTGGAGAGACTTCCAGTCTGAGGCACTGCAGGCTCCAGTCCAGACAGAGATGCTGTTGTTCAGCAGGCTCTCTATAGTGCCTCTGTAGAATGTGGTGAGAATGTGGGGAGGGAGCTGTGCTCTTTTCATCCGACGCAAAAAGTGCATGCGCTGCTGAGCTCTCTTTACAAGAGCTCCGGTGTGTAGGGACCAGGTTATATTGTCAGTTATCTGCACCCCCAGGAACTTGGTGCTGCTTACCATCTCCACCGCTGTGCTGTCGATGAAGAGTGGAGCGTGGCTGGACTGGTGCTTCCTGAAGTCGACAATGATCTCCTTGGTCTTGTCGACGTTCAGGACCAGGTTGTTGGTTCTGCACCAGTCAACCAGATGTTTCACCTCCTCCCTGTAGTCCATGTCGTTGTTGTCACTGATGAGGACCACTACGGTTGTGTCGTCCGCATACTTCACAATGTGGTTAGTAGTGGACCTAGCGTAGCAGTCATGGGTCATCAACGTGAACAGCAGCGGACTCAGGACGCAGCACTGGGGGGAGCCGGTGCTCAGGGAGATGGCCCTGGAGGTGTTGTTGCCCACTCTCACAGACTGGGGTCTGTCTGTGAGGAAGTCAAGCAGCCAGTTGCATAGGGGGGTACTGAATCCAAGGGGGGCCAGTTTGCTCACCAAGTGCTGCGGGAGGATGGTGTCGAATGCCGAGTTGAAGTCCAGAAACAACATCCGCACGTGTGTGTCCTTTCCTTCCAGATGTGCTAAGCTCAGGTGGAGTGCAGAGGAGATGGCGTCCTCTGTGGAGCGGTTAGGACGATAAGCAAACTGGTATGGGTCGAATGTGGGGGGAAGTCTGGAGACAATATATTCCTTTACCAGCCTCTCGAAGCACTTCATTACAGATGTTTTTTGGGATAAGTCAGTATTTTAACATAAAAGTGTTTGATTGTGAGGATTAAAAGCCACAATATGCAACGGGTCCACCAGACCCACAAACACTGACTGGCTGAGTAACAACAATATGAACACCACACAAGGGTTAAACTATGCAGCAGACCAGTATGTGCAACTTTTTCAGTCCTGCAGTGCATCTGAAGTTGCGTTCATGGAAGACAGTGGCACTTACTGCGAGTGTGCCCCTTAAATGTTTCAGAAACAAGAAAATGCTTATTGCAATAGTTCTTGTTTTTTTTCACATTTCGGAGAAATGTTAATAATGAAAAAACAAAGGTCATTAAAAAAAAAAAAAACGTATCAATATGATGTGTTTTAATCATTTAATTTAGCAGCTATAAAATTACAAACTGATATTGTTGAATAGACAATATGTGTAATATTTTTTTATTTTTGACAATACGTATATGATGACAAGCAAACAGGACGGAGCTGCAGCCATTTCCGCGCATCTGCTAGTTTGTGCGTCTTTTAGAGATGTAATAAAAATAGACACAAAACAGCGACTGCACAACAATTTGTCTTGATAAATCAAACCGCGTGTGCAAAGAAATTATATTTGCATTTTCTCCTCACAGTACTGTGAGCATTCTGATGATCAGATTATGTTCTGCATGTTCATAAAGACAAAGACGCTAAATGGATTTCTCTCCTTATTTTGTTTGCTTACGAGAGACAATCCTCTACGCATAAGCTTAGTAGACCAGTTTTGTGTGTACTACCAAGTTTGCACGTGTTTTAAATACAAACGATTGTGCATGCAAACCTTTAGTACAAAACCCAAAACCAGTGAAGTTGGCACATTGTGTAAATCGTACAAACAACAGAATACAATGATTTGCAAATCCTTTTCAACCTATATTCAATTGAATAGACTGCAAAGACAATATACTTAACGTTCGAACTGGTAAACTTTGTTATTTTTTGCAAATATTAACTCAATTGGAATTTGATGCCTGCAACATGTTTTAAAAAAAGCCGGCACAAGTGGCAAAAAATAAGTTTGATCGCTCAGGCGGTAGTTCATCAAAAAGCGACATCAGTGTGCAAAGGATATCACCACATGGGCTCAGGAACACTTCAGAAAACCACTGTCAGTAACTACAGTTTGTCGCTACATCTCTTAGTGCAAGTTAAAACTCTACTATGCAAAGCAAAAGCCATTTATCAACAACACCCAGAAACGCCGAAGGCTTCGCTGGGCCCGGGCTCATCTAAAATGGACTGATGCAAAGTGTAAAAGTGTTCTGTGGTCTGACGGGTCCACATGTCAAATTGTTTTTGGAAACTGTGGACATTGTGTCCTTCGGAACAAAGAAGAAGAAGAACCATCCGGACTGTTAAAGGCACAAAGTTCAAAAGCCAGCATCTGTGATGGTATGGGGGTGTATTAGTACCCAATGCATGGGTAACTTACACATCTGTGAAGGCACCATTAATACTGAAAGGTACATACAGGTTTTGGAGCAACATATGTTGCTATCCAAGCAACATCTTTTTCATGGACACCCCTGCTTATTTCAGCAAGACAATGCCAAGCCACATTTTGCACATGTTACAACAGCGTGACTTCGTAGTAAAACAGTTTGGGTACTAGACTGACCTGCCTGTAGTCCAGACCTGTCTCCCATTGAAAATGTGTGGTGCATTATTAAGCGTAAAATACCACAACGGAGACTGTTGATCAAGCAAGAATGGGAAATAATTCCAAATGAAAAGCTTCAAAAATTGGTCTCCTCAGTTCCCAAACGTTTACTGAGTGTTGTTAAAAGGAAAGGCCATGTAACACAGTGGTAAAAATGCCCCTGTGCCAACTTTTTTGCAATGTGTTGCTGCCATTAAATTCTAAGTTAATGATTATTTAAAAAAAAAAAAATAGTTTCTCAGTTCGAACATTAAATATCTCGTCTTTGCAGTCTATTCAAAAGGATTTGCAAATCATTATATTCTGTTTTTATTTACAAATGACACAACGTGCCAACTTCACTGGTTTTGGGTTTTGTAGATCAAGCCCGAAGTGTCTTATTATTTCTGAGCTTTCGCAGGCCACTTAAAATGTTGTGACAGGCCTTGAGTTAGACATCTGTGCTCCACATCGTCAAGTTTGATTGTCCTCCCTCAAGGACTTCACCAAAGCATTCAATCTCTACCATGTTAATTGTTTTTTCTGACTTATTTAGCTTTTTTCTTTGAGGTGGAGGAATCTGAAAATAAAAACTAGTTGTTTGTGTTTATCGCTATTTGCTGTGCTATCTACCAAATCATGTTCAACTATGAAAATCCCTAGTGGAAGAAAACATCAAATTGCGTAATATTCTAGGTTGATTGTCTCTATTCTGTGTTGATACCATTTATTATGAAGAGTGACACAGAAAATGACGGGTTTTACAAACAAAATGTGTTTTTCCACAGTGGAACCTTTCATTTGAACAGTTCTGAGGTTGCATGATTATAAAATCCTCCAACATTTTAGAAAAAATGGTTAAAGTCCAACTTGTGAGACTTCTGAGCGTCGACTCAGTGTGGGTGTTTTGGTTTGGCGTTTTGTTTTCTTTGTTTGCAACCCTGATTTCACAAGAGGACAAACCTCAGCCAAGGCTGAGAAAAGAAAAATACACAAACATCTTAGATAGTTAGATATGGAAACTCTTCTTAAAGCAGTCAGATTCCAATAATGTTTCAGTACGTTTTTGTTACTGTATGATTGTGTTTTTTTTAATCATATATATATATTTTTTTATACTTGGGTGCCAATTTAAAGTGGAAAGGCTCACATGTGATAGGACTAACATCTGCAATACACATTTGTCATAACATTAGAAGTAAATATTATGTTTTCTGTTTTATACAAATAGTGATGCACTTACCGTATTTTTCGAACTATAATGCACACTTAAAATCCTTTCATTTTCTCAAAACTTGGCGGTCCGCCTTATAACCCGGTACGCCTAATGTACTGAATCATTTTGATTTTGCTTACCGACCTCGAAGCAATTTTATTTGGTACATGGTGAAATGATAAGTGCGACCAGTGGATGGCAGTCACACATAAGAGATATGTGTAGACTGCAATATGACTCAAGTAGACAACACCCACATTTTGTAGGAGAGGCAGGGACCCCAACGATGGAGATGGAATATCCAAAAACTGCCCTGGCGGGTATGCCCCCTAAGGAGAAAGGGAAAAAAAAGGGGTAAGAAAAGGAAAAGATCACAGACACACCGACACTTATGGTCACTTCCCCAGCAGTTGGCCCCATGCAACATCGCAGAATACCAAGCAACAATAGACACAGGGACTAGACCCAGCAGGCCCCAACCAAGACGGGCATCCAGAAGGGTGTGGGCGGCGGGCCCCAGGCCCCAGCCTGAGATGCCGAACCCCGTGGGGCAAGCAGGCCATTAGAGCGCCCCAAAAAATATATACATATACATACAGTGCATTTATATATGTATACATACATATTTACACACACACACTCATACACAAATATAACTTCCTTTGTTTTCACTTTACCAAACTGCGCATGCAAGTGACGTCGAGGCCACGTTGGGGACACATTGGGGCCACATTGGGGCCAGTCCGCATTTAGGAGTCTGACAAAGATCACATTTTACTTGCAATGTCAACAGTCAGATGGAAAAAATCAGATTTCTAAAAATTCAGATTCGGGCCTTTTTGGCCTGCAGTGTAAATGTACACACTAAAAAATGTTGGGTTAAAAAATAACAAATGTTTAACCCAACTGTTGGTTCAGAAAAGGACGAACCCCATATTTGAGTTATTTTAACTCAACATTTTGGGTACATTTTTTCAACACAACTTTTGCGTTAAATTATTTAACCAAAAAGTTGAGTTATGATGACTTAATGTTGGGTTATTCCCAACCAAACTGTTGGGTTTAATTATTTAACCCAAAAGTTGAGTCCTGCTAACTCAATGTTGGTTGATTCATAACCCATCTATTGGGTTGAATTTATTTAACACAAAAGCTGAGTTATGCTCACTACAATGTTGGGTTATTCCAAACCCAACTATTGGGTTGCGCAATTTAGCGCTCCTTCACCCAATAGTTAGTGTGGAGGGGGCGTGGCCTGCGGGCCTGCCGTTGGTCGGGGTGTGCCAGGACCGGCCTCGAAGACAGCAACAGGTGAGTAGGTGGCCCAGGTGGGCCTTGTTATCTAATCACCTGTCGCCTTTATTAGCAGCAGCCGGAATGAGACACGTAGTTGAAATTGGAGTGAGAGCCAGAGAGAGAGAGAGAGAGAGAGAGAGACACAGACGCAGAAAATACATTTTGCTGGAAAGCAAAAACCCTGCACTATTGAATGAAAATAAAACAGTGTTATACCCTGAATTCCGGACTCTCCTAGTAGTGTGTGGTGGCCCAAAGAACCCACTAGAGGGAAACCTCTACAGTTGGTTAACAATTATACATTTTATTGCTGGTTTGTTCTACTCCTTCTCAACTACTGATCAAAATTATTTGTATTCCATTAAAATATACTCAAAAGCAAGATATAAGTGACATTTTGTTTTACAAGAATTGCCGTGTATATACAGCATGCTGAAATATTTTCATGTACATAAAATGTGTGATTGTAAATAATCTTAATGAGATTAATCCTTAATAAAATTCCCTTCAAGAAAAAAGTACCTTTTTGATAAAAAAAAGCCTTTTACCCAAAAATGTGTTACGCATTGAAAAACAACCCAAAAATAATTCATAGTTTTGAAAACCCAGAAATTGAGTTAAAATAATACCCTTATAACCAAAACAATTGATTGGTCTTCATAAAAAATAACTCCACGATCCAACACTCGCAACCCATATATTGGGTTATCAAAGTAACCCAGCATTTTTTTAGTGTGTAGTCTTGTACTACATAGTAATGCTATGTCCATTAACATTTTCTATAGGAAACATTTGATTGTTTTTCACCTATGTGTTAAAAGTATTCTACTCTTTCCTTCATTAAAAATCACCCAAATTAATAAAAGTATCCCGATTGCACATGCTCCACAAATAATTGACAAATGTGTCTTGTAGTTTTGTGTCTTCTTCTGCAGCTGCCAATAGATGGTGCCTGCAGACTCTTTGAGAATATGGTGACTACTGCACTTGTTTCACAGTAAAATAAACAAACTGGAGGTCAGTTAGACATCCGTGGCTGTAAATAAGTTTTGTGCAATTAATTAGGCCTGCCGAAGTGACCTTGCTAATGGCACATGAAAGGCACTACACAACACATTTGTAATAAAGTAGTTGTTGTATGATATGCCAAATGTCAAACAAGTGTTACTATGGTAATAATTTACTAACTTTGGTTTTTGCATGCTTCTCTCACTCCTGGGATACAGTAAATGTTGCTAATTCAACCTTTTGAAAAGGCTCCAAAAAAAACTTGGAATGAATGGTAAAAAGATGTCTATAAACTAAGCATCGCCAGCAAAAGCTTTAACAAGACTGCGAGTAGAGGCAGGCACACAGCTCTTCGCCATCTGCCCACAACTCGGGATGAGTTAGTTTACATTAAAAATTAATGTCCCATTGTGCCCCTGAGGCCATTGTTGCTCACCTTGGTCCACATTCAACTTGCACTCTGTCCTCAGGGAGGTCTCCGGACCACCTGGACTTATTTGGCTGGCCTAAATTCAAAGCTCGCCTTCTGGCTTTTTTTTTTTTTTTTTTTTTTTTTTTTGAAGTGTTTGCAGGTGGTCGTACCTGCTAGTGTGTATACAATGGTTGGCAAACCATGTGTTCACTATCACAGTTTTATTGTTTGAAGGTTTTTTTTTTAAGCTAATTGAACGTATTTGTGGCCCAAGTTAAAAGGGAACTGCACTTTTTGGGGAATTTTGCCTATTATTCACAATCATCATGAGAGACAAGAACACACTTTTCTTTCTTTTTTTTTAGGATTTTAAAGATGATAAAAAATGCTTGCAAGGTGGAGCTAATGGGAGTCATTGTTGTAGCCTTCAAAGCCCTCTAAAACAACCTATATATTATATATATATATATATATATATATATATATATATATATATATATATATATATATATATATATATATATATATATATATATATATATATATATATCAGTGACGTGCGGTGAGGTTCATGGCTGGTGAGGCACTGACTTCATCACAGTCAGATTTACAAACATATGAACCCTAAAGAGTATCTTATTCACCATTTGATTGGCAGCAGTTAACGGGCTATGTTTAAAAGCTCATACCAGCATTCTTCCCTGCTTGGCACTCAGCATCAAGGGTTGGAATTGGGGGTTAAATCACCAAAAATGATTCCCGAGCGCGGCACTGCTGCTGCCCACTGCTCCCCTCACCTCCCAGGGGATGAACAAGGGGATGGGTCAAATGCAGAGGACAAATTTCACCACACTTGGTGTGTGTGACAATCATTGGTACTTTAACTTAACTTTAACTTTACACATACAAACTGTAGCACACAAAAAATAACATTTAAAAAAAACAAACGTTGTTATGGTCTTACCTTTACTTATAAATGAAGTCCATGCACAGCTCCTTTTGAACAAAAGATAAATAAATGATAAATGGGTTGTACTTGTATAAGTGAAGTGAAGTGAATTATTTTTATATAGCGCTTTTCTCTAGTGACTCAAAGCACTTTACATAGTGACACCCGATATCTAAGTTACATTTAAACCAGTGTGGGTGACACTGGGAGCAGGTGGGTAAAGTGTCTTGCCCAAGGACACAACGGCAGTGACTAGGATGGCGGAAGCGGGAATCGAACCTGGAACCCTCAAGTTGCTGGCACGGCCACTCTACCAACCGAGCTATGCCGCCCCTATTTATAGCGCTTTTCTACCTTCAAGGTACTCAAAGCGCTTTGACAGTATTTCCACATTCACCCATTCACACACACATTCACACACTGATGGCGGGAGAATAACTTGTTTGTAGAAGTCTTCCTTGTCTTTCTTCAGTTTTAAAAGTCTCTCTGTCTCAATAGAGATCTTCTTTTGATTATTACCTCCTGCTTCGATTGAAAGTCCAGTTTATAAAACTGTTTTATTTTACATATGTAATCCTCCATGTTAAAAGTTCAGGCGAGAGGAAAAAATAAACGATCGCTAACTTTTGCTGCTTGTTGTCACTACTTCTGCAGCCGAGTAGTCCCAAGAATGATATCTGGTATCACTACCGCCCTCTACCACCAGGAGGCGGGATTACTGCGAGCCTCACACAGTGCGTCTTTTGCAGCAGTTTTATGATTGCTCAGCACAAGAAATACGTTACGCACATACAGTTGTTGACAAAATACACTGTACATTATATACCTCAGCTAACTAAACTATGGAAATGTATAATATAATTCATATAGCAATACGGTCTCACTGCACAGCAGGCCAGCAGTTAGCCGAGTCATTGCGCAATCCATGGTGAGGCTCAACTCAGTGACGTGCTTCAACTGGCTGGTGACTCACCGCAAGTCTCTTCTCAGAATTTGAACGACAAATGTGAACATTCAGCGATTTTGAATACAAATAATCTAAAAGTAGTGAAGTTAAATGGAAAATAACTTCATAGTACAATCACTGGATACATATAACAATTTATTTTTTTTTTTTCTTTTTACATTTTTATTCTTTCCATGATGGCAGGTGAGGCCCCGCCTCACCTGCCTCCCCTGACTGCACGTCACTGATATATATATATATATATATATATATATATATATATATATATATATATATATATATATATCTATATATATATATATATATATATATATATATATATATATATATATATATATATATATAGATAGATATGTGTGTGTGTGTGTGTGTGTGTGTGTGTGTGTAGTACAGGCCAAAAGTTTGGACAAACCTTCTCCTCATTCAATGTGTTTTCTTTATTTTCATGACTATTTACATTGTAGATTGTCACTGAAGGCATCACAACTATGAATGAACACATGTGGAGTTATGTACTTAACACAAAAAAGGTGAAATAACTGAAAACATGTTTTTAATTCTAGTTTCTTCAAAATAGCCACCCTTTGTTCTGATTACTTTTTTGCACACTCTTGGCATTTTCTCGAAGAGCTTCAAGAGGGAGTCACCTGAAATGGTTTTCACTTCACATGTGTGCTTGAAGCTCAGCGAGAGAATGCCAAGAGTGTGCACAGCAGTAATCAGAGCAAAGGGTGGCTATTTTGAAGAAACTAGAAAATAAAACATGTTTTCAGTTATTTCAACTTATTTTGTTAAGTACATAACGTGGGTGCGGATGGAAGCCGGGAGAGTGAGACATGGTCACGCTGCAAATCTGGAACTTTAAAGCCAAGCTATACCGAATTAATGGAGTGCCTAAATGAACTGGAAACATTTGTATTTTTTAACTATAAGGCGCACTGTCGATGAGCGGGTCTATTTGTGTCAATTTTCATACACAAGCCATATCGGATTATAAGGCACATTTCGGGGGTCATACTATGATTTTTTTTTCAACATTTAAAACACTTCCTTGTGGTCTACATAACATGTAATGTGGGTTATTTGGTCTAAATGTTGCATGGATTATGTTTTGCAGACAGTAATGTGATGTCAAGCTGCATCCTGACTGTCTCTTCAGGATGAGCTGTTTTGTAGGCGGCCTTATTTAGGTGCCTCCACTTCGACAGCATGTTTTCCCCGTCATCTTTGCTGTAGTTGTCTTCCGTAGCAAGTCGACTGACAGATTAGGTTCGTACTACTGTATACACCACTTTATATTTTTGAAATGGCAACAAGAAAGGATGAATGTCCCAAAACAAGAGGATGGAGAAAAACAAGGGGTTTGCTGACTACAGTGGCGGACGGGCACCCATTTCTGGGACTTATGGAGATTCAAAATACACAACAGCAGGTACCAATTAGTAAGAAAAGTTGGTTTTGCATAATAGGTTTAAACATGACATGGTGCCATTTTGTAGTCCTTATATACTTGCCATAATAATACCCGTATGCTGAAGCACTGTACGTCTGACTATGGTAGCCATAATGCTTGGACAATCCATTAGGCGGTGCAGCTTTTACAGGTTTTTGAGCGCTGTGAGTAATGTTTTATATTCTCAATGATACATCAACGTTTAGGCTTGCTTTCTTACATGTATTTATTCTATTGAACAAGCGTCAACCCGCGGTCCACATGTATAAGTGTGACTGCCATCTTCTGGTCACACTTATCATTACACGCATCACATAAACTCAGTCAGTAAGCACAACCAGAATTAGAACTTAGACAAGGCGCAACAGGTTATAAGGTGCGCTATTGATATTTGAGAAAATGAAGTCATTATAAGTTTGCCTCATGGCCAGAAAAATACGGTACAAACTCTATTGAATAAAAACTGCTCATCAGTCCGACAAATTTTTCTGGCGTTTAAAATTTGTCACTCACCACAGTCTCGTACACACGTGTAGGCAGGGAGTACGTGCACACAAACAAATGAAACAACTAACAATTTTGCAGTCTTGCCGTTGTTACAATAGAATGGAATTGCTACAAAACACATTTTTTTTAAGATAGTCAACACTCTACTACCATCTGGCGGTTAAAGTGGATAGTGCACCCCCCTCCTCCATTCGTCACGCTTCTTGTGTCACGTAAACCGCGACAAATGAGGCCATGTGAGCCCCCTTCCTACTGTAGGTTTGTGTTCAAACTTAGTGATTTTGACTCAGGTAAATGTTAAAAAACTATGGCAGAAAGTACATTCCTAACACAGTTGAATGGACAAATATTATTTATTGAAGGTTTTATTATTGTTTTCCGCCTCACCTGCCTACCTTGACCGCACATTCCTTCTCCACACACTCACACAGCACTTGCTCATTCTTCACCATGAACACTCATGTGAAGTGCGTTCATGGGCATTCAGTTAAAGTCAATTGTTTTCAAGATGGCGACTGTAAACTGTGTACTGTATTTTCCGGACTATAAGGCGCACTTAAAATCTTTTTTTTTTTCTCAAAACTCGACAGTGCGCCTAATAACTGTAATGTACGGAATTATTCTGGTTTTGCTTATCGACTTCAAAGCAATTTTATTTGGTATATGGTGTAATGATAAGTGTGACCAGTATATGGCAGTCAAACATAAGAGATACGTGTAGACTGCCATATGATAGCAATATGAATCAAGTAAACAACACCAACATTGTATATGTTCCATTGAAAATATAGAACATTACACACGGCACTCAAAAATTTACCAAAATGATTTAGTACGACTTTGGTAAGCTATGAAGCAGCACCGCTTGATGGATTGTACTGTGCTTCAACATACAAATATTATTATGGTGTGTGTATAAGGTAAGACATATTATCTGGCGTTTTGTTTCACAATATTATGCAAAAGCAACTTTTCTTACCTTCTGGTACCTGCTTATCTGTATTTGGGATCTGCATAAGTCCTTAAAAATTGCGCTCGTCCGCCTTTGTAGTCCATGGCGACGCCGTAGTCGATAAGTTTCTTCTTTTTCTCTATCTTCTTGTTATGGGAAATTCATCCTCCGATGTTGCCATTTTTAATATAAAGTAGTGTAAAGTTCTTACTTACATCTGTCAATTAAACTCGCCATGAAAGCGCTAAAACATACCGGTATAGTGAGTTTACATTATTCACCCAAGGAACTTTAGTTATTAGAGAGTTTTTCACGGGACACTTTTCTAGCGTTGTTGTTGTTTTGAATGGGGAGATGCTGCTCCGTTATTGATTTCAGTCAAGCCTGAATGTCATTAAAACAGTTAGCTCCATCTTTTGACACTTCTTCAACCCCTGTCCTTGCATGCTACACCGCTACAACAAAGATGACAGACAAAAGAAGCTGCCTAAGGTGAGCCACGTAAATAAGACCGCCCACAAAACGGCGCATCCTGAAGCGACTGTCAGAAAGCGGCTTGAAGATGATCTGTAAAACATAATCTATGCAACATTTTGACCAAAGAACCACCATTACATGTTATGTAGAGCTCAAGGAAGTGTTTTCAATTAAAACTATATATAATATGACTCATTTAATGCGCCTTATAATCTGGTGCGCCTTATATATGAAAACAGATCGAAAATTGACCATACATCAGCTGTGCGCTTTATAATCCGGTGCGCCCTATGGTCCGGAAAATACGGTAAATCTAATCTCATGAAACATTTCTTAAAAGCACACGCCAGATATTTGAAGTGTTTTCTTTCCTGTTTAGCTCATCGGACTATGTCCTCATCCTTCTACTATCAAGGTTTGAGGCATGATTTAGGATCGAGAATAAACTCTCACGAGCTATGAGGCGAGGAAACAGCTCACCAGCCAATGATTTCAACAGAGCCAGCACAAGCTAGTTATTTCCCTCTGATCACAGTGGCGCTATAAATAGTTTGTCTGCGTTCACGCTTATAATAACAATATCAGTAATACTTGGCTAATAATCAAGTCACAAAATGTAAATGGGGTATTATTGTCGGTTTTTGGATGGATATTTGGGGCTGTATGGGCGGAAAAGAGCCTCCAATTGGCTCCATTGTAAGCTGACTTTTATGTAAGTTAATTTATGTGTTACAATGCATTAAAATAAGTATATCTGTCTTTTTGTCCCTCATAATAATTGTGAATGATAAGCAAAATAAAATAAAAAAGTGCAGTTCCCCTTTAATGGCATAGTAGTGCCCTCTGAACAACGCTGCAGGGCAGCTGTGCTGATGTTGTCTCAAATGCTACAGAAAAAGTGAAGAGATCCTGGTAAATCAAGGCTGAGGTCAAAGATATTCGCTAGTTTTGTTGAATATTTATAGAACAGAAATGTGAGAATACATGACCCCAAAATGTACATGTTAATTAGCATCAAGTTTACTGATATGGGCAATCACGTTACAAATAAATACAATTCTATTCTAAAAGAGAAAATGCTGCACAAAAAGAACCAGGATCATGTTTTGGAGACAGTGCTCATGTTTTAAACCTTTGACACATGAATAGATAGATAGATAGATAGATAGATAGATAGATAGATAGATAGATAGATAGATAGATAGATAGATAGATAGATAGATAGATAGATAGATAGATAGATAGATAGATAGATAGATAGATAGATAGATAGATAGATAGATAGATAGATAGTACTTTATTGATTCCTTCAGGAGAGTTCCCTCAGGAAAATTAAAATTCCAGCAGCACTGTACAGAATTGAGACCGAATTTAAAAAGCAAAAAGTAAATAATGGGGATATAAATGGAAACAAAATAGAAAACTATTACAATAAGAATACAAATAAAAAGCAACAATGACAATAAAAATATAACTGTAAAATAAGAATGTAACAAGAGAAACTAGGCAGTAGTGACCATGTTATGAAAAAGTATTGCACTGTTATTGTTTTGCATCCCCTGTCATCCTAGTACCCTCCCTTCCCCTCAGAGAGGAGTTGTACAGTCTAATGGCGTGTGGGACAAAGGACTTTTTGAGTCTAAAAGTCCTGCACTTGGGATGAAGCAGTCTAGCACTGAACAGGCTCCTCTAGCTTCTAATAAAGCTATGCAAAGGGTGACTGGCATCATCCAGGATGCTCACTACTTTTTCCACAGTCCTCTTCTCTGCCACCGTCACCAGTGAGTCCAGTTTTATTCCGATCGTAGAACCGGCCCGCCTGATCAGTTTCTCCAGTCTGGAGCTGTCTTTCTTAGATGTACTGCCCCCCCCCAGCACACTACGATGTAGTACAGAACACTGGCAACCACAGACTGGTAGTACACTCACAAGAGTTTTCTACAGATGTTGAAGGAGCGTAGCCTCCTCAGGAAGTACAGCCTGCTCTGTCTTTTCCTGTACGAATTCCTAATGAGAATGAAGTGTCTTCGATATCTGCACTGCAAATACTGCAGACTATAAATCCTAGGATATACGATATTCTGTCTGGCACATTATGGCCCGTATCTACTAAAGGTTTGCGTATATTAAAACACATGCGTAAGTGATAGCACACGCAAAGCTGATAAACTAAACTGGTGCGCAGAGGATTGCGTCTCTAAAGTGAACAAAACAAGGAGCAACATCCACTAAGCGACTTTGTATTCATGACTATGCAAAATATATGCTGATCATCAGGATGGCCACAATACCGGCAGGGGAGAAATTGGAAATTAAATCATTTAGCACACACAGTATGATTTATCCAAGCTGGAACTGTTCTGTGACCGCTTTATTTAGTACGTCTAGAAAGGACGTGCAAATGGTCAGTTTTGCAGAAATAGCTATGAAGGAGATAATAGCTCTGCAGCTCTGTCCTATCTATTATTGTCAACATAAAATCATTAGACATGTCATATTCCATAAGCACACTGTTCATTCAGCACAGTCAAAAATATGATTATGTTGTAGATGCTGCAGGACTGCTTCTTAAAGGCCTACTGAAATGATTTTTTTTTATTTAAACGGGGATAGCAGATCCATTCAATGTGTCATACTTGATCATTTCGCAATATTGCCTTATTTTTGCTGAAAGGATTTAGTACAGAACATCGACGATAAAGTTCAAAACTTTTGATCGCTGATAAAAAAAGCCTTGCCTGTACCGGAAGTAGCAAGACGTCACAGGCTGAAGGGCTCCTCACATTTACCCATTGTTTACAATGCAGCGAGAGCGATTCGGACCGAGAAAGCGACGATTACCCCATTAATTTGAGCGAGGATGAAAGATTCGTGGATGAGGAACGTGAGAGTGAAGGACTAGAGTGCAGTGCAGGACATATCTTTTTTCGCTCTGACCGTAACTTAGGTACAAGGGTTCATTGGATTCCACACTTTCTCCTTTTTCTATTGTGGATCACGGATTTGTATTTTAAACCACCTCGGATACTATATCCTCTTAAAAATGAGAGTCGAGAACGCGAAATGGACATTCACAGTGACTTTTATCTCCACGACAATACATCGGCGAAGCTCTTTAGCTACGGAGCTAACGTGATAGCATCGTGCTTAAATGCAGATATAAACAAAAGAAATAAACCCCTGACTGGAAGGATAGACAGAAAATCAACAATACTATTAAACCATGGACCTGTAACCACACGGTTAATGCTTTCCAGCTTGGTGAAGCTTAACAATGCTGTTGCTAACAACGCCATTGAAGCTAACTTAGCAACGGGACCTCACTGAGCTATGATAAAAACATTAGGGCTCCACCTACGCCAGCCAGCCCTCATCTGCTCATCAACACCCGTGCTCACCTGCGTTCCAGCGATCGACGGAAGGACGAAGGACTTCACCCGATCATCCGTGCGGTCGGCGGCTATCGTCGGATAGCGCGTCTGCTATCCAAGTCAAAGTCCTCCTGGTTGTGTTGCTACAGCCAGCCGCTAATACACCGATCCCACCTACAACGTTCGTCTTTGCGGTCTTCATTGTTCATTAAACAAATTGCAAAAGATTCACCAACACAGATGTCCAGAATACTGTGGAATTTTTAGATGAAAACAGAGCTTTTTTGTATTGGATTCAATGGTGCCTGAATACTTCCGTTTAACTATTGACGTCACGCGCATACGTCATCATACATAGACGTTTTCAACCGGAAGTTTGGCGGGAAATTTAAAATTGCACTTTATAAGTTAACCCGGCCGTATTGGCATGTGTTGCAATGTTAAGATTTCATCATTGATATATAAACTATCAGACTGCGTGGTCGGTAGTAGTGGGTTTCAGTAGACCTTTAAATGCCCACAAAAAACTGGTACGTGTCTTCTGCATGTTTGAAAACATAACACTGCATAAATATGCAGTAAATTAGTTTATCCATGGTGAAAGCCGCCTAGTAAATGCAACAACCTCATATAAATATGGAGGTCTGCATCAGTTATATATATCTACTGTACACTTGAATTAATAGCACTTTTTTTAAGGCATTAATGAAACATACAGTAGATGTAAAAAAAAAAAAAAAGAGCGCTGTCGTGTGAAAGAGTTGCTGTTGTTCTTCATTGAAATGAGCGCTGAAGTGGATAATTAAATGTAAACGACCCAGCGCAATTAGTCATGTCACGTGAAGGACCCGGGGCTTATAACAGCAAGCAGATGCTCCTCTGCACTTCCTCTAGTAAAATTTTTCATTTGGGTCAACGTTTTCTTTACCGATGTCTGTGCCAGATGGTAAAATTATTTGGTTTTGTCCTTTTTCGTACTGTACAAATCACCTCTGTGCCGATTTTAATCGCTGGAATATGCTACAGTAATGACAACCTGTAGTTTACAGTTGTATTTGAGCCAAGTGCTTAACCCTAACAGCTGCTCAGTGACCACTTGCAGAGCCATTGTTAACGTTTTGATGCCGCACGCTGTTTCAATCAAGCTACATTTACTTTTCCCCGTCTCTCTCCTGTGTTGTTATTTTTTAAATCCAAAATGCAGCCAAACATCTGCCGCAGGCTTTCTGGTGCTCATAGCAGCTGCCCTCCTTCCATTTTTGATGCATCACGTGTTTTCTCATGCTGCTAGATCTTGTCAGGGAGTAGACCATGCAAGGGTTTGCCATGCGAGACTAAAAGATAGAACAATGTTTATATTATCTAATTTCACCTATTTGGGTTAAAACATTTTTTTTGCAAACTTGTAATTATAGTCTGCAAATTATGTGTTGTTGTTGAGTGTCGGTGCTGTCTAGAGCTCAGCAGAGTAACCGTGTAGTACTCTTCCATATCAGTAGGTGGCAGCCGGTAGCTAATTGCTTTGTAGATGTCGGAAACAGCGGGAGGCAGCATGCAGGTAAAAAGGTGTCTAATGCTTAAACCAAAAATAAGCAAAAGGTGTGTGGCCCTAAGAAAAGGCATTGAAGCTTAGGGAAGGCTATGCAGAATGAAACTAAAACTGAATTGGCTACAAAGTAAACAAAAACAGAATGCTGGACGACAGCAAAGACTTACTGTGGAGCAAAGACGGCGTCCACGATGTACATCCCAACATGACATGACAATCAACAATGTCCTCACAAAGAAGGATAAACACAACTGAAATATTCTTGATTGCTAAAACAAAGTAGATGCGGGAAATATCGCTCAAAGGAAGACATGAAACTGCTACAGGAAAATACCAAAAAGAGAGAAAAAGCCACCAAAATAGGAGCGCAGGACAAGAACTAAAACACTCCACACAGGAAAACAGCAAAAAAAATTAAAATAAGTCACGGCGTGATGTGACAGGTCGTGACAGTACACCTACTTTGAGACAAGAGCTATATTGATGCATGGTTGGTTATGGTTTAAAGTCATATCCAACAATTGCGACAACAACTTTTTACTGTCAACTGAGTTTTGTTTTTGAATGATTTCCGCTGGTGGTGTGCCTCCAGGTTTTTTCAACGCAAAAAATGTGCATTGGCTCAAAAACGGTTGAAAAATACTGAGATAGAAGATGTAGCTTTTTTTAAGTGTGAGAAACAATGAAGACATTGTGTGTTATTCTTGGGGGTGCTGCACTAGGAGATGACCAACACATGCATATGTAACAACATGGCCACTGACACTCACTGGTACAAGTTGGACCTCTCCAGCTGCAGAGGCGCCCATCCTCGTCCTCTATGGATGCGGTCGCTCTCCTTTGTTTTCTACTGGGTGTTCTGGGGGGAGCTGTATGGCGGACACTCGAACCATGTCTCTCACATAGCACATCTCAGGTGATGGCGTGGATTTGGTGCATCTTCCTGGCACAAACTTGTTGCACTAAAAACTACTTCCTGTTCAGCGTTATGTTGGCAACGCAAGAATAAATACACGTTGCAGCAACTGTTTTTTTTTACATTGCCGCAATATACAATTTCATTTTATAAGCCTCCTACACATGCAGCCTGTTTATTTCTTTAAGTATGTAATATTTAAAAGTGAAAACACCCATGCTGAACATGGTTAAAGAGGTCCTATTATGCACAGTTTTGATCTTGTCTGCTATTTTTCCATGTGTTGTATCATTTCCTGTCAAGGAGCTCTTATTTTGGTTCTACTTCTTGTTGGGTTTTCTTTTTTTACTGCACCTTCACTTCCAGCACACCTATTTTCCATTTATTAATCTAATTCCATCTATTTATTCTTGTAAAAATCACAAACAATCTCCTCCTGGCAGCTGATTCTGGTCTCCTCACTATCCTCACCCTTTTAGATCTCACTGCAGCCTTTAATACCATTTCACACCCTGTCCTCCACCATAGATTGCACAATATCGGCATCACAAACACACCCCTTCACTGGTTTAGATCATATCTCTCCCACCGCACTCAGTTTGTTCAACTCCGTTCATTCGAATCCCCTGCGTTTCCCGTTTCCTCTGGTGTGCCCCAGGGCTCTGTTCTCGATCCCCTCCTTTTTATCATCTACATTCTTCCCATTGGCAATAATTTTCGAAAATTTTAAATATATTTTCACTGTTATGCGGATGACACCCAGCTCTAAGTCTCAACCAAACCAAACGCTTCTTTTCCTCCTTCCTCCCTTACAGACTGCCTCAGTGAACTCAAACTGTGCTTCTCATCCAATTTCCTCCAACTCAATAGTAATAAAACCCAAATCTTACTTGCAGGTACAAAATCCATTCTAGCCAAAAACCAACAGCTTGTCCGTTACTCTAGGCAATTCCTCTGTCTCACCCTCCTCCCCAGTTAAGAGTCTGGGTGTCATCCTCGACAGCACACTCTCTTTTCAAGCCCACATAAACAACATTACCCGGTCTGCTTACTTTCATCTACGCAACATTAATCGACTTCGCCCATCCCTTACTTCACATACAGCTGCCATACTAGTCCATAGCCTTGTCACCTGTCGCCTGGACTACTGCAACTCACTCCTGTTTGGTCTCCCTCACAAGTCACTTCACAAACTTCAGCTTCTCCAGCACTCTGCAGCCCGGATAATCACCAGAACCCCTTCAATCCAGCACATCACCCCTGTTCTGCAAGAAATCCATTGGTTACCCATCAAACGCTGTATCCAATTTAAAATAATTATCCTCACTTTCAAAGCTATCCATAACCTTTCTCCGTCATATCTCTCTGACCTGCTCCATGTCGCTACGCCCTCCTGTTCCCTAAGATCCTCTTCATCCATCCATTTCACTGTCCCCTCATATAAACTGTCCACCATGGGTGCCCCAGCTTTCAGCCGCTCAGCCCTTCATCTTTGGAACTCATTACCACCAGACCTTCGTAACATAGACTCAATATCCCTCTTTAAATCAAGACTCAAAACACACTTATTCCTCACTGCTTATTCACTGTAAATCTTATCAATCTTTGTTGTTGTTGTTTTTATCCAATTGATTTTATTGTTTTGATTTTGTACGGTGTCTTTGAGTGCCCAGAAAGGCGCCTAATAAGTAAAATGTATTATTATTATTATTATGTTCACCTGTTCATCGTCATCGCCTGGATAATTTTGCCTTACAAATTGACAAGTATGTTTGTCCTCTGCACTTGTCCATGCTGCACTAGATTTATTTTGCACAACCTGTGTTTTCCAATTAAAGGCCTACTGAAATGCGATCGTCTTATTTAAACGGGGATAGCAGGTCCATTCTATGTGTCATACTTGATCATTTCGCGATATTGCCATATTTTTGCTGAAAGGATTTAGTAGAGAACATCGACGATAAAGTTTGCATCTTTTGGTCGCTGATAAAAAAGCCTTGCCTGTACCGGAAGTAGCGTGACATCACAGGTTGAAGAGCTCCTCACATCTGCACATTGTTTACAATCATGGCCACAAGCAGCGAGAGCGATTCGGACCGAGAAAGCGACGATTTCCCCATTAATTTGAGCGACGATGAAAGATTTGTGGATGAGGAAAGTGAGAGTGAAGGACTAGAGGGCAGTGGAAGCGATTCAGATAGGGAAGATGCTGTGAGAGGCGGGTGGGACCTGATATTCAGCTGGGAATGACTAAAACAGTAAATAAACACAAGACAAATATATACTCTATTAGCCACAACACAACCAGGCTCATATTTAATATGCCACAAATTAATCCGCATAACAAACACCTCCCCCCTCCCGTCCATATAACCCGCCAATACAAATCAAACACCCGCACAACACACTCAATCCCACAGCCCAAAGTACCGTTCACCTCTGCAAAGTTCATACAGCACATATATTTCCCCAAAGTCCCCAAAGTTACGTATGTGACATGCACATAGCGGCACGCACTTACAGGCAAGCGATCAAATGTTTGGAAGCCGCAGCTGCATACTCACGGTACCGCGTATCCAACTCAAAGTCCTCCAGGTAAGAGTCTCTGTTGTCCCAGTTCTCCACAGGCCAATGGTAAAGCTTGACTGTCATCTTTCGGGAATGTAAACAATGAAACACCGGCTACGTGTTTGTGTTGCTGCAGCCGGCCGCTAATACACCGCTTCCCACTTACAGCTTTCTTCTTTGCTGTCTCCATTGTTCATTAAACACATTGCAAAAGATTCACCAACACAGATGTCCAGAATACTGTGGAATTTTGCGATGAAAACAGACGACTTAATAGCTGGCCACAATGGTGTCCCAAAATGTCCGCTACAATCCGTGACGTCACGCGCAAACGTCATCATACCGAGACATTTTCAGCAGGATATTTCGCGGGAAATTTAAAATTGCATTTTACTAATCTAACCCGGCCGTATTGGCATGTGTTGCAATGTTAAGATTTCATCATTGATATATAAACTATCAGACTGCGTGGTCGGTAGTAGTGGGTTTCAGTAGGCCTTTAAATGGACTTCTAGCCTGTACTCCCGCTTCTTTGCTCTGCATCCTGAGGTCCAAACCAATAACGCCAACATAAGAGTGTAACATTTTTTGTGTATTTAGGATCCCCATAAGGGACACACACGTTAATTCAAACCATTGAGGCGTGGCAGGGATATTCATAAACAAGTGTGCCTTGTTCTAAACAAGCCATTTCAGATTTGCCATTAATTATATGTCACCTTGGTGCATCAGCGGATATCTCCGTGCATTGTAAATGTGTAGCGGTTGAGGCTTGCCAGCCATTTTAATTTCTCGTAGCTTGGGTATCTGCAATGAAAATATATCCAAAGTGCGAGCCAAAGACCTAACATGCTCTGCTATTGGTTGTACATCTGGGTGCTGTTTGTGCTTTATAATTAATTATTTTAGTAAATAAAGCCCCGGAAGACAAAATAATTTCTCTTTGTGGCGGTCAACCCTTCCAGATCCAATCACAGGATTTAGAACAGGGGTGTCAAACTCATTTTAGATCGGGGGCCACATTGAGAAAAATCTACTCCCAAGTGGGCCGGACTGGTAAAATCACGGCACGATAACTTAAAAATAAAGACAACTTCAGACTGTTTTCTTTGTTTGAAAATAGAACAAGCACATTCTGAAAACGGACAAATCATAATGTTGTTGTTTTTTGTTATACTTACATGTTGCGGTTAATAGTATTCTATCTTTATTTGTTGTTATTTATATTTTCTGAATAAATGATGTGATAATGTTCATCATTTAACTCATAGGTGTTAATTTTCAATCTATCAAGATACAAAAATTACATCAAAATCAAATTACAGTATGTTATTTATGCAGTTTGTGTCATGTCTGTTCATGTTTTTGTTTTGGCCATGTGTTTGTTTTTTGGACTCTTTTTAGTTCCTGGTTGCACTTCCTTGTTTGTTCGTTTCCATAGCAACTTATTAGTTTTCACCTGTCCTGTCACACACCTGCTTCACGTTTTGAGTCACGCACCTGTTTTCACAGATCATGTCACTATTTAAATCTGTCTGTTTCTGTTGTTCGTCCTGGCGACCTCGCACTTTTTCATCCCTCTACTTCATGTCATGTTCTTTGCCACGTAAGTTTTTGTTTATTAATGCCACAGTTTGTGTTTTTGTTTTATTGTTCATAGTTTCTGCCTTTGTGCAAGTTGTGTGTTTATACCCAAGTTTTGTATTTCCGCCTTTGTGCGCACCTTTTGTTTGCTTCCCTTTTTTGTAGTTTATTAGTGTTAAAATAACTAATGTATTTAAATTCACGCCTTGCCCGCGCCAATTTTCTGTTGCCTTCTGGAGAAACACAACCCGAGAACCAAGTCCTGACAGTTTGATCATTTTCCTCGACTGATGCACTAACATCATGTGGTTTATTTCGTACATATGTAGCATCATCTACAAAGATACAAAAATTTGCTATTTTGATATCCAGTGTACACATTTAGAACAGCTGTTTCTTTCAGTCAAAAATTTTTAGGTTCATTTTTACACTTAGCAAACTCATCCCACGGGCCGGATAAAACCTTCTGGTACCCGCTGAACTGTATTTGGGATCTGCATAAATCCTGAAAAATTGTGCGCGTCCGCCTTTGTAGTCCGTTGTATCAAAAAGGAAAGAACATTAAGGTTTCCAAACATCTTAAACCTTATTAAAAAATGAGATAAACTTATTCATCTCATGATGAGAACCTTACTTATTATTTGTGTATGTATTTAATCATAGTTTACTTACTCATTTGTCTATTGTTTTATTTAGTCACTGTTGTGTTACAGATTGAGTACCGTAATAACAAAATGTTAGAAATTGCTATTAAAAACGATAAGGAGTTAAATTAAGGTGTTAAGGGTTAAATTCGCTCCACATCCTCCTACTCCTTTCGGACAGGCTGTAATGAGAAAATGGAAATATTGTAATTGTATGCATGTTCGGAATAAACTAATACCATAACCATAATATTAGTATTTCACTCAGTTCCTTTGAGACTAAATTAAAAACAACAACAAAATGACGAATCATTTTCATGTTTGTTTTTACTGAGGCAGTAGTTCAGGTATGGTTAAAAAAGAATAGAAAAATAACATATTTTTAGCAAAAAGGTATACTATAGACTGCAATGAGGAGGCGACTTGTCCAGGGTGTACCCCCCCTCTCCGCCTTCCGCCCGAATGCAGCCGAGGTAGGCTCCAGCACCCCCTGCGACCCCAAAAGGGACAAGCGGTAGAAAATGGATAGATGGATGGGTATACTATAGCTGAAAATTATTTAAGTGGTAAATGATGTAATTTATGCTGAGGCAAACCATAGGTCATCATTTCTATTAGGCCCCTGTAGACCTACAGTACTTTGCAAATCATATAACACTGAGACTGTGTCTTTAAGATTGGTGGTTGTGTGCAAGCAGAACATTTGCACTTATTGATTTGGTGGACTTGGATGCCTTGTGATCCCTATCAGAGTAAAGCCTTATCACTGACATACAGGGATTTGCTGTGTGCCTCAACTGAACTTTTACGCACGAATGCCCAAAAGCATTCGGAAATATGCAACTGCATTTTAATGCTAGTTAAAAAAAGAATATCAGAATATTTTAAGGGGGAACTGCACTTTTTTGGGGGGGGGGGAATTTTCCCAATGGTCCACAAGCTTTCTGTGAGACAAGAACACACCGCTTTTTCTCTTTTTTGTGTATCCCAAAGAGTAAAAAACTGCTAGTACAACACAGCTAACAATGCAGGCAATGGGTGTACATCTATTCCGCCTATTGAGCGCTCTAAAAACATTCAAAATCCTCCAAAACTGTTTTATATACATGATGTATGTAATGTAGTACCAGGTACATTCATGAGAACATGTGATGCAGTTGTACCTCAACTAAACAAAGTATTTTGCGATACGAACTACAAAATATTGCCAAAAGTATTTGGCCACCTGCCTTTACTCACATATGAACTTGAAGTGCCATCCCATGGAATTGTCCAAAATGTTTTGGTATCCTGAAGCATTCAAAGTTCCTTTCACTGGAACTAAGAGACCAAGCCCAACTTCTGAAAAACCAACCCCACACCATAATTCCTCCTCCACCAAATTTCACACTCGGCACAATGCAGTCCGAAATGTAACGTTCTCCTGGCAACCTCCAAACCCAGACTGGTCCATCAGATTGCCAGATGAAAATGCCTGATTCATCACTCTAGAGAACACGTCCCCACTGCTCTAGAGTCCAGTGGCGATGTGCTTTATACCACTGCATCCGACGCTTTGCACTGGACTTGGTGATGTATGGCTTAGATACAGCTGCTCAGCCATGGAAACCCATTCCATTAACCTCTCTTCGTACTGTATGTGGGCTAATTGGAAGGTCACATGAAGTTTGGATCTTTGTAGCAACTGACTGTGCAGAAAGTCTTTGCACTATGCGTTTCAGCATACGCTGACCCCTTTCTCAGTTGCTGTTGTTCCCAAACTCTTCACTTTTCTTATAATAAAGCTGACTTTGGAATATTTAGGAGGAGGGACATTTCAAGACTGGATTTTTTGCACAGGTGGCACTCTATGACAGTTCCATGCTGGAAATCACTAATTTGATTTGTTTCACAAATGTTTGTAGAAACAGTCTCAATGGCTGAGTGCTTGATTTTATACACCGGGCCAAGTGATTAGGACACCTGATTCTCATCATTTGGATGGGTGGCCAAATACTTTTGGCAATAAAGTGTATGTCCCTGCTTTTTTTTTTTTTTTTTTGATGAACTTACGATCACAGTTTAAGTTACGACTCTCCGTGCTTTTAGCAAAAGTCGTACTGATTTATAAGACTGGGGATAAACATTTGTGTACAAACTACAGACGTGTTTCCTTACTTCCACAATTGTCTAAAGTCAAAGAAAAATTATTCAACAACAGATTGAACCAATTCATGAATAAAAGTGGAAAACACGCGGACAGCCAATATGGATACAGAGCTAATATTTCAACTTTGATAGCATTAATCGACTATACGGAAACTATTACCAAAGCAATAGATGGTAAACGGTGTACAGCTGCAGTGTTTATGGATACAACAAACGCATTTGGTCAACTTTGACATTCAATTTAAACCCGGGTATGGTGAGAAAGACACGAAAAGATGCCCGTTTGCACCCACCTTTTTTGTTTGTTTGACCTTCTTCTTCTAAACGGGAAGATATAAACATCCCATTAATCGGCATCCCAGTGAGGTCAGACATTGTACAGTAGGTGATTGTTGTATTGTGTTCGTAGTTTTTATTTCTCGTTCAACACTTAGCAATACTGCTACTTGCCGGTTGTGCTTATCACTCAGCTCCTAAAACGTGTAGATCATCCTTAAATTATTTAGGTTTGAAAAAAATCTGGTTGTGGATTATCATTTGTCCCGCGACCCTATCCTTAAAATGAGAAAAATACGTAAACATTACATGTTATCATGAGTTTGCCTGTTACTACATTACATATATACATACAGCGTGCATATAAAACGATTGTGGTTTTTGGATGTTTTTATAGCGCTTTATAGGCGAAATAGATCGAATTGCATTACCTACATTAATAGCTGACTCTTGATAATGTTTATTTACAAGTTAGACTGCATAAAAAACAAAACACATCTATGTGCTTGTCCGATATAAGGATTGTGAATAATAGACATAATTCTTCAAAAAAAGTGCAGGTCCCCTTTAAATTGATATCAATTAATTCCAATACAATTACAAGCTTGGTCGTGGAGCACAATGTGCTGGTAGGTTGAAGTACCACTGACTGTACTTCACTGTAATACGCTGCGCTCTGTGAAATCAACGTCAACAACAGCATAGAGTGCTCTTTCTGTGTTTGCTACCACTAAGGGCAGACTTTGCAAGAACCTTGGAAGGTTATCATGTAGCACTATTGCTAAATGTTTAAAATCAGAACATAAAACAGCCACTTAAAATGTGCACTCTTACTGGGATGCCAACTAATTGGATGCTGTATCTTTCAACATTTGTGTCTCCTTGAGCTGCTAAATTTTGAATAAAACATGCTTTCTATCGACGTTGCGATGGTCTTCTATTGCGTTCCATTAGTTGAGAGCCATATAGTATCAAGTTAGTGTGGCTTTTCAAAGTTGACCAACTTCCCAGCTTAATGCCACAACCTTCTACTATACAGGTGAGATGGATGATTTATAATCAAGCTATCATTTTTACTGGCTCAAAATCAACACAGAAGCAACTGAAATGCCTTCTTCTTTATTTTATGGCTGCATCACAACCAATGCTATTAAAAGCTCAAGTTAGCTGGCCAACTGGCTACTCACTAGTGTTCGTAGGAGTAGTGTGAGTAAGATGATGTGTCACAACGCCAGAAAAGTAGTCCCTCGGTGTTAGCTCTAACAATAACAATGTCGCTATAGCTTAGTTAATACGGTGTTATGGTGTACAGGGGAAGTAGACGGCACAGACAGCAGTGCTTCGTTTTAGCTCTATTATATATATATATATATATATATATATATATATATATATATATATATATATATATATATATATATATATATATATATATATATACAATAAGCAATGTGGTGTGTAACCAAACCAAAATGGATATGTGTGCGACTATGTGTCGTGATTATTTGTTGAGTGTTACCGGGAGTTGTTGAAGGTGCGTGTTGAGCGAGAGGCGGAAGTTCAAGAGGGGCAAGGCAGGCTCGGAGGTCCGTGAGCAGGCGTGAGGTCAAGGGCAGGAGAGAAGAGTCAAAGGTCCGTGTCCAGGCGGGAGGTCGCGATCCAAAAGCGGCAGCCAGGGAACCATAGGGGAACACAGGGAGACGAGACACACATCTCGCAATAAGGGGACGGAGGAATGCTGCGGGAACGAAACAACACGGGACACAATGAGCACGACAGGGAAAGAACACAGAGAGAGAGAGAGAGAGAGAGAGAGAGAGAGAGAGAGAGAGAGAGAGAGAGAGAGAGAGAGAGAGAGAGAGAGAGAGAGAGAGAGAGAGAGAGCATAGAGCTTGATAAGACGGCTTAATGTACGGGAACAGGTAGCTACGTTCTGGCCCGTAACACAGGTTTGCACGGGCTTCAGAAGGCACGGAAGCTCATCAGCAAAAGGTGTGTAGATTGCTGATTGAATGAAGCCGCTTGCTGCAGCCGGAGTGGCGCGCGCCGGCCCGCTCTTGGAGGTGCGCCCAGCGCAGCGCACAGATTAATGCGCACTGGGGTGCGCCCGCACCGTGACATACGGCATGTACAGTATGTGGAGTGGTGTTGACAGTTTTTGGATGTTACTGTAGATTGCTTTATTTGCAGTATAAATTAACCCCCTTGTTAGTCGCCTCTTACTAGCAGATGTTTTCACTATTTTGAATGTGTATATAAAGGAAAGATGTGTGTTCTTGTGTCACATAGGGATTGTGGATGATGAGCAATTAGTTTTTTGTTTTTTTTAAAGGAGAGTTACCCACTGTCTGATATAGTTCAATTTGATTATTGACGGTATATATATTAAATTTTCTTAGCAACATAGAACTATAAGAGATCCTGGTCGTATTGTTAAATGCTTGTTAAAATTCCTTAAAGCAACATCAAAAAGAAAGTTCCAGTTCGTACTGTCTATAATATTTTATTATATTTTTTTTCACATAATTAGGTTTCTCTATAGTCTGTACCGGTATATAAAAATCACATTTTCAAGTTTGGAAAAGTGTCCATTACTTAATATAATATTAGTTTGTACATGTCATTTTATAATTACCACACACAAAAAAATGTTGGGTTAAAAAATTACCCAATTTTAACCCAACTGCTGGTTCAGAAAAGGACAAACCCCTTATTTGAGTTACTTTAACTCAACATTTTTTCAACCCAACTTTTGCATTGAATTATTTAACCAAAAAGTTGAGTTATGATAACTTAATGTTGGTTAATTCCAAACCACACTATTGGGTTAAACTATTTAACCCAAAATTTGAGTTATGCTAACTCAATGTTAGTTGATTCATAACCCAACTATTGGGTTGAATTTATCTAACACAAAAGCTGAGTTATGCTCACTGCAATGTTGGGTTATTCCAAATCCAACTATTGTGTTGCGCAATTTAGCGCTCCTTGACCCAATAGTTGGTTAAAAATGATCAAATGTTACTTCTGGTTTGTTCTACTCCTTCTCAACTACTGATCAAAATTATTTTTATTCCATTAAAATCTACTCAAAAGCAAGATATGAGTGACATTTTTATTTTTTTACAATAATTGCCGTGTATGGTCATAGTTGTCACGGCGGCGTCGCATTTTACTGGACTCCGGAGGAAAGGCGCAGGTAAGGAAATTATTTATTGTCCATAAATCAGGCGGGATACAAACAAAAGAGCACCAGCGTGCCGATAGCAAGGGAAGCTAACGGAATAGCGAACAAGAAAACCTTAGCATGTAAACAGGTAAACAAAAAGGCGAAGCTTAGCTCAGGAATCCAATTAGTAGCCGTCGTAACTGTTGCGTGGAAGCAAATAAGAAAGCCAGACTGAGTGTGGCGAAAAGCAGGGAATAGATAGCTCTCTGATTAGTGCCCAGGAGCAGGTGAGCGTCCCCAACACTAATCAGAGGCAGGTGAAAACCATTTGCAGTCATGGCAACTATAACACAAACCCAGGAGAGCTCAAAACAGTAACTGAGGGAGTCAAAAACTAAACAAACATGACGGATCATGACATTAGTAGTTCTATACAGCATGCTCAAATATTGTCATGTACATAAGATGTGTGGTTGTAAATAATGTTAATGAGATTAATCCTTAATAAAATTCCCTTCAAGAAAAAACTACCTTTTGAATAAAAAAAGCCCGCAACACTTTAGTATGGGGAACATATTCTAAGTAACAAGGACTTAATTTAGAGTTATTTGGGGAACATATAAGGGTTAGGGTTAGGGTTACGGTTAGGGTTACTAATAAGCAATAATTCCAAGGTTATTGAGGGAAGACTCTTAGTTAATGGCTTACTGGTTATAATAAGGCCATGCAGAATAAGACATTAATAAGTACTTAATAATGACCAATTAAGAGCCAATATGTTACTAATCTGCATGTTAATAAGCAACTAATTAAATGTGAATATGTTCCCCATACTAAGGTGCTACCAAAAAGCCTTTTTCCCAAAAATGCGTTACTCATTGAAAAACAACCCAAAAATGGTTCATATTTTTGAAAACCCAGAAATTGAGTTAAAATAATAACCCAAAAAATGTATTGTTCTTCATAAAAATAACTAAAAAATTTAACCCAACACTCACAACTCATAAATTGGGTTATCAAAATAACCCAGCATTTTTTAGTGTGCAGAACAGGTCTGTCTTCTACTGGTTACAACGTATGTCTTCTTCTGCAATTAAATTGTATTAAATCCTTGAAAGAACAGACATTAGTTATAGTTGTACTAATGAGTCGAACAGAAGCAAATTAATTTCATTACTCTATCGACTTGAAAGCCTTATATTAAAGGCTGTCCCTAAGTCATCATCGCACATTCTAACGCTCTCTTTCTCGCATGGCCAATCCCTCTTCGGCAATGTAGTCCGTGTAGTACCGCATAAAATATTACATTTGAATCTCCGAGTCCTTTAAATCAAGCCAAGTGAACACTTGCAGCACACACCTAAAGCTCATATCAAACGGCAGCAGCTGCCGAGAAGCCCCGAGCCACCTCAGCTTAATCCGATTTGACTGGCCATCACTGTGGGCCATGCTGGATGCAACATTATGTGAAGTGGATGGAGCTTTTTCACCCCACATCGCTAGAAAGGGCTTCAGCAGACATTTTTGGACACATGATACGTAAGATTGGTTCTTGCATGTTCTAAAACGTGCAAGTGGCATCCATCAGGTGATACAACATTGATGTTGATTGCTTTGCTCGTAGGGAAGAAGCAATATTTGTCCTGCTACTTTGCTGCTTTGCATGATTGCACACTGTTTGGAAACTGGTGAATAGTCGGCGGACTCTGTGCTCCGATGGCAGATAAAATACAAAAATAGGCTTTTAGCTGTCTGTGGCAAACATGTCATGCTCTGGACAAACTAATACTTTTTAAGCTCGGTCGGACATGACAAACTAAAGATCTTTGCTCCGTGCCTCTCGCTGGTCAGCATGCTGCCATGGTGCATGCAGTCTTTTGTGTAATATCATTAAACCAGAGACTGCCTGTGGTTTAAAAAGCATAAAAATACGTGTTTCACTCAGCTCAGTAAGCAGAAGCACCATGAGGAAAATTATTTACTCATGTGCACCGCAGCCTTGTTTGCCCGTGCTATTATTGGCCCTTTCGCATTTTACTAACACAAAGAATAGATAAGCTTCTAGATCAGGGGTGTCAAACTCATTTTAGCTCAGGGGCCACACGAAGGGAAATCATTGCATAATAATTGAAAAATAAAGGCATCTTCAAAACTGTTTTCTTTGTCTTACTTTGGCCAAAAATAGAACAAGCATGTTGTAAAAAAATTTACACATTACAAATAATTTTCTTGGCAAAACACTTTAAGCTAGTTGAAAATTCTGATGAAAAAAATGGTGCAGTTTAAAAACACCACGAAGAACACAATGAGCTAGTGTTGTCCCGAAACCAATATTTTGGTACCGGTACAAAAAAATGTTCGGTACGTTTTGGTACTTTTCGATACTTTTCTAAATAAAGGGCACCACAAAAAATTGCATTATTGGCTTTATTTTGACAAAAAACCTAAGGTACATTAAACATATGTTTCTTATTGCAAGTTTGTCCTTAAATAAAATAGTGAACATACAAACAACTTGTCTTTTATTAGTAAGTAAGCAAACAAAGGCTCCTAATTTAGCTGCTGACGTATGCAGTGACATATTGTGTCATTTATAACAGTGGTCTCCAACCACCGGGCCGCGGCCCGGTACCGGTCCGCGGACCGATTGGTACCGGGCCGCACAAGAATTATTATTATTATTATTATTATTTTTATTTTATTTTATTTTTTTTTACGAAATCAATATACAAAACACAATATATACATTCTATATCAATATAGATCAATACAGTCTGCAGGGATACAGTCCGTAATCACACATGATTGTATTTATTTATGTAAAAAAAAAAAAAAAAAAAAAAAAATTAAAATACCCCCCCCCCCCCCCCCCCCCACCGGTCCGTGGGACACATTTTCAAGCGTTGACCGGTCCGCAGCTACAAAAAGGTTGGGGACCACTGATTTATAATATAGTATTTTGTCTAAATTATTAAGGACAAGTGGAAGAAAATGAATTATTAATCTACTCGTTAATTTACTGATAATAACTGCTTACTTTCTCTTTTAACATGTTCACATCTACACTTCTGTTAAAATGTAATAATCACTTATTCTTCTGTTGTTTGGATGCTTTACATTAGTTTTGGATGATACCACACATTTGGGTATCAATCCGATACCAAGTCGTTACATGATCCTACATTGGTCATATTCAAAGTCCTCGTGTGTCCAGGGACATATTTCCTGAGTGTATAAATTTAAAAAAAAACGAAAGAAGATGTTTTGATGCCAAAAAATATTGATGTAATCATAGTAGTATCGACTTGAGATGTTCTTGTACTTAGTATCATTACAGTGGATGTCAGGTGTAGATCCACCAATGGCGTCTGTTTACATTTTGACGCCGGTGAGCTACGGTGTGTAGTGAAGCATGTTTAGCTATTCCTCGTCCTGCAGGGATGATACTTGTAAGAAACTTACTTTATTTGTCACCATGGAGGCGAAGATTAGTGATTTAGAAGTAGCTAAAACACTGCAGACAGCGGCTGGACTTTAGCCGCTAGCTAGCTAGCCATGTCTTAAAGGGGACGGCATGGCGTAGTGGGTAGAGCGCCCGTGTCAGAAACCTGAGGGTTGCAGGTTCGCTCCCCGCCTCTTACCATGCCGTTGTGTCCTTGGGCAGGACACTTCACCCTTGCCCCCGGTGCCGCTCACACTGGTGAATGAATGTTGAATGAATGATAGGTGGTGGTCGGAGGCGCCGTAGGCGCAAATTGGCAGCCACGCTTCCGTCAGTCTACCCCAGGGCAGCTGTGGCTACGAAAGTAGCTCACCACCACCAGGTGTGAATGAATGATGGGTTTTTAACATGTAAAGCGACTTTGGGTACTTAGAAAAGCGCTATATAAATCACAGTTATTATTAAAGCACCTTTTCCTGAGAGCGTTTCAGTGTTATAACTTCACCTTTATCGTTAGTTTTTAAGCCAAAATGTGTCGGTTCTCCCTTTTCTGTCTACACTCAGTGTCTGTTTGTAAGTACTCCGTGTTTGTGCGCTGCCGAACATGCTCCTCTGCCCGGGGTGGTGGGGGGACCGGTACTTTTCAGAGGCGGTATAGTACCGAAAATGATTCATCAGTATCGCGGTACTATACTAATATCCGTATACCGTACAACCCTAAAGCAGATACACAAGTAAGATTTGAGTTATTCCCCGCCAAACATACCAGACAACTGCATGCCTCTTGCAGCTTTTGGTCAGCTCTGTGCTTCTTTAGCTCACTTGGCAAACAGAATCCAGGATCCCTTTAATGCAATCTTGAGATCATGCAGCTGCATAGTTCCCAGGTCCACATCTATTTGCAATGGCGACCTGTGAGGCGTGTGCAGGACCCCCTGCGGTTTAAATGTCAGGAAAAAATGCACATTAGAAGCAACGGCATTCATTTGAAGGCAGGATGCGCCATTGGGAGATAATGTAACATAGCCGAGCTGCAGGCCTGTAACCACAAATAAGATGCAAACCATGCGGGGAGCTCATTTCCTTCTTGTGTGAGGAAAACATTACTTCAACGTATCTTCTCTCGTTTTTCAACCTCTGCAGCAAAATGTAATAGTTTGAAATAAAAGGCAAAGCCGACAGACGGCTGCTTCAGAGGCACCTGGGAGTGACACTAATGACGAATGCTAATTGAGAAATGCTCACTGAGATTATGTAATTTTGTGGTGATGCTTCATTTGGTGAGGATCACTTAAAAAAAAAGGGGGGCCTTAATAGATTGTATCTTTACTTGAAGTCTTCCCATTACTTCTCTGTGCAAATTGTATTCTCTTAAATCATGATGGAGGAATGTAATTGTGAGCCCAAATGGGGAGGTTTAAAGTCAGCAAGCACAATTGCATGGGAAATGCAATCCTGAATAGCTTTGGCACCCTCTGCTGTTAAGCATGCTCTCCAGATGGCTGGTATTTACACACACACACACACACACACAACACACACACACACACACCAACACACACACTGAAGAAGATATAGGAGGAGCTGCCTGACTGAGAGTAAGAACAATACATAGCTCTTGCATGACTTTACAGGACACTGTTACGCTCTGACCGCTTCCTTCCATTAATGGCTTTTGCACATGCGATCACACTTGTCTTAGAGTTTGACTGGTTTCTTTGTCACTTGCCACCGTTTTTCAATGTCATCAAACGAGTACAACTCTTGTCTTGTACAAATCAAGATTACAAAGAACGAGAACAACTCATTTTCAGACGCTTGCATTGTTCCAATTTAGAAACGAGTTTAAAAAAAATGTAGTGCAGAGTAGTTCAACGCTAAAACTACAAATTGACTGTAACTTTAACACGAGAGTGAGATTAATGAAGTAAATTCACTTCATGCATCTCATTTTGTATTTATTTATTGAGTTCAAAAAGAAGTGTACCATTGTACATTGCAGTGTTTTTCAACCGTTTTTGAGCCAAGGCACATTTTTTGCGTTGAAAAAATCCGGAGGCAAACCACAAGCAGAAATCATTAAAAAAACGAAACTCAGTCGACAGTAAAAAGTCGTGTCGCAATTGTTGGATACGACTTTAAACCATAACCAACCATGCATCAATATAGCTCTTGTCTCAAAGTAGGTGTACTGTCACCACCTGTCACATCACGCCGTGACTTATTTGGAGTTTTTTGCTGTTTTCCTTTGTGTAGTGTTTTAGTTATTGTCTTGCGCTCCAATTTTAGTGGCTTTTTCTCCTTTTTTGGTATTTTCCTGTAGCAGTTGCATGTCTTGCTTTGAGCGATATTTCCCGCATCTACTTTGTTTTAGCAATCAAGAATATTTCAGTTGTTTTTATCCTTCTTTGTGGGGACATTGTTGATTGTCATGTCATGTTCGGATGTACATTGTGGACGCCGCCTTTGCTCCACAGTAAGTCTTTCCTGTCGTCCAGCATTCTGTTTTTGTTTACTTTGTAGCCAGTTCAGTTTTAGTTTCATTCTGCATCGCCTTCCCTAAGCCTCAATGCCTTTTCTTAGGGGCACTTAGCTTTTGTTTATTTTTGGTAAAAGCATTAGACACCTTTTTACCTGCACACTGCCTCCCGCTGTTTCCGACATCTACAAAGCAATTAGCTACCGGCTGCCACCTACTGATATGGAAGAGTATTACACAGTTACTCTGCCGGGCTCTAGACAGTACCGACACTCGTTACAACACATTATTTGCAGACTATAATTACTGGTTTGCCAAAAATATTTTTAACCCAAATAGGTGAAATTAGATAATCTCCCACAGCACACCACACTGTATCTCATGGTACACTAGTGTGCCGCGGCACAGTGGTTCAAAAACACTGGTATAGTGAACCTAAAATCAATATACAGTACAGACCAAAAGTTTGGACACACCTTCTCCTCATTCAATGCGTTTTCTTTAGTTTCATGACTATTTACATTGTAGATTGTCACTGAAGGCATCAAAACTATGAATGAATACATGTGGGGTTATGTACTTAACCCTTGTGTAATGTTCATATTGTTGTTACTCAGCCAGCGTTTGTGGGTCTGATGGACCCGTTGCATTTTGTGGCTTTTAATGCGTCACAATCAAACACTTTTATGTTAAAATACTGAACAGATGTTTACCTTTCCCAATAAACATCCGTTCAATATTTTAACATAAAAGTGTTTGATTGTGAGGCATTAAAAGCCTCACACAAAGTGTGTGTGTGCGTGCGTGCGTGCGTGCGTGCGTGCGTGTGCGTGTGTGTGTGTGTGTGTGTGTGTGTGTGTGTGTGTGTGTGTGTGTGTGCGTGTGGTACACAGAACATCAATTTCCACACTTCTATTAGCCCCGGGTCCAGTGGACCCGGACATCTTATATGTAATATAAATGTGTAGGGGGGGGTGTATGGTGTGTGGTCATTAAATATGTATTCTGATATATTTTCTTCACAGAAAATGAGCCAAAGTCAGTGAGTCTCAGTTTGAAAAATTAATTAATTGTATCATTTTTCTTTTAATAAAAAAAGAAAACGGGTCCCACAGACCCGAACACCATACAAGGGTTGACAAAAAAGGTGAAATAACTGAAAACATGTTTTATAGTCTAGTTTCTTCAAAGTAGCCACCCTCTGCTCTGATTACTGCTTTGCACACTCTTGGCATTCTCTTGATGAGCTTCAAGCACACCTGTGAAGTGAAAACAATTTCAGGTGACTACCTCTTGAAGCTCATTGAGAGAATGCCAAGAGTGTGCAAAGCAGTAATCGGAGCAAAGAGTGGCTATTTTGAAGAAACTAGAATATAAAACATGTTTTCAGTTATTTCACCGTTTTTGTTAAGTACATAACTCCACATGTGTTCATTCATAGTTTTGATGCCTTCAGTGACAATCTACAATGTAAATAGTCATGAAAATAAAGAAAACACATTGAATGAGAAGGCGTGTCCAAATTTTTGGCCTGTACTGTACGTTCAAATCCAGAAAAGTACAAACGGAAGTAAACAAATCATATATATTATGTTGCGCATATATTTTACATCGCGATCAACATGGAATTGATCTCAGGATATGGCTTGACATGCCACTCCCACACCACACTCAGGTTACGCCCCCTTTTAAATTACGCAATTTTTATCATTTTGTTTTTTCTTGTTCTTTCAGACCACTCAGGCAAATCATATTGTTGATGTAGATGTCTATATTTGCTGTACAGATTTACTTTACAAAAGAGAAGTGTGGGATTCTTCTGTTGTTGCCTTATTTGTATTTGAATTCATTAAATGGATTTAAATTAATGTTTGGCACAGCCGGACCGGAGCAGGAGGGGAATGAAAAAAAAAAAAAAATCAACAACAATAACAACAGAACAACATCAGCGAATAGGATATGTACAAATATGATACGAAAATTGATAGCAAAGAAGCATTTAGTGAATTAAATATTACTAATACAGAAATGACAATGAACATTATTACAATTGGAGCAATACAAATACCAATAGAAATAGCACTATTGATAATGAATAACAATAATAATTATCTCTATTATCAACAATATATTTGTTTCAAATGCAACAATACATATATGTAATGATAACTTAAAATACAAAAGAAAACAGATGAATGCAGGGGAAGAAACAGAAGCAAACTGTAGTAACCTTGTAGATTGTTATAGTAAAATAGGTTCAGCTATGTCAGTAGGAGGTGCTTCTTTCTGGTGTTTGGAGTGACTACCAGCAAATCAAAATTGCTGTGTGCTGCTGGAACCAAAGATTTTAAAAATTAATAATAATAAAAAATAGGTCAGGCATCAGAAAAAAGGTGAGGAAGAAGAAGTACATCGCCAAAACAGACGAGTGTTTAAAAATATATAGCCGAAGCACTGCGCTCGGTGCCTGTGAATTCAATTATGTAACCTTCCAATCTTTTAAATGTAAATATGCCAGCATACTGTATCACAAAAAATACGGAGGACTTTAACTATTGTTCAGTTACTCAATTTGTTATTAGAACATAGGAGATCTCAAGCTTCTTGCAGTAGCAGCCGTATCCCAGGAGGCACAAGACATTGATACAACGTTGATTATTTATACATGCATGTTCTTTAAAACTGACTTCGAAACAAGGTTGCGAAATAGTTGCATTTGTAAACTCAGACAACGTTGATGTCCAACCGGACATGGAATAAACGTCAAAAAGCATGTTGTTTCAACCTTCTGTGTTGTAAAACGTTGGTTGGGAAATGACCAAATTCCAATGGTCAAATCAACATTAGGAGCCTACATTGATTAAATGTCGTCAAAAAGCATGTTGTTCTAACGTCGTGTATGAGTTGTTCAACGTCAGGACCTAATTCAACAAGTTCTCAACGTTGTTTTAATGTCATGTGCCCGCTGGGATACGTGACATCCTCCTCGGTCTCGGCGGTGTCAGTGTGCAGCGAACAACCGCTGCTAATTAAAGTTAAAGTTAAATTACCAATGATTGTCACACACACACTAGGTGTGGTGACATTTGTCTTCTGCATTTGACCCATCCCCTTGTTCACCCCCTGGGAGGTGAGGGGAGCAGTGGGCAGCAGCGGTGCCGCGCCCAGGAATCATTTTTGGTGATTTAACCCCCAAGTCCACCTGACTTGGCCAAGGAGTCACATGTTTTGACAGCAATAAAATTATTGCCTGAATAAATTAATATATATCCTCACAAATATGAAGGTGGAGCATTCAAAGTGAATTTTGTGTCCTTGCCTCAAACTTTTTACATTGTTAAAATCAAATGTTGGCAAAGCCCGAATGACAACCACTGTATGTCACCAAAGTATCCACAGCCTGTAAAAGTATTAACATGAAGCATGAAGTTGGAGTGAGGCAGCACTCGTTTCCACATCAATGTCAGTCATTTGTGCCGTGAATAAGGTTGTACGCAAGGTTTTTACATGAGGACCCGGGTTTTACTCGGTAGCATTAGCTTATAGCTAAAGATAAACATAACTTTGTTTTCTAACCATGGGGGGAAAAAAGTGAGTGTGAAGGACACTGCTGAGAAAAAGAAGTGAATTAAAGAAAGAAATCATCAGAAACATGACCGAGCGTGGAGCAGACATGGAGAAGAAGTTGGAGCGTATCACTGCTAGTCTGCACCATATTGAAGCAGAATGAGTCCAACTCCAGTCAAGAATGTACAAATAATATATAAACGTCAGACAATCATCCAAGAAAATATGGAAAAGCTGCTGATGGTGTGTTTGACGGTGAAGCCACTAGAAGAAGTCCACTTTTCAAGGTAAATGCTGTACAAAAAGCTGGTCCCTGGCGCAAATATGGCCATGGCCAAAAGTGTCCTCGGATGCAAATCCCAAAGTTCACAAAAAAGCCCAAAAATGCACCGAAGAAGTCACGAAAGTGCCACCCCTTGTCGCGTAGCCCCGAAACTGCCCAAAACCAAAACCTGCTCAGTGGCCTTGTGGTTAGAGTTTCCGCCCTGAAATCGGGAGGTCGTGAGTTCAAACCCCGGCCTAGTCATACCAAAGACTATAAAAATGTGACCCATTAACCTCCCTGCTTGGCACTCAGCATCAAGGGTTGGAATTGGGGGTTAAATCACCAAAATGATTCATGAGCGCGGCCACTGCTGCTGCTCACTGCTCCCCTCACCTCCTAGGGGGTGGAACAAGGGGATGGGTCAAATGCAGAGAATAATTTCACCACATATAGTGTGTGTGTGTGTGACTATCAGTGGTACTTTAACCCTCATCCATCTGCCGTTTGTCCTTCTCGGGTTCGCGGGGGTGGCTGGAGCCTATCCCAGCTGCATTCAGGCGTAAAAGGGCCCAAACCAAATGATAAAAAAGCACATGAAAACCAGAGAAACGTCAGCAACACAAGAGGATGCACAAACAGCTCCTGCAACCAGCAGCTACTACAGCGGCGAACAATACATCTTGAACAATAAACTAAAATAAAAGAACATTGAATAAATGAAAATAAAACAAAATTAAATAGTATATATATAATTTAAAATAAGTACTTAGTTGTAGCGCGAGGTGTACACGAGGTAAGTTTACACACAGTTGTTCATGTTGATTGTTATTTTGTTTGAGGAAAACTTTAGCGTGCGCATGCAGAGTTGAGTACTTTGTTTTTATGGGTAGGGCATTTTGACAGAACTCCTGAAAATCACTGCCAAAGCTGTAAGTCCGAGTCTTAGTCCTTGTTTTCTTTTTTTTTTCTTTATTCATTTCTTTATTTATTTTATTTATTTATTTATTTTTTGTCCTGTCCAGCTTCTCAGGCAAATCATATTGTTGATGTAGATGCCCATGTCGGCTGTACACATTTACTTTACAAAAGTAAATATTCTGTTTTCTATTTGTATTTGACTTTATTAAATGGATTTATATTATTGTTTGATGCAGCCGGGCCGGAGCAGGAGGGGATAGAAAGAGAAACAAAGGAAGACAGAGGGGGACATTGTGGGGACAAGAGGGGGATAAGACAGAGAGACAAAAACAACAAAGCAAACACAACAATAACAACAACAACAATAAAGCACCATCAGCAAATAGAATATGTACAAATATGATGGTAAAGGTGATAGCAAAGAAGCAGCTAGTGAAATAAATAATACATAAATGACAATGAGCATTATTACACTACAAATGGAGCAATACAATTACCAATAGAAAAAGCACTATTGATAATTAATAATACCAATAATTTACCTCTATTATCAACAATATCGTTGTTCAAATGCAACAATACATATATGCATTGATAACTACAGATACAAAAGAAAGCAGAAAAATGGAGGGGAAGAAAGAGAAGCCAAATATATTAACCTTGTAGATTGTTATAGTAACAATAGTAACAATTAGTCCTTGTTTTCTTAAAACTTGTGCCCTTGAACATTTTATTTGAATAGACCTGCTTCAATTTCTCACTGACCTGAAGTCTCACAAAGCTGTTAAAAACCATGCAGCTTATTGTGATGCCACACATTAGCTTGCCTGTTATTTGCGGTTATCTGACGTGAACCTTAATTGGTGGCACTGGCTCCCCCCCCCCGCCCCCTGCTGTGAGCCCATGCCAAGCTTCAGTGTGGCGACCTCATCAACCCTCCCGATCCCAAATCTCCTCCGACAGCCGCGGCAGTAACAACGAGCTCTCGGCCATCATTTATCATCCCGCCCCCCCCTTCCCCCCTCCGGCGGATCGGCTCCCCTCGTAACACGCGGCAGACCGATGGGTCACTCTCATGCCGGGGACCTGGCCGCGGTGACGGCGTACCCAGTTGTCCGCATGAGCCAAGGCGTGAGAGATGAAACGAGGGGGGAAATAAACGAGGGAGGGGAGTGTGCTTGTCATCAAAGACAGAAGAGGAGGGGACCTTCTCATTTACTGTGTTCATTTATTCAGACAGCTCCAATATCGTATTAGCACACCTGCGCAGGCCTCAGGAGGGAACAAAAACGACCTCCTTTGTGGTGATCGTCACCATCTCCCTCCGAGATGTGCACCAGAGATTACCCCATTAATATATCACACTATTCATTGGGGGAGGGAGAGAAGATGCTTTCCACTCAAAAGCACATCTGTGGGTGGGATCCCACAGGTGGCCTCTGTCCTGTGCTCGGGGGGCAAGTTCACTCATTCACCATCTAGTTCCATTGTGATTGTGTTCTCATGAAAGTGGCAAGTGGTTCGTTGTGTTGCCTTCAAGGACGTAACACCAAGTTATGTGCCCCCATTAGAGGGCAACAGCACTTTTGGGAGAATTTTGCCTATAATTCACAGTCACTATGAGAGACAAGAACACATATCTGTTACGTGTACAGGAAGAAGGAGACGGCACAGACAACTGGGACGCCGTATTAGCTCTATTTATTTATATATATATACAAACAATATATATAAATAGGAAATAATACTATTAATAAAAGTGTAATGTGTGACTATGTGTGAATTAACAGTTAAGTGTTACTGGGAGTGTTGCGCGAAAGGCGGTAGTCCCGGTAGGCTCGTAGGTCCATGAGCACAGGCAAGAAGTCGGGGCAATAGCGAGGCGTCAAAAGTCCGTGTCCAGGTGGGAGGTTCGAGATCCAAGATGCAGCCAGGGAACCAGAGGGAACGCGGGGAGACGAGACACACTGCTTGTGACGTGGGAACGAAAGCAGGCTGCAGAGAGGCGACAAGGAAGGCACGGTACAAATAAACACGACGGGGGAGAAAACACAGAGAGAGAAACGAATGCATAGTGCTAGACAGGTTTGGCTTACTGTACAGGACAGGTAGCTACGTTCTGGCGCGGGATAGCATGTTGTGCTGGCTTATGAAAGCAGGTCTCAAAATCAGCTTCAGGTGTGTTGATTGCCGGCGATTGATTGCAGCTGCTTGCTGCAGCCGGACTGGCACGTGCCTAGCGCACTCCTGGAGGTGCGCCCGATGTGACAAAATCTTTATTTTTTTTAATGCATTCTAACTCGTAAATAAAAGTTGGCTTACAATTGAGCCATGAAGTAATGATGTAATTGCATCTGTTGCGCCAATAAAACCCACAAAAAAAAAGCTCAATAGATACATGCATAGATTTGCACGCATTTATTTACCAGTTAGAGTACATAAAAAAAGAAACATATGTGTTCTTGTTTTACTTTTAAGGATTGTGAATAATCTGTAAAACAAGACCCCTGTAGACACATTTGCTATGTTTAGGTGCACTTACACATTTTTTTGCAAGGATTTGGTTGAAACCAGCTTTTTAAAACACATGAAAAAAAACTAATTAAAGATGGGATTAACATATCTACAACAGAGGTTCTCCATCTTTTTTTTTCTCCCAACTACCATCTTAGAAAACCTTTTGCTCTCTAAGCACCACCATAACGACCAACATTATAATACAGTAGCGTAGTAGGCCTAAGAGGTTTTATTTAACAAGTACATTTAATAGTTTAGGCCACTGTAACATTACACTCACTTTGAACAGTAACACTGTGTTTGAATATTTAATTAAGTGATCCTTTGGCGTACCACTAGTTGGAGCCTGTGTAACAATAGTGGTAGATGTACCGCAGTTTGAGAATCATAAATGGTAAATGGATTATACCTGTATAGTTGCTACCTTCAAGCACTTTGACACAATTTCCACATTCACCCATTCACACACACATTCACACACTGATGGCGGGAGCTGCCAGGCAAGGCCCTAACCACGACCCGTCAAGAGCAAGGGTGAAGTGTTTTGCCTAAAGACACGACGAACGTGACTAGGATGATGGACGCGGGGATCGAACCTGGAACCCTCAAGTTGCTGGCAAGGCCGCACTACCACCCGAACCATGCCGTTCCCAATATCGAAATAACTGCTCTTAATTTGGCTTTGTTTAAAAAAAAAAGTTAGTTTAGTAAAACCCCACACACATAAATTTAATAAAATATGGCCAGAATATGAAGTTAATTACATTTATATAGCACATTTCTCTTGAGACTCAAAGCGCTTCACATATTGAAACCCATCATCTGCATCTTTAAGCTACATTCAAACCAGTAAAGTGTCTTGCCCAAGAAAAAAACAGCACTGACTAGGATGGCGGTAGGGGATCAAACCTGGAACTCTCAAGTTGCTGGCACGGCCGCACTACCAACCGAGCCACGCCACCACAATTTTGAATGAATTTGAATAATAATGTATCTTCTCCTCATTCACTTTAATATGATTATAAATCTGTCAAGTTTTTCTTTATTTCAGCGTTAAAGGTAAATATTTTCTAAAACACATAGGACTACCATTGGTGGATAATAAAAAGCATAATAATACATCAATATTATTATGATTATCTTATTATTACAGCATCTCTTGGGAGTTAAGCCGGATTCGCTCCCCCAGGATGCAAACGGACCACTCCGGACAGGACGTGCAGGTAGGAACATGATTTATTTTTTAAAAATCAAAGAAGTACAAAAACAGGAAACAAGCCGAAGGGACAACGTGCCGATCGCACTGGACGCTAAAGCTAACACTTGGCATAGACTAGAGATAAGGAATACTCACGTAACTGTGGCAAGAAGCAACCAATGAAGCCAGACTGAGCGTGGCGAGCAAGGTGAATAAATAGCTCTCTGATTAGTGGTTGACAGCAGCTGAGCGTGCCGACCACTAACCAGAGGCAGGTGAACCCAATTAATCCCAATGGAAACTAAAACAAACCCAGAGGTGCACAAACAGGAACTACGGGAGTCCAAAACTAACAGAGCATAACAAAACATGATCTGGGCCACGGATCATGACACCCCTAGTAGCATCTCTGTTTCTAACTTTAACAAAAGGTTCTTGAATGCACCAGTTATGGGCAATTAGACGCAAAAGTGAAACTTGCACATAACTTTGTCCCATGCTGTCACAAATAGTTATTAAAGTTATTACTACTGTAACACCTGTCCCATGATCAATATTGATTTTATATTAACATTTATGAAGTCTTTTTTTTATAACATGAATAGCAAAATAAAAATGTTCAACCCCGCCTCCCACTCGACGCTCCGGGTTGTCTTGGAGCAAGAAATGGTCCTGGACAGGTGATCAATCAAGGGTGCATGTGTTCTCTCAGCTACCGGCCACTAGTCATCCCGGTAGGGTTGTTTGGGCTCTTTATCATGTTGGAATACTGCCATGCAGCTCAGTTTTCCCAAGGGAAGTGATCATGCTGTGCTTCGGTCACGGTACATGTAGGAATTGATGTTAATTTCAATTAACTGCAGCTCCCCAATGCCAGTGGAACTCATGCAACCCCAGAGCATGATGCTGCACCTCCATGCTAAAGTGGAAGAACCACAAAATTATATTGGTGCCTATGTTGCATACCAGTGGGTTATTTACAGAGGACAACAAAGCTTAAAGCTTAAACAAACCTTAAGCAAGATCGTATTTTGAGGCCTCATTTTTTCAAATATTTTTTTTATGTGAAACCATCCATCTATCCATTTTCTACCGCTTGTTCCTCTGAGTCACGGGGAGAACATGCAAACTCCACACATTAAAGCCCGGGGATCAATTTTTTTTTTCTTTAAATCAAACTGTAATTGAAGTTGAAGCATGTTTTGTACATAACAAATTCATGGGGAGGAAATGAGTTGTAGTTTAATTGAAAAATAACGTAAAAAAAAAAAAATACAATTGGTTATGTCCCTGGTATGTCTACAGGCAAATTACCAGCTCAGCGCTAACATGGTGCGCCACGGGGGACAATAAAATTAACTTGGAACATTTGCCATTAAATCCTCATCAATGACAGAGTGGGAAGGAGCGAACAACATGTTTGCGGTAAAATTTCCGATGAAGCGCCCTGTCATTTATTAACTGACATTTGTACATGCACTTTTATTCATGTTTATTTACAAGTTAGAATGCATTAAAAAACATCTATCCGTCACCATGTCTTTCATAATGATCGTGAACGATAGGCATGCAAAAAAAATGCAGTTCCCCTCTAAGCTAAACTAAGAAATTGCTGTGTACTAATAGAAAGTGTAAAATGCTTTATGTTCATTCACAGGCATGTGAAATTTCTGCAAAAATATGCCTTTCAAACATTTATTTTCGCGTCACATTCTCTCTTGGCTTTTGGCTGATTGGAGTAAACATTGCACTGTATCAAACAATTGGAAGATGCTGGCAGCCATTCAAGGTACATTAAAGCTGCCACAAATGATTGGAGGATGCGGGCAGAACTCTGGACACTCAGACTTTATAACATTGGACCGTCTGCCCTGCAAGATGAATTTGAGGAGCAGGAATAAGAGTGAACAGTTTGAATCTGTTTTTGTTCGCTCAAACACGTTTCCAATCTTGATTGTTTTCCCTGGGTGCGACATGGCAAGGTCTTGCTTCAAGATTCCTCTCGAAGACAAAACAAACTCCTCTGCCAACAACACCCGGAAAGATAAACTCTGTTCTTCCGCCACTGCTTGCGGAGCAACTCAAGGCTTACAAACGTAATATACACACACACAAAGGACCATGGCTATATATGCACACATATACCCCCGCACCCATCTCATGTCTTTACCACCACTTCACCCCATGTGGTACAGACAACGGAGCAGCACCCTAGTGGCTGGTAGCTTCAAGCCGAATGCCTACCCCCTACCTTCCTGTTGCAGGTCTTGAATACGGTACAACTTTTTTCGTTATTCAGTCACGGCGCAGGCGGTCCTCGGCGCACTTTCCTGGCGCTCCACTCCTCAGCACACTTCCAGTCGCACTCCTCTCCGTGGCGCGCTCACCAGAGCCCTTGCCGGCACGCTCCTCTCCTGCCATGGCCAAATCTGCAATCTGCACACCTGACGCTGATGCTGAGCCACGCTTCTCAAGCCAGCGCAACCTGCGTTCCAGCGCCAGAACGTAGCTACCTGTACAGTAAGCCTGCACGCCTCCAGCTCTATGTGCATTTACTCGCTCTCTGTGTTTCCCCTCCTTTGTGATCATCTTCTTGTGTCCTGTGTCGCCATCCAGCAGCGTTCTTCCGTTTCCTGGTTTCGAGCTGTGTGTCTCGCCTCCCCGAATTCCCTCTGGTTCCCTGGCTGCCTTCCTGGATCTCGACATCTCGCCTGAACACGGACCTGGACGCCTCGCTCCTGCCCCTGACCTCCTGCCTGTCCCTGGACCTCCGAGCCTGCCTTGCCCTCCTTGGACTTCCGCACCTCGCTCAACACGCACCTTCAACAACACCTGGTAACACTCCTCAGATAATCACTACACATTGTCACACCATACTTATTTTGGTTTGATTACACACGCCACACACGTATTAATAAATACGCCTAGAGCTAACGACGTCCCTGCCTCTGTGCCGTCTTTTTCCCCCACTGTACCGTAACATATTCAGCAAAATAATCAATAAAAACTCATTCTGCTATCCCTTAAGATATGATGTTACCACTTTTTAATCCAACCAAAGCTACTTTCAGATTGATTCAAGGCACTAAAGACGCACTTTTGCGCATCAACTGTTGTTTTGAAAAGGTCAATCCATCTAATCAATGATATCATGAAGACACCCAAGTGGATCCAAGTGGTGACTTTGTTGACTCATGAGGGACATTTTCCATCGCCTTAACACATTAACAGCTTAATTTCATCGCAAAGCCCAACAAGGTAATTGTGCTCTCCTCTGAGCATCACCATGGAGATACATTCAACACTAATGTGCCGAGATGGATGGTTATGCTTTGATGACAAATCAAAGTCTGCTTTAATTGCTTTGAGACACATGCTTGAATTCCACCATCTTTCAACTTTACCGATCTAATATAAACTGCTTTAAAGTGGGTGTTTAATGTAAATTGGGTTTGTATTTCACTCTTTGGCTGTGAAAAAAAAAGTGTCTCCTAGGAACTCTGACAGGTTCTAATCAATATTGCAAAGGTTTAATCGACTAGACTGGTGCACAGATAATAACCGTAACGTTGATCTGGTGTACACTTGTAAAGAATTAATACTGGAGGCATTCTCACAGGATGCAGGAATAAAATGAAATTACTTGCTGGAAGGTAAATCTGTCAAAACTCACCGCCCACACTGAAACAGTATGTACACATCGGAGCAAATCATAATCAATGTTGTTTGCAGGCAACAGACTTGTGCTGAGTACTTGTGGATATTTGATAGAATGCATTTGACCAGGACCATTCATGCTTTTGAAAGCAGATATGATCAAGAAATGCATCTCTGTCCTCCACCTTCCCCAAAACCCGGATTGACAAGGAGCATCCGACTCTGGAGATAAATATCACATGAGACAGTGCAGCTGCAGGGAGGCAGTCGGCAGTTTTCAGCCTGCATCATTACAGTAGACAGGTGGGTGCAGGTAACTTTTTCTCCGACAGGTTTGACTCACAAGTGCTAATTGTGTGAATGATGTGGATGATTCTGATCTGAGAGAAAAATGGGAACACGGAGAGCTCAGACCTCCACCAAGGCTCGTTTTTTTGTCACCTGTGAAGAAGGATCTTGTTTTACGGATCCACTGTAACAAAATGTGATACAATTCTACTTATGCGTGACAAATGACAGCCTAAACTGATGGAAATGTATCAAAATGTACAAATAACAGAAAATTATTGGCTATTTAGAATATGTTAAGTCAATAAACAAGACATACAACAACAAAAATGAAGAAAGATGGGGCAGCTGAAACATAAGCAACTTAGTAAAGTGCGGTGATGGGCAGTAACAAGCTACACGTAACCAAGCTACGTAGCTTAAGTAACAAAATCCAAAACCAGTGAAGTTGGCATGTTGTGTAAATCGTAAAAAAACAACTGAATACAATGATTTGCAAATCATTTTCAACCTATATTCAATTGAATAGACTGCAAAGACAAGATACTAAACGTTCGAACTGGGAAACGTTGTTATTTTTTGCAAATATTAGCTCATTTGGAATTTGATGCCTGCAACATGTTCCAAAATAAGCTGGCACAAGTGCTCATCAAACACTTATTTGGAACATCCCACAGGTGAACAGGCTAAGTGGGAACAGGTGGGTGCCATGCAGTGCCGGCCCAAGCCTCCATGGGGCCCTTAGCAAAATTTGATTTTGGGGCCCTCTATTTCTGCCAATAATATTGATTGTTGATCATTCACACACCTACTATAAACTCATTGCGGCTCTGGCAGTGTTGTTTACATTATCCTATTGTCAGCCTGGTATGTCTTTACAAATGACGTGTCATTTATAAAGATATGGGGGTAGCCCAGTTAAGAACATAAATAATACCAATGAATGAAAAAATGATGTCCAGAGTGCCACATATGGTTCCTAATCTTAAAATGTAGAAAACATTCAGCTACAAGAGTGGCCTGGGGTTGAACAGTCCAAGTGATAAAGCTTTGTATTTACAGTAAAAGTGTCATCTTGTCTCATCAGTCTTGTACATATTAGTTTTTAATTACTAGTTTATATTTTTAGTTAATTGTTCATATTTAATGTTTACTTTGTACAACGAGACTGCAGTCTACTGAAGTTAAATTCCATGTGTGTTAAACATAACTGGACAATAAAGCTGATTCTGATTCACTTTATTATTGCACCTATGTTGACCCAATCCCGCTGTCCCTCGGCTGCCAGTTTTAAGGACTTTTTGGAAAATAATTTGCAGCAAAAGCAATAGACTGCATCTTTACTTCTTGAATAAGTCAGCCAGCTACGCTTGACTTTTTCCCCATTGACTAGCTGTCTGTAGGTATAATGATAATGAAAACTTCGGCCATCATGCCGTTTGGGGAATGAAACGTTCTCCTTAATAGACAGTGGTCCTCTGATCACCTGCTCAGTCCTGTCTGAATCTGAGAGGAAAGAAGGCCACTCAGCTGGGTCAACTGGCGGAGCTGATGATGGTCCATGGTGTGAAGGGGACGTTATGGTGGAAGTTGCTGAGGAAGTGACCAAAGAAAGACAATGACTAAAAAAGAAGGACCTATAAGGTCATTGAATTGCACTGTTGGACATAATTATTAATCTCAGAATGTTCTGCAGTACAATGAGCAATTATAAAGGGTGTTTTGCAGTTAACTTACTAGATAAATCAGCTGTGGTTTCAGACATGGAGGGGACAGTGGGCACAGAGGATGGAGGTGTGTGAGAGAGCATTGTAGAGGATGGAGATGGACCTAAGATGAAATACATACATACATACATATAGGCACACATATTAATGAGATACTTTGACTATATTAATTTCCCTTCAGGTGTAATGTTTATACTAAGAAATTAAATGTATACTGTATGGTGACAGTCTTTTCCTCACCTGATTCGTCACTCACAGTTGAGCCTGAGGATGTGGACTGGCTCTGGGCTGATTCTGTGCCTCCAAAGTATTTTAACAATGCTCCTGGGGAAGTTTCACATAACTTATGAGTTGATGTAAAAAATAATGTTTATTTTACTCACATAAATTACCGTGCTCTGCTGCAAACAATTTGTGCAAACAACATATCTCACTAGTAACCTGATGCTAAAAACACATTGCTAGCACCGCGCTAGCTAGCTAACGTCACCTAGCTAAAGCTAATTACAGCTACAAATCTCTTTGATAAACTTTTTATTACCAAGTCATGCAAACATACCTTTATCATGGCATTTTTTCTCCTCTTCCACTTTCTTCTCCTTCCTTTTTTCTGCACCTGAAGGATATGTCCTTTTTTGTGACATTGTTTTGCCTCTATCTGCGCTTTTGATGCCCAGTCACAGTGCGCTTGTCTGGCATTGCACGGCAGGCGGCAAACGTCACAGGTGCAGCAGAGGCAGCTTAAAACTGAAATGATTTTTTTTAATTTAAACGGGAATAGCAGATCCATTCTATGTGTCATACTTGATCATTTTGCGATATTGCCATATTTTTGCTGAAAGGATTTAGTAGAGAAAATCGACGATAAAGTTCGCAACTTTTGCTCGCTGATAAAAAAAAAGCCTTGCCTGTACCGGAAGTAGCGTGACGTCACAGGAGCTAGTATTCCTCACAATTCCCCATTGTTTACAATGGAGCGAGAGAGATTCGGACCGAGAAAATGATGATCACCCCATTAATTTGAGCGAGGATGAAAGATTTGTAGATGAGGAACGTTACAGTGAACGACTTGAGAGGCAGTGATGGACGTATCTTTTTCCGCTCTGACCGTAACTTAGGTACAAGCTGGCTCATTGGATTCCACACTCTCCTTTTTTTATTGTGGATCACGGATTTGTATTTTAAACCACCTCGGATACTATATCCTCTTGAAAATGAGAGTCGAGAACGCGAAATGGACATTCAGTGCCTTTTATCTCCACGACAATACATCGGCGAAATGCTTTAGCTACGAGCTAACGTGATAGCATCGTGCTTTAACTGCATATAGAAACCAAAAAATAAACCCCTGACTGGAAGGATAGAAAATCAACAATACTATTAAACCGTGGACATGTAAATACACGGTTAATGCTTTCCAGGCTGGCGAAGGTTAACAATGCTGTGCTAACGACGACATTGAAGCTAACTTAGCAACTTAGCAACGGGACCTCACAGAGCTATGCTAAAAACATTAGCTCTCCACCTACGCCAGCCAGCCCTCATCTACTCATCAACACCCGTGCTCACCTGCGTTCCAGCGATCGGCAGAAGGACGAAGGACTTCACCCGATGCGTTTGGCGGCCCGGAGACGTAGGAAGTCAAGGTGAGGTCGGCGGCTAGCGCGGCTAGCGCGGCTAGCGCGGCTAGCGCGGCTAGCGCTCCAACAAAGTCCTCCTGGTTGTGTTGCTGTAGTCCGCTGCTAATACACCGATCCCACCTACAACTGTCTTCTTTGCAGCCTTCATTGTTCATTAAACAAATTGCAAAAGATGTCCAGAATACTGTGGAATTATGAAATGAAAACAGAGCTTTTTGTATAGGATTCTACGGGTACCATAACTTCCGTTACTCTGACTTAGTCACGTGCATACGTCATCATACCGCAACGTTTCAGCCCGATATTTCCCGGGAAGTTTTAAATGTCACTTTATAAGTTAACCCGGCCGTATTGGCATGTGTTGCAATGTTAAGATTTCATCATTGATATATAAACTATCAGACTGCGTGGTCGGTAGTAGTGGGTTTCAGTAAGCCTTTAAAGAGAGGCAGGAAGAATCACTAGGCCTAGATCAGCAGCAGCACTCTGTTGACCTAAAACTGTGTTTTTGTACAATATATCTTTTATCATTTAGAAATCATCAGTCAGACTCGTACATGCAAAAAATAAAAATAATAATTTTTTGTTAATTGCTTTTGGGGGCCCCCTGGTGGCCGCGGGGCCTTAAGCAAGCGCTTAGTACGCTTATGCCTTGGGCCGGCTCTGGTGCCATGATTAGGTATAAAAGCAGCTTCCATGAAATGCTCAGTCATTCACAAACAAGGATGAGGCGAGGGTCACCACTTTGTCAACAAATGCGTGAGCAAATTGCCCAACAGTTTAAGAACAACATTTTTCAACCAGCTTTTGCAAGGAATTCAGGGATTTCACCATCTACGGTCCGTAATATCATCAAAAGGTTCAGAGAATCTGGAGAAATCACTGCACGTAAGCGATGATAATAGTGACCTTGGATCCCCTCAGGCGATACTGCATCAAAAAGTGACATCAGTGTGTAAAGGATATCACCACATGGGCTCAGGAACACTTTAGAAAACCACTGTCACTAACTACAGTTTGTTGCTACATCTGTAAGTTTAAGTAAAAACTCTACATCCATACATATAGAGAACATCTATGATGATTGGTTGGTGTTTGAATGATGGGTCACAATTGGCTAAGGTTAGGGTGAAACATTATGGACTGGCCAATCAGAGGCAAGATAAGGCAGGTCATCGCAACTGGTAAGTAAAAACATAACAGTCACGCACACAATCCACATGAAGACCAGAGAGTCGGAGACAGAGGGCTTAAAAAAACCCAAAAACATACTTGAAAATAGTGGAGCAATTCTCCCCCGCAGATTAGAATATATTTTAGTAATGAAGTTGACGTGTAATTTTTTAGTTGTTTACTCTGTAAACCAAAGTCATAACTTCTCTCTTCATCAAAGACGTTCAACACAAATTTAGAAACACACATTAAGGTGAGTTGAGTTCATGAAAAGTTTTACTGTACATAACCATTACCAACTGTTCCCAAACAACACACAAGTCATTGTTGGGTTTTTTTTGTCAATATATAGGTGGATGCTTATATTTTACTGTAGGCAAAGAAAATAAAAAACATATGGGTGGGCCAAAGAAAAGGCAAACTAAAATAAATACATACAGTGGTGTGTGGGGACCCCTAGAGGCAGTTGTAGGGTGTCCCCAGCTAAATGACAGATAGTAATGGACCATAAGGGTCCATTTGTACACTCTCAGTTACATTAACATGGATATTATACATGTGGGCTCATAGATAGAAATGCCATTAAATGTAGCTTTGATGTAGCAAGCTACTTTTGCCGTGTAGCTTGATACAATTCTCAGGGGATAGCTTCCCCTGTAGCTTGGCTACATTTAATCGAGAGTAACTTGCAGCTTAGCTTACTGCATTTTCCAAGTAGCTTGCCCATCACTGGTAAATTGCCATGTTTGTGTTTGACCATATTTTGGCATTGTGGCAGTTTCTGGAATTAGCAGCCTGCGTTTTGACAATAACAAGGCAGTAGATAGTGATAAATAAGTCTTTAGTTTGAAACCATACAACAACAACAGTTAATTACTGGCCAGTCCAACAAAAAAGTGGAAAGTGTAATGTACCGTAGATTGGTTTTAGAAATGCTATCAGAACCTTACTGTACACAGTTGTGGTCAGACGTTTTCATACATAATTTTACAATGAGAACTGCACTTTATTTTTGATGGTGGGATATAGTCTGGATAACCTTAGTCTCGAAGGGGCTTAAGAGTGAAAAGTTTGAATCTGCTTTTGCTCGCTCAAACACAACAATTCTAATCTTGATTGCTTTCCCTGGGTGCGACATAGCAAGTTCTTGCTTCAAGATTCCTCTCAAAGACAGTGCAGCGAAGACGAAACAAACTCCTCTGTCAACAACACCCGGGAAGACAAACTCTGTGTTTTCGCCACTGCTTGCGGAGCAACTCCAGGCCTACAGACTTAATATAAACACACACTTAATGGACCATGGCTCTATATGCACACATACTCCCACACCCATCCTTTGGAAAACTGCACTTTATTTTAGAATTTTGCCTATCATTCACAATCCTTATGTAGGACAAGAACACATATGTTTTTCTTTCTTTTTTTTCTAGTATAAAACTTTCATTAAAAGTCCGCTTACAATGGAGCCTATGGAAGTTGCTTAAAAAAGCGCTTAGAAAACACATCCAAACACCTATTACGGTTTCATATACACACTGTAAGTATATTTGTAATGTAGCAACAGGCCCATGTATACACAACATGTCATTTGTACATATTTTGCTCACTTTGCGCATATACGGCACATTCATTTCAAAAACTCATCAAGACGTCCGCTTTTTTCTTAGGCAACATCGCTGATTATTACTCACTGCAGAGTTCATGAAAGCCAACAAACATAATAAAAAAATCACCTACTGTACAATATCTACTGTCATAAGGATATGGACTGATATAATCTTGTTATTGTCTCGTAATCCCCCTGCGAGGAAAAGGGGGATGGGACTAAACGTCTTTTTGTGTCTTTCTCGCCTTTTTCGGGTCTAAATTGGCTGTCAAAATGGACTAACTTGTCGTAATAGGTCCTCATCCTTCTACTATCAATGATGTCAATATAGCCACTAGTGATCACGGCGCTGCTATAAATAGTTTGTCTGTGTCAGCGCTTATAAAACCAATATCATTAACTCTTGGTTAATATTCAAGTCACGAAATGAAAATAGAGTATTTTTGGCAGATTTTGGATGGTTATTTATAGAGTTTTATGGGCAAAATAGCAAAAAAAAGCTGTTTGCCTGGTCCTCCTTCTTCGTCGAATCCAAGATTACCGTATTTTTCGGATTATAAATCGAGATGTTATTTTACACAAGATGATGAGATATTTTGGAGCTAAATTCTGAACAAAAGCAATTTTCTAATACATCAGTGTATATGTTCCGTATTTATAATGTTTCAACAAGTTATTCTGTTATTGTAATGGCTTCAATTCCAGGTTGCTAAAAAAAAAAAAATCAGTCTGGAAAAACTTCTGCACCATGCATGTGGAAGACCTCTTTTGTGGTTCCAAAACACAAACTATCTCAACTTCAGGAACCAAACCATGACAGACCTATAGCCTTGACATTCCAACTTATGAAGACCACTGAGACTGCCACTGTCCGCAGGCGCCATTAAGCAATGGCCACAATGCAGTTTGCATATTGTATTTGTATTGTACACAAGTACATTATATTACAAACCGTATGTACATTATACACTGAAGTATTTCCCCAATGTGGGATGAATCAAATATAGCCTCCTCTAACATAGGATATGATGTTTTGTCATAAAAAAAACAATACCATTGTGATCACTATTTTGCAGGTGAGTCATAATAAACATCATTCTGTTGCAGTAATAAACAATGACATGAAGGAAGATAATTCACTCATTTGCCTTCTTTAATGTTTGTCCACTACTACTTTACATAAAAGCATTAAATCAACGTTACCCTTCGCATTATCTCGATGCATTTAAGTATCCTCTCATGTGTCTCACTCGCCAACCGCAAGAACCTAATCGCTGAGCATTAATCTTTATTATACAGAGGAGCCATCGAGGAATTCAAATCAGCGACCATATACTCAAGGTCACAGCAAACAGGAGGGAAAAAATGAAACAAATGGATACATCAAAAAGCGTAAAAGGCACGCTCACTGACTGATGTGTTTTTGATTTTGTCCCAAAAAAACCCCAATGTGAATATTTTTCACACATGACCCTGAATAATAGGGTCGGAAGTATGGAGGATGCAGAGAATTCTCGCTCTTTACTTCAATCCGGAATCTAGAGTACGTATTAATTTCTATAAAGCTGAGGCAGCATTTTGGGGGAGTGCCCAAGACCAGCAGTTTTTGAAAAAAAGCTGCTGTCAGGGCATCAGCCAAATGTACTGACTGGACACTTATGGGCACTAGAAGCTCCAGTGTGCAGCCACTACTCGCCACACTCCTTAAAATAAATCCAAGACAAATGAGGAAGGGAAGGAAATATATGATCTGCAATTTTCCCGGCCACTTAAAGGAACATTATGTTGTAATTTTACCTATACTAACAGCTTCTGACTCCTTTGCGTGGCACACCAGCTTGCAAAAGGCAGCACTTTCATTGTCATGGTAACAGGTGGTCACCTGACCATACCCATTTGGGTTTATTTATTTTGGTTTTATGTCTGTACAGCATCTTTAAAAGCTTGATCACTTCCCTTTTGATCATGTAAATATGAGTTTGACTCCTCTAATCATAGTGGACATGCATGTAACACTCTGATGTAGTGACAGGATTTAGTGGTTGCTAATCACACACGACCGTTCACACACAGGACTCAAGTTAATTTCCTGTGTTTCCACCATTATTTCCTGTTTGAGACTCTTATTTTGTTATTTCTAGTTCCTGTTTGCCACCTTTGTCACCAGTCCCTGACTGGCAAGCAAGACACACCTGAGTTGAGTTGAGTTGAGTTTGCGTTTATTTGGAACATGCATGCATACAACATGATACATCGCAATTTCCAGTTTCTCTATTCAACATGTTCGAAAAGGAGTAGGAAGAAGCAGAGCTTATTTAATCCTACCCCTTTTCCTTTACATAGCAGTTGCTAAAAAAATGGTTCACTTCCTGTTCACAATGTATTCACAATATACTCCATAAGTAATAACAATACAAATAAATAAATGTATAAATAATAACTACATGTGTGAATGCCCCAATGCTGAAGTTGAACTTCAAAATGACTAATTGTTAAAAGAGAGCACAAAATTCCTGGACAGGCTGAATATTTTGAAGATGGAACGGTTTGAATCGGACAAAAAATGTGGGAGTGGAGGAACTTTGAAAAATGTCCCATTCATTTCAATGGGTATTTAATGGAAATTTGGGAATTTTGGGGAAAGCGGGAATTTTTTTGAAAATGCTAAATATTTTGAATGTTGTGAATGAGTTGGTGTTGAAGGTTGAATGGTTGGTGTTAGAATTTTTCAAATCGGTTGAGAAATGTTGAAGTAGTAACATTTTTAATAAAGAAATAGTATTACGGAATTCCTGACATTTCGGAAAAAAGGGTGGAAATAGGGCTTTGGAAAACCAGGAATTCTGGAAAATCCTAGAATTTTTAAAAACTTGGAAAAATAATAGTTTGAATTTACAGAATGGTGGAATGTGTTGAAGGTGGAATGGATTTAATAGGTTGAACAAATTGGAAATGGTGGAAGTTTGAAAAATGGCCAATTAATTTTGAATGGGAAAAATGTCCCGGAAAACCTGGAAATCTGGGAATTTTTGGAATTTGTCAAGGGAAAGCCTGCGATTTCCAAATAGGCTGATCCGTTTGAAGTTGGAACGGTTTGAATCGAGTGAAACATGTGGAAGGGAGAGCGCGCCAAAATCTGGAGAAGAAGAAGTAGAGGAATAATAATAAATTGATTAATTTTGGTGTAGAAAACCATATGTGTGAATGCTTTAGAGTATTCACACAATTAGTGAAGTAAGTTATATTTCATATGGTGAGATAAGTAAGATTATCTAGAAAATTAATGGATGGATTAAATACATTCAGAATGTTTATCATGGTTCTTCTTCTTTGTACTTTGTAAACACTCTAACTTTGAAGAGTTTCTTGAAGTGGATCATATTAGTACATTGTTTGATTTCTCTGCTTAATCTTAATTTAATTCCACATATTGATATACTGAAGGTCTTAAGTGTTGTACGTGCGTACAAATGTTTTAAATTGAATTTTTCTCTAAGATTATATTTCTCCTCTTTTGTTGAGAAGAATTGTTGTATATTCTTTGGTAGTAGATTGTAGTTTGCTTTGTGTATAATTGTATCTTTATGCAAATTCACTATGTCGTGGAATTTCAGTATTTTCGATTCAATAAATAAAGGGTTTGTATGTTCTCTATTTCTGACATTATGTATTATTCTACCTGATTTTTTTTGTAACACCTTTAATGAATAAAGTGTACTTTTGTAGTTATTTCCCCATATTTCTGCACAATAACTCAGATATGATAATACCTGTTCCCGGTTGCCAATCAGGAGGCTTTATTTGCCAGTCCTGTGCTGTGGACAGGTTTGTGTTCAGATGACACAAGAAGAACCTATGTTGGTGCTTCTTTGTTTTTTTCCATTAAATACATTTTCACTTGCACTCCGCCTGCTGTCTCTGCATTCTGGGGTTCCAGACCAACACAACCGTAATATGTGGTCACAATTGTTGATTACCATACGCCATCAAATGGTAATATGGCAATTATGAATGGAAACCAGATATTGCTTTTAAATTATAGTTCAATACAGGGGTGCCCATTACGTCGATCACGAGCTACCGGTCGATCGCGGTGGGTGTGTCAGTCGATTGCCAGTCAGGCATTGAAAAAATAGACCAAAAAATTAGCGATCATAAATCTTCACTTTGACGTCACTGACTGTCGTCACTTGATTGACATTCAAGGCACCCGAGGATCTTGTGAAATGATGCTGGCTGCTGCCAGCTCAGTGTGAAGGAAAGGCGAGAAACACTTTTTATACCAACCATGCCTCCCGTGAAAAAACCTAAAGACTGACCGCACAGTTCCTGTCTTCACAATAAAGTGCTGCTCCACCCTGCCTGCGCTAACAAAATAAGAGTCCCCGAAAGCTAGCGCAAACAAGCTAGTAAGCTACGGAGTTTGCCGCCAATGTATTTCTTGTAAGTGTATAAAAACGAGTATGCAAGCTGGACAAATAAGATGCCAAAAACCAACCACTTTCATGTGGTATTGGACAGAAAGGAGGACTTTTTTTATCCTCCATTTGAAAATGCGGGCATTATCAGCACTGCTGTCTGATTCCAATCAATGCAAGTCATCAGAATAAGGTAATACACCAACTTATATTATTGTCTTCATGAAAGAAAGGAATCTATATGTGTTAAACATGCATGTATTTTCATGAAAACATCTTTAACAGGTGACGTATATGTATATGTACCTGTATATGTATATGCTCAATTTTTGTTTCATCTGACCACAGAACTTTCTTCCAGAAGACCTTATCTTTGTCCATGTGATGTCTGATGAAACAAAAATTGAGATATTTGGCCACAATACCCAGCAATATGTTTGGAGGAGAAAAGGTGAGGCCTTTAATCCCAGGAATACCATGCCTACCGTCAAGCATGGGGGTGGTAGTGTTATGATCTGGGCCTGTTTTGGGACAATGAAAAAGGAGGATTACCTCCAAATTCTTCAGGAGAACCTAAAATCATCAGCCCGGAGGTTGGGTTTTGGGAGCAGTTGGGTGTTCCAACAGGACAATGACCCCAAACACACGTCAAAAGTGGTAAAGGAATGGCTAAATCAGGCTAGAATTAAGGTTTTAGAATGGCCTTCCCAAAGTCCTGACTTAAACGTGTGGACAATGCTGAAGAAACAAGGCAATGTCAGAAAACCAACATATTTAGCTGAACTGCACCAATTTTTTAAGAGGAGTGGTCAAAAATTCAACCAGAAGCTTGTGGGTGGCTACCAAAAGTGCCTTATTGCAGTGAAACTTGCCAAGGGACATGTAACCAAATATTAACATTGCTGTATGTATACTTTTGACCCAGCAGATTTGGTCACATTTTCAGTAGATCCATAATAAATTCATAAAAGAACCAAACTTCATGAATGTTTTTTGTGACCAACAAGTATGTGCTCAATCACTCTATCACAAAAAAATAAGAGATGGAGAAATGATTGGAAACTCAAGACAGCCATGACATTATATTATTAGTGTATGTAAACTTTTGACCACGACTGCCCGAAAGGGACAAGCGGTAGAAAATGGATGGATGGATGGATGAATGTATATGTATATATGAGGTAGATCACCTCGACTTGGTCATTTAAAAAGTAGCACGCCTGCTGAAAAATTGTGGGCACCCGTGGTTCAATATAAAAAAACGGGAAATAAAGAAACTGAACAAAAATGATGCTACTCAATGAGAATCCTGTACCTGTTGACAGGTGTTTTGGCCCACTCCTCATGAGCAAACTGCTCTCTCTCAGTGATGTGCGCACCTCACCTAAAATACACGTTTCCACCGATGTCAAGTGGATTTAAATTAGGGCTCCTGAAGGCCACTTCAGAGTAGTGCAATATTTCAGCCTGAGAAGTTCTTGAGTGTTTTTGACCCTCGACTGAGACCAAGCTTTTCAACAGTGGGCAACACATTTCGCTTCACAAAACCTTGAAAGTCTTGGAGTTTCATTGTACTCTGGACGGATTAAAGACACCCTCCGCCACATTTAAACGTGGACCACAGGAGTGAAAGAATGTTGTGAAAGAATGTTGCGAAGAAGCATTTCAAATACATTTCTCAATAGCCACAATTAACCTTAACATTCATTGAAATAACGGAAGAAATGACCAATGCAATACTGTAGATGGTAAACTGTATGCAGCTGCAGTGTTAATGGACTCGTAAAATAATTTGACACAAATAATTATAATATTAATGAAAAAATTAGAACAGTATGGCATCAGAGGGTTGGTCTTGAACAGGGAAAAAGCTACTTAACCAACAGGAAAAAATATGTGAAGCTCGGTGAACACACATCTACAGCGCTAAATATACATTGTGGTGTACCCCAGGGCTCAATACTGAGACCAAAACTGTTCAATCTCTATACAAACAACAAAGGACTTAAAGTTAGTATGAATAGCAGACAACATCACCACGATGACAATAAAGCTATTACAAATATAAAACAGAGAAAATTTATGAATTAAAGAGATGGTGTGTCTTTGAATCACAGTACACTAAAATAATCCATCCATCCATTTTCTACCGCTTGTCCCTTTTGGGGTCGCGGGGGGTGCTCTAGCCTATGCTGCATTTGGGCGGAAGGCGGGGTACACCCTGGACAAGTCGCCACCTCATCACAGGGCCTATTTGAAATCAGTAGGGAAGGCAATCAAATACAAATAGATGTTGACAGGGTAAAATAAATCCCATTTCTAGTGTAATAGCTGATTACTGGAAAACCCATATAAAAATATACAACAAAAGGTGACAAGAATAAGGAATAAAAGCAAATATATGTTTTGGACCAGCAATCACTTCATATTTTCGAATGCTCACTAGTGTTACCGTATCTGAGTGATTGTGTTCCAATATGGGGAAATAACTACATAATAACTAATGTGTTTAAAAACACGTTAGTTCGGATAAGACATAATGTTGGATATAGGGAAAATACAAACTCTTCATTTATTGAATCAAACATATTGAAATTGAATGACATGTAAAAGCATTTAAGTCCCATCTGAAAACTCATTTGTATAAGCCAGCCTTTAAATAGACCCCCCTTTTAGACCAGTTGATCTGCCGTCTCTTTTCTGCTCTGCCCCCGTCTCCTGCGTGGAGAGTTTATTAGGTGACCACAGATGAAGCGCTAGCTGTTCAAAGTCGGGACCCGGGGTGGACCACTCATCTGTGCATCAGTTGGGGACGTCTCTCTGTGCTGACTTGTCTCCACTCAAGATGATCCCCTGCTGGCCCCACTTTGGACTGGACTCTCACACTATTAACTAGATCCACTCGACATCCATTGCACCGGTCGCCCAGGGGGGGTCCCCACATCCAAAGACATCTTAAAAGTAGACGCAGCATTGGCTGCTGTGACGCGAGAAATTGGGCCGCCATCTTGAAGTGGTGATTAGGAGCCGGCGAGCAGCCTAAACTGACAGTTGACAGGTAGAAAACAACAATGGTGTTCAGCGTTTTCCTGCTCAAATGAGCGGACTGTTGAAAATAGGAATCGGGGGATTACTTTTCACAAGTAAGATTTAACATTAACGTACTATTTGTTGTATTTTGTGAAAAGAATATTACCACAGAGTTGAGAAGGAGCAAAGATCTTCAATAATACTGAAATCGTAGCCACTAGCAAACAAGAGTATGACCTTAACAGAATTGCTTGTCAATTAAATTAATTACATTTAAAAATGTCATACTGGAATAACATAAAGTTAAATAAATGATGAAGATAAAGATTGTAAAAGCCAACAGGGGTAAAAGTTAGGACCACAGTCCAGATTGTGTAGGGGGGTATAATATATGTTAGCTAAAAAATCACAAATAAATCTTCTGGGGGAGGATGACCCCCCCTACAGGGGTTTGGTTTACAAACTTTCGGCCCCACCTAAAACAAAATTCACCAGCTGCCACTGATTATGATGCATTCTAATTTTAGGCTAGGTATAAGACAATACTTTCTTAAGAGTATAATTGTAACCAGGAATAAGTCTTCAAGTAACAATATTCAAATACTAACATTGTTGGGTAAAACAGAATTTGGTTTTATTCTGTATCCAGTGAAACAGATTGGTGGTTTTAGCTGATATAAAGACTTGCAGGTGTTTATATATGTTTATGTTTAAGTATTTGGCAGATGCTTTTATCCAAAGCGACATACATAAAAAATACATATAAAACAATCAGTGTAAACATTATCATTTAAGGGAAGAATGAAATATAAAATATCAATACAAAGTGTCAAGACAGAATAATTTCTCTGCTGCTGTAGCAACAGAGACACAGTCTATAAGTCCCTAAGATATATAGATATCTAATGTATTCATACATTGTTTATGTAGGATTTACGCATGTGTATATATAACCTAATCATATTGTTTCTTGAACTTAAAAATAGCTGACTGTTTTTTTCCCCCTTCTCTGGGATTATATTCCCAGTTTTGATCTCGGACGTCTGGTAATTTATAGCATATAAGAATATTCTATTACTGTTAAGCAAACTATGAATAATAATACACGCCAAAACATGTGTCCTTTATCATAGCTACACGTATGACAAAAAAGCGAGTGAAAATCGGTTATTCAGTGAAGTAAGATGAATTAAATGCGCTGACAGTTCGTTGCTCCTGCCAAATTAATTGCACTGAGTGGAGCGGATCACCACTCCAAGATGGCGGTCCCGCGTCTCGTCAGCGCCCGTAGGCAGTAGCAGTCGATGCTGCGTACCCTTATAAGATGTCTATGCCCACATCTGCGGTCCCCTCCAAGTTTTCTCTTTGTATCCCATTGGGTTGACTTTTTTCTTGCCCTGATGTCGGATCATTGTTGTGGCTTGTGCAGCCCTTTGAGACACTTGTGATTAAGGGCTATATAAATAAACTTTGATTGATTGATTGATGGTGCATTTGCAAATGGCTAAAATTATGCACAACGCAAACTATAACCTGCCACCAAAAATGTACAACGGTTATTGTCAACAAAAGAGGAGAAATATAATCCTAGGGAAAAACTAACATTTGTTTGCACGTACGACACTTAAATGGGACCTATCCTGCAAAACCAATGTTTCTTAACTTTTGGTACCTGCTGTTGTGTATTTAGGATCTGCATAAGTCCCGAAAACTTGAAATCAAACCATGGCGGCATGGCGGAGCTATTTTTAAAACAATTTTGCCTTCCTTTGTACTTCCACTAAATTTGCCTCATTAGTGATGTTTTCCCATAGATAATGTCAGCGGATTATCAATATATAGTAAAGTTTTACCCAAAGAACTGTGTGTGAGCTAGGTCCACCGTTGTAGTCCGACGTTGTCAATTAGCTCCTTCTTTTTCACTATCTTGTTGTGGGGCAGACTGGCTCGTACATGCATTTACATCCTTTACTGCTGCCATTTCTAAAACAAAGTGGCGTTTAGTTTGAAGTCAATTCTGTCAGTAGACTCGATTTAAAAGCTCAAACAATTACAACATGGCTGACGGGAAGAAGACACTGTCCAAGTGGATGCACGTAAATAAAACGTCGCATCCTGAAGAGACGGTCAGAAAGCGGCTTGAAGATGGTCTGTAAAACATGATCTATACAACATTTGGACCAAAGAACCACCATTACATGTTATTTAGACCACAAGGAAGTGTTTAAAATGTAGAAAAGAATGTGAAACTAAATTATAGAATTAATTAAGCAAAGAAGTCAAATAATGAACTAATATGATCGAGTTTAAAAACTATATATATATATATATATATATATATATATATATATATATATATATATATATATATATATATATATATATATATACACTACCGTTCAAAAGTTTGGGGTCACCCAAACAATTTTGTGGAATAGCCTTCATTTCTAAGAACAAGAATAGACTGTCGAGTTTCAGATGAAAGTTCTCTTTTTCTGGCCATTTTGAGCGTTTAATTGACCCCACAAATGTGATGCTCCAGAAACTCAATCTGCTCAAAGGAAGGTCAGTTTTGTAGCTTCTGTAACGAGCTAAACGGTTTTCAGATGTGTGAACATGATTGCACAAGGGTTTTCTAATCATCAATTAGCCTTCTGAGCCAATGAGCAAACACATTGTACCATTAGAACACTGGAGTGATAGTTGCTGGAAATGGGCTTCTATACACCTATTAGATATTGCACCAAAAACCAGACATTTGCAGCTAGAATAGTCATTTACCACATTAGCAATATATAGAGTGTATTTCTTTAAAGTTAAGACTAGTTTAAAGTTATCTTCATTGAAAAGTACAGTGCTTTTCCTTCAAAAATAAGGACATTTCAATGTGACCCCAAACTTTTGAACGGTAGTGTATATATATATATACATACATATATATACTCAGTGTTTTGTTTTTATATTAAATAAGCTCTGCCTCCTCCTACTCCTCTTGTGACATGTTGTAATGAGAAACTGTTGTCATGCGATGTACCATATTGTAACTATGCATGTTCGAAGTAAACAAATACCATAATCATCAGAACAGATCATGTATATACTTGCTAAGGTTATCCAGGGTAAATCCCACCTAACTGTATCCTTGTCCACGCACCCCCTCCCCGACCTAGTACGCATGCGCGGAAAATGCGCACGTCATAGTCAACTCCAGTGTTGCTTTGTGTGCAAGTTCTTAAATAAAATGTAACTTATCTGAACAATATCCTATGTTGTGGTATTTCAATTAACTGGAATCCATGGTGTGGGGCCCTATTGTAGTGAATCACACCTGAGACATCATAAATTAATAGCATCTACAATGGACACGTGAAAGTAAACAATGTGATAAAGAACATTTTACACCAATCAGTCTAGGGATCTAGACATCTGGTCAGGACACTCCTCACTCTTTTGCCTTCACTTTCATTGTCCATTCATTTTTGGTGACTTTATATACTCTGGACCTAGACGTTGAGTCCGCAACATACATGGCGGACAATAACTGATACAGTCTGCTTTGCCAGTCCAAATGCATTCAATGTTTTCCGTAGTCTTCACTTGACGGCCAGGTAATACAAAGCACACGCTACCTTTTTATCACATTCACGGGAGCCCGCATTCTCGTTGTCTCTCCTTCGACAAATGGACAAAGTTTTTCGGCAAGTAGAATCACAGCTGACCTCGACATGCAAAAGTTATCTTGCCGTCTGAGATGTGTTGTATCCCAAATAGCTGCAATCGCACGTTTTTTTCTCTTAAGGTATTCATGTGTGATTTCCACAAGCGTCTGTACATGTGGAAGAATGAGAAACACGGGCATGTCGCCTTCATATTTCCAGTGGTTAGCTCCGGATGCTATGAAGCTGGCTGTGGCGTGTTCTTTCTGATGTCACTTCCTGTGTAGAGCGCGGACTTTCTGACTTCACTTCTTCTCCGAACTCAGTTTGTAAACAATCGATGAGTCCATACAAAGCTAAGAGCCGGAAATTCAAGAAATACACGGCAATCTTACCTGTGTAAAAAATTATCCAAGGAGGCGAACCTTAAAGGCCTACTGAAATGAGATTTTCTTATTTAAACGGGGATAACAGATCCATTCTATGTGTCATACTTGATCATTTCGCGATATTGCCATATTTTTGCTGAAAGGATTTAGTAGAGAACATCGACGATAAAGTTTGCAACGTTTGGTCGCTGATAAAAAAAAGCCTTGCCTGTACCGGAAGTAGCGTGACGTCACAGGTTGTAGAGCTCTTCACATCTGCACATTGTTTTCAATCATGGACGCCAGCAGCGTGAGCAATTCGGACCGAGAAAGCGACGATTACCCCATTAATTTGAGCGAGGATGAAAGATTTGTGGATGAGGAAAGTGAAAGTGAAGGATTAGAGGGCAGTGGAAGCGATTCAGATAGGGAAGATGCTGTGAGAGGCGGGTGGGACCAGATATTCAGCTGGGAATGACTAAAACAGTAAATAAACACAAGACATATATATACTCTATTAGCCACAACACAACCAGGCTTATATTAAATATGCCACAAATTAATCCGCATTAGAAACACCTCCCCCCTCGCGTCCAAATAACCCACCAATACAACTCAAACACCCGCACAACACACTCAATCCCACAGCCCAAAGTACCGTTCACTTCCGCAAAGTTCATACAGCACATATATTTCCCCAAAGTTACGTACGTGACATGCACATAGCGGCACGCACGGACGGGCAAGCGATCAAATGTTTGGAAGAAAGCTGCGTACTCACGGTAGCGCGTCTGCTATCCAACTCGAAAGTCCTCCTGGTTGTGTTGCTGTAGCCAGCCGCTAATACACCGATCCCACCTGCAGCTTTCTTCTTTGCTGTCTTCATTGTCCATTAAACAAATTACAAAAGATTCACCAGCACGGATGTCCAGAATACTGTGGAATTTTGTGATGAAAACAGACGCTGTTTGTATTGGGACACAATGGTGTCCCAATACTTCCGCACAATCCGTGACGTCACACGCAAACGTCATCATACCGAGACGTTTTCAGCCCGATATTTCCTGGGAAATTTAAAATTGCACTTTATAAGTTAACCCGGCCTTTTTGGCATGTGTTGCAATGTTATAATTTCATCATTGATATTTAAACTATCAGACTGCGTGGTTGGTAGTAGTGGGTTTCAGTAGGCCTTTAAACGATGGTTTAGTGTGGCTGACACAGTGCTTAGGCTAAATAATTATTTGTTTAAGGGGTTAATTGGCTTAGTGTAGACATAGTGTGTGTAGCCTTAATTGCCCCAAAAAAATGCATTACATAGTATGCAAACCACTGTTTCTGAAAACGGACAATTCAAAATGAGCCATTAGCTGCCTCAGCCCTTTTGACCCTCATTCAGGTGCCCTTTATACAATTAGAGACATATCTTGAAGTGAAAATTACTAACACAGTTGTGCTGCTACTCTTGACAGCAAAATGGTGAGACGCTTGAGAAGTTTCTTATCAGTTAATATGGGTGATTACCAAAGAATTTCACTCTCCATTGTCTGCCAGGGAGGCTAATTATTTTATCATAGACATTTTAATTAGCTGTATATCGGAGCTGCAAAGCTGTGCCAGTTAGCGGAACACCGCTATGTGAGGCTTTTCATCCAGGAAGGCGCAGCTTCACATGCATGGCAACAAAGGAAATATGGCCCATGCAGCCAGATTGAGGAAGCGGCGCTTATGATGATGAAAATGTCTCGGTGTGACATTCTCCAAAGTGTTCAGCTCTGCTTCAGGGGATGTCGATATAAAACCTTGATTACAGGAAGCTGGACTGCAACATAGCTGAAGTTGATAACAAAAGGTTCACGTTGGAATCAGATGTCTTCAGTATTAATTCAACTGTGCACCATTTAGTTGATGTTGCGTAATGGTAATTCTACTTATTATATAGCGGTGGACCGCATCCATGGTAGGGGTTAAACGTGAAGGTGACAGAGATTGATTAATGGTTCCTGATTGATTTGGCAGACGATGATGGAGTCACAAGCGTGCGCAAACCAATCACAAAATTGCAGGGGTAACTCCAAGTCTTCTCCGTTATTAATGGCTAAACAGCAGGGGTTTTTTTTTAACACATGCATAGGCATCGTCATCGCAGGGTAAAATAAATTCGGAGAGAAGCAAATAAAAATATGACGGATGATACGATATGAAGGATAGTTTGTTATCGTATGCATTCGGAATGGATAATCATGACCTATGATCTTCTTGATTAACAAGGACGCCGTCCTCTGTCCTGACTGCCGCGGCCTGATTGTAAAAGGTCTTTGTCAGCAAGATTTCTGTGCCTCCTTTGTGTTGAATAAATCACTCAGATATGCCATCAGTCTTTCACATTTTGCTCACTACAGACAGAAAAGGAACCTGTGAAATGATAATGAGTTCATTCTTAGCGCGCCAGTTGGACTTCTGGGACTGATAACGAGAAAGGTTGTAGGTTGTTATGCGTTAATTGACAATCCTATACTGTGCATATCCTCCTATTTAAAGAGAAGCTATTGTTCAAAAAAGTAGCTATATAATTTCAATAACTTGCTTGACATTTCCTGCCTCTTTAGAGCTAAAACTACCACTAAAAATGTTACAAAATATTATCATTTTCGGTTTTACAGCATATCCACTGTAGTATCATTACTTGCTAATTTCCCACCTACGCTAAAACAGTAACAAAGTTTTCAATGTTTTATAACAATATTGAATTATTTATTTTACATCTAACAGCATGTTAATAGTAGTATCACTTATAGCTATGGTACTCCAGGAAAAAGGTATCTTATTTCTTGATGCAAAGAAATATATTGCCGCAGTTACTTTCTATTTTATATATTGCTTTTATTAGAACTATTATTCTTGTTGTGTTTAGGAGGAGTAGACGACACAGACCACAAGGGGGCGTAGTAGCTCTATGTTTTATTATATATATATATATATATATATATATATATATATATATATATATATATATATATATATATATATATATATATATATAATAACAAACAATAATAATATAAAAGAAGGGAATGGCGTGTGTGAACTAGATCCAAAAGTGTATGTGTGCGACTATGTGTATGAATTAACTGTTGAGTGTTACCATGAGTGTTAAGCGAGAGGAAAGTCCAAAAGGGGCAGGACATGCTCATAAATCAGTGAGACAAGCAGGAAGTTGAGGGGGTAAAGCGAGGCGTCAAAAGGCTGTGTCCAAGCGGTAGGTCGAGATCCAAGAGGCAGTCAGGGAAGCAGAGGAAATGCGGGGTGAGACGAGACGCACAGCTCGTAACTCGGGAACAAAGGGGTAGCTACCAGGAACGATAAGGGGGAGAAACACAAGACCAATCATAAGACAGGGATAGAAACACGGAAAGAGAAAGACATAGAGCTTTGTTAATTGGCTTACGGTACACAGACAGGTGATTACGTTCCGGCCTGGAATAGCAGGTTGTGCAGGCATTTGAAGGCAAGACCTCTGATCAACTTCAGGTGTGCTGATTGCCGGTGATTGACTGCAGCTGCCGGCTGCAGCAGGACCGACACTCGCAGGCGCGCTCTTGGAGGCGCAATCAGCAGAGCCAGGCCGTGACAATTATTGCTATTTTGTAATGGGCTTATGAGTTTTTAATATATTTTATTAATATATTTTATTAATGTATTTTATATATATATATATATATATATATATATATATATATATATATATATATATATATATATATATATATATATATATATATATATATATATATATATATATATATATACTCGTAAGTGCGCCGTGTATTTCTTGAATCTCCGGCTCTTAACTTTGTATGGAGTCATTGATCTTTTACAAGCTGAGTTCGGAGAGGAAGTGAAGTCAGAAAGACCACAGCCCACACAGGAAGTGACATCAGAAAGAACGCGCCACACCCAGCTTCATAACAACCGGAGATAACCGCTGGAAATATGGAGGCGAGTCATCCGGACATGCCCGTGTTTCTCATTCTTCTACATGTACAGACGCTTGTGGAAATCACACATGAATACCTTAAGTGAAGGAAACGCGCGATTGCAGCCATTTCGGATACTACACATCTCAGACGGTAAGATAACTTTCGAATGTCCAGGTCAGCTGGGATTCTACTTACCGAAAAACGTTGTCCATTTGTCGAAGGGGAGACAACGAGAATGTGGGCTCCCGTGGATGTGATAAGAAATGTAGCGTGTGCTTTGTATAACCTGGCCGACGAGGGAAGACTACGGAAAAAATCAAATGCATTTGGACTGGCAAAGCAGACTGTATCAGTTACTGTCCACTAAGTATGTCACGGCCTCAACGTCTAGGTCCAGAATATATAAAGTCACCAAAAACGAATGGACAATTAAGGTGACGGTAAAAGAGTGAGGAGTGTCCTGACCAGATATCTAGATCCCTAGATTGATTGTTGTAAAATGTTATTTGTCACATTGTTTGCTTGTACAAACCCCGTTTCCATATGAGTTGGGAAATTGTGTTAGATGTAAATATAAACGGAATACAATGATTTGCAAATCCTTTTCAACCCTAATTCAGTTGAATGCACTACAAAGACAAGATATTTGATGTTCAAACTCATAAACTTTTTTTTTTTTTGCAAATATCAATTAACTTACAATTTCATGGCTGCAACATGTGCCAAAGTAGTTGGGAAAGGGCATGTTCACCATTGTGTTACATGGCCTTTCCTTTTAACAACATTCAGTAAACGTTTGGGAACGGAGGAGACACATTTTTTAAGCTTCTCAGGTGGAATTATTTCCCATTCTTGCTTGATGTACAGCTTAAGTTGTTCAACAGTCCGGGGGTCTCCGTTGTGGTATTTTAGGCTTCATAATGCGCCACACATTTTCAATGGGAGACAGGTATGGACTACAGGCAGGCCAGTCTAGTACCTGCACTCTTTTAATATGAAGCCACGTTGTTGTAACACTTACTTGGCATTGTCTTGCTGAAATAAGCAGGGGCGTCCATGGTAACGTTGCTTGGATGGCAACATATGTTGCTCCAAAACCTGTATGTACCTTTCAGCATTAATGGTGCCTTCACAGATGTGTAAGTTACCCATGTCTTGGGCACTAATACACCCCCATACCATCACACATGCTGGCTTTTACACTTTGCGCCTATAACAATCCGGATGGTTATTTTCCTCTTTGGTCCGTTGGACACGACGTCCACAGTTTCCAAAAACAATTTGAAATGTGGACTCGTCAGACCAAAGAACACTTTTCCACTTTGTATCAGTCCATCTTAGATGAGCTCAGGCCCAGCGAAGGCGACAGCGTTTCTGGGTGTTGTTGATAAATGGTTTTCGCCTTGCATAGGAGAGTTTTAACTTGCACTTACAGATGTAGTGACCAACTGTAGTTACTGACAGTGGGTTTCTGAAGTGTTCCTGAGCCCATGTGGTGATATCCTTTACACACTGATGTCGCTTGTTGATGCAGTACAGCCTGGGGGATCAAAGGTCACGGGCTTAGCTGCTTACGTGCAGTGATTTCTCCAGATTCTCTGAACCCTTTGATGATATTATGGACCGTAGATGGTGAAATCCCTAAATGCCTTGCAATAGCTGGTTGAGAAAGGTTTTTCTTAAACTGTTCAACAATTTTCTCACACATTTGTTGACAAAGTGGTGACCCTCGCCCCATCCTTGTTTGTGAATGACTGAGCATTTCATGGAATCTACTTTTATACCCAATCATGGCACCCACCAGTTCCCAATTTGCCTGTTCACCTGTGGGATGTTCCAAATAAGTGTTTGATGAGCATTCCTCAACTTTATCAGTATTTATTGCCACCTTTCCCAACGTATTTGTCTTGTGTTGCTGGTATCAAATTCTAAGGTTGATGATTATTTGCAAAAAATAAATGTTTATGAGTTTGAACATCAAATATGTTGTCTTTGTAGCATATTCAACTGAATATGGGTTGAAAAGGATATACAAATCATTGTATTCCGTTTATATTGTAATAATCTTAGGAATGTAGGCTCAGAGACTTCTTCAGTTATCTTGCATTTATTGTACAAGATGCATTTAAGGCACACAACAGCTCCAACATGCGTCTATCTCCTTTCCCGGCAAAACTCGAACCAACACTTCCTGTCAACGTCACTTCCCTAACTTCCCCGGAAATCCCGCCCCCCCAGCCAAAGCCATTGGCTAACACCCCGTAGCCAGTTGCTCCATAACCCCCCCCTTACAAAAAGTCCTCGCCCTCGAGGACTGACCTGTAAGGCAACACTTGGCAACACCATAGCAGCATGTAAAACAGAGCAACCCATTAGTGCAAACAAAACAGTGTAAACAACATAACCCTCACATCACACAAAAGCGGGTTCACAAACCCCCCCCCAACCCCCTTCCTTTATTTTACTTCAGTCTAAGGACACCACAAAGTCTTGCAAGCGGTCCGGAGGCCTCATCATCCGCCTCGGCCGCTCTCTTCCATTTCCCAGCAGTGGGACAGCTGGGTCGGGTGTGCCAGTCCTCGGGAGGGAGCTGGAGGGGGCGGGGGTTAAGGGGAGTGGGGAAATTGGTTCCCCCTGAGGCGTAAGCGGGGTATTGGTAAAGGGCTGGGCGGGCAAGGGAGAGGTCACCTGTGTATCCGAGGCAGGGGAAGGGGGACCCCCCGGTAGGGGGCGAGTCTGTCTCTGTGGAGGGCCACCTTCCTTTCCCGGGGGGTCAGCTGGACATGATACACAACCTCTCCCAGCTTCTGGAGTATCTTACAGGGTCCTGTCCATTTGCTGTCCAGCTTGGGACTGCGGCCCTTCTTCCGAATCGGGTTGTAGACCCAGACCAACTCGCCTGGCGCGAAGTCCCTTCCTCGGGTCGTCACATCATAGTAGCGCTTTTGTTTGACGCCAGCTTCCTGCAGCTGCTCCCGAGCGAAACTGTGGGCTGAGTCCAGCCGGTCCTGTAAGTTCCTGGCGTACTCTGGCCCTGCAGCGAAGGCCGGGGCATCCGGTGGGCGGCCAAAGGCCAGCTCTGCTGGTGTGCGCATCTCTCTCCCTAGCATGAGAAGCGCCGGTGTGCACCCCTTGGATTCTTGGACAGCAGAGCGACACGCCAACAGCATCGGTGGTAGGTGTTGGTCCCAGTCACGCTGGTGGCGGGAGGTGACAATGGCGAGCTGGTCTCCCAGGTTGCGATGGAACCGCTCCACTAACCCATCACTCTGAGGGTGCAATGGGGTAGTGCGGGTATTGTGAATGCCCAGGCGCTCGCACAATGCCTCGGTCACTGTGCAGAGACGCCATGACGCCAAACCGACCTATCATGCCCTCCACCAGGGCATCAGCAATGGTCTCTGCCTCCTGGTTGGGAATGGCGTATGCCTCTGGCCACTTGGTGAAATAGTCTATGGCGGAAAGGACATAGCGGTTCCCCTTGTCAGACCATGGGTACGGCCCTGTAATGTCAATCCCCACCCTGTCCATGGGGCACCCCACTGGGAACTGTTGGAGCGGTGCCTGTGAGCGCCCAGTGGGGCCTTTGCGGGCAACGCAAGGGTCACAGCTGCGGCAGAAGTCCTCCACATCTCTCTTCTGCCGACCCCAATAGAACCCCTGTCGCAGCCGCTTGAGTGTTTTGGCGACCCCGAAATGTCCAGACCCACCTCCCCCATGCACTGCCTTAAGCACTACCCCTTGCAGTCCCTTTGGCACCACCACCTGCCACTGTTCTTCCCCCCGTGGCCGCGGCCTTAAATGCCCGCTGCAACACGCCTTGGGACACCCGCAATGAGTCAAACATGGCCCACAGGCCCTTAGTAGCCTTAGAGAATGGTGCCACCGTCTCCCAAGGCGGGCGCTGCCGAGCCTCTACCCACTGCAAAACAGGATGAAGGTCTGTGTCCTCCTACTGCGTGCGCCTCCAGTCAGCATTCGTCACAGTCTGTAGTTCTCGGCAGACAACGTTATCAGCCTGACTGACGGCCGCACACTCAGCGCCCTCTGCCCGCCGCTCTTGTTCCGGGCTTCCCTGCGCTCGCAGTACCGACATCTGTCTGCTGCACACGGCCAGCGCGAGAGCGCGTCCGCGTTGGAGTGGCGAGCACCTGGCCGATGTTCTATTTTAAAGTTGTATCCTTGCAGCTCTTCCACCCACCTGGCAACCTGCCCCTCCGGCTCCCGGAAAGTCATTAGCCACTGGAGGGCAGAGTGGTCAGTCCTAATCACAAAGGGGAGGCCACACAGGTAATATTTAAAGTGTCTGATAGAGAGCACCACTGCCAGGAGTTCTCGGCGGGTGACACAATAGTTCCGTTCCGACTTGTTGAGATTCTGGCTGAAGTATGCCACCACCCTTTCCCCTTCCTGCCACGGCTGTGCAAGTACACCCCCCACCCCCACTCCGCTGGCATCAGTGTCCAGTAAAAAGGGCAGGGCGAGGTCAGGTCGGGCGAGTACCGGGGCCTCACACCAGGCCCGTTTCAGCCCCCAGAATGCCTCATGGCACCCTTCGGACCACACAAAGTCTTTGCCTTTTTCCAGCAATTGATATAGGGGCGCGGCGATTGTAGCAAAACCCCGCACGTGCCTCCGATAGTACGAGGCAAGCCCAATGAAGCTCTTCAGCTGTCCTTGGTCCCGAGGGACGGGCCAATCTCTCACAGCCCGCACCTTCTCCCCCATGGCGCCAATGCCATCTTCCCCCAGCTCATGTCCCAAGAAAGTTACTTCCCGCCGCATGAAACTGCATTTCTCGGGGTGCAGTTTAAGGCCCGCTGCTCGAATCCTCTCCAGGACTCTCCTCAGGGACCCCAGGGCTGTTTCAAAAGAACGCCCATGTACCAAGATGTCGTCCAGGTACACCAGGCACTCTTGACGGGAAATACCAGCCAGCACTTTGTCCATAAGCCGGGCAAAAGTGGCGGGGGAATTACAGAGCCCAAAACTGAGGACTTTGAATTGCCACAAAGCCCCGGCCAGTACAGAAGGAGGATTTAGGGAGAGATTTAGGAGAAAGGGGTACCTGATAATACCCGCTTTTAAGGTCCAGAGTGGTGAACCACGAGGAGCCGGAAACTAGGTCCAGGGACTCATCAATACGGGGGAGGGGGTAAGAGTCTTTTGTGGTCACTTCGTTCAGCCGTCTGTAATCCACACAGAATCGCCAATCCCCAGCCTTCTTCTTCGCGACCATGACCACAGGTGCCGCCCAGGGGCTCTCAGACGGCTCAATAAAGTCGGCCCGCAGCAGGTCATATACGGCCTTGTCGCATACCTGCTGTCGAGCGAGGGGGATGCGGCGTGCGTGGCACTTGATGGGCCGCGCCAAGCCAGTGTCTATGACATGCTCTGCCAAGTGGGTTCTTCCCACTTCACTCTCGTTCATTGCAAAGCTGCCCTGGAATTCCACCAGCAGCTGTTTCAGCTGCTCCTGTTGCTGTTTCTCCAAGTCCCTGTACTCCTCTCTCCACAGCCCTCCCCCTATGACCGGGGGTGCTGGCTGCGGGTGGGGGCCCGTGGGTAGGGATGCCCAGGGCTGGCATCCCCGGGTAATACACAGCTCTGTTTCCCCCCTCATTGGCTGAAGGGAGACAGGGCGAGGGCAGGGGTAGTAACGAGGTGAGGTGTGAGGCAACAAGAATGTAGAGGCATGCGGTGAAACGGGCAGGGGGCCGGGAACTAGGGTACCCATGGCAACTGTAGGGCCCCCCGGGAAGTTAAGTGTACCCCTCCCCATGTCTAGCAGGCACCCAGTGACTTGGAGGAAGTCCAGCCCTAAGATGCAGCAGTCTTGCATGTCTTCCACCCAAACTAGATGGCGAACTCGCTTTCCCCCCACGCACAACCACAAGAACCCCTTCCCCACCATAGGAGCTAGCTGGCCCGTGACTGTGCGTAGCTGTACTGCTGTGGGCTCAAGTGGTGTACTGCAGGGCAGAACGTCTGGTCTTACCAGCGTTACCGATGACCCTGTGTCCACCAGACCCACGGTAGGCACCCCCTGGACAGAGACAGCAACATGGCAGGAGCCCCCACCTTTATCCCCCCCCCCACCCCATAGGTGGGACACTGCTGTCATCTACTTCTGGGGGGGATGGAGCCCCTCCCCCCTGGCTGTGCCACTAGGCTCCTCCGGGTGCCCGAAAGCGAGAAGAAGGAGTAGAAGGCGAGTTGTCGTCTGTTTCTGGGGGGAATTGGAGCCCCTCCCCCTGGCTGTGCTGCTGGGCTCCTCCGGGTGCCCAATAGCAAGAAAATGTAGAAAACGAATCGTCGTCTGCTTCTGGGGGGATGGAGCACCTTCCCCCCTGGCTGTGCTGATGTGCTCCTTCCCCTGCTTGACGAGCCTGGGCTGGCGAGTCAGGGTCCGCGGTGGACGTAGGGGCCCGCATACCCCTGACTATGCGGGCCCGGCGCCGTTTCCCGGCTCACGACGAGTGGCAGGGCACTCCCTGCGAAACAGTCCAGGTTGGCCACATCCCCAGCAGACCTGCATGGGGCGCGGGCCACGTTGACTTTGCAGAGTCACCGACCTCAGCAGTTGGGTAATTTCTGTCGCCCAAGCCGGAAGCCCCGTCGCTAGCCGGGTGTGACGATGCCGGGAAACGGCGCCGGGCCCGCATAGTCAGGGGTATGCGGGCCCCTACGTCCACCGCGGACCCTGACTCGCCAGCCCAGGCTCGTCAAGCAGGGGAAGGAGCACATCAGCACAGCCAGGGGGGAAGGTGCTCCATCCCACCCAGAAGCACTCCCCAGCATCTCTATCTCCACGGCAGCTTCCAGTGCCTCCTGCAGGGACCTCGGGTGCTGAAGCTGCACTTGCACGCGCAGGTCAGGAGGAGTAATGGCTCCAACAAACAAGTCAGTTGCGAGCTCATTCCGTGCATCAGCAGGCAGGTGACCATATGCACGGCGCACCTGGCCCTCAATGTCATTAGCGAGCCCCCAGAGTGGCTCGCCAGGCTTCCTGCACCTCCCTCTCAGTTCAGTTTTTAAAAGCGCTGGCTGAGACCATCTCCCAAACCTCCTCTTGAGCGCCCCCACCAGGGCTTCGTAGCACCGCTGCTGTTCAGGATCCAGCAGCAGGAGGCACGAGAGAGCCTCTCCCTCCAGACACAAAGCCAATTGCAATGCTTTGTCCCTTTCTTACCACCTTCTAGCGTCCGCCAACAGGTCAAATTGAGCGTGGAACGCTTCCCAATCTGATCCACCGGCAAATTTTGGCGTCTTCACTGAGGCCGCAGACGGTGGAGGGGAAGCGCCGTGCGGGGAAGGTGTGGGCGGCGGCGGCATCTTTACGTCCTCACGGGCTGACGAGCCGCTCTTGTGCGAGCAGGAGTGCGGCTGTTCGACGGTCACCCGCTCCAAAACAGCGTCATCCCGCTCAACTTTAAACTTATGCTCACCGGAGCTAAACATGCTAAACGGCTTGCGGTCCTAAATAACTAACAGACTAAAGCTAACTGGCTAATGCGCGGTACGCAGCGTGTCCTTACCGCGACAAAGTCTCTTCCGAAAATCGTCGGTTTCACTTCTGACACCAGTGTAATAATCTCAGGAATGTAGGCTCAGAGACTTCTTCAGTTATCTTGCATTTATTGTACAAGATGCATTTAAGGCACACAACAGCTCCAACATGCGTCTATCTCCTTTCCCGGCAAAAATCGAACCAACACTTCCTGTCAACAACGTCACTTCCCTAACTTCCCCGGAAGTCCCGCCCCCCAGCCAAAGCCATTGGCTAACACCCCGTAGCCAGCCGCTACATCATTTACATCTAACATAATTTCCCAACTCATATGGAAACGGGGTTTGTACATGTCCATTAAAGATTTGATTAATTAATGATGGCTCAGGTGTGATTCACTACAATAGGGCCCCACAGCTCACTGAATTCTAGTTAATTGAAATACCACAACAATGGATATTGTTCAGATAAGTTACATTGGAGGTGACTATGACATGCGCATTTTCTGCGCATGCGTACTAGGTCGCGTTGCACCGGCAGACGGAGGGGGGGGGGCATCTTAAACGACCATTGTGTGTGTGTGGCCTAGAATAAGGTTAGGTGGGATTTACCTTACCCGTAGAAGTGTAGAAAGGGCCTCAGGTTTGTAGCCAATCGACTAATTTGCAACCCTAGTCCCTGGAGTGCCTTCCTATCAAATATTGCAGATTAAGTTACACAGTCATGAATTATATGCTAATACATTACATCAAGATTTACAAATTCTTAATCATAATGCAAAATGAGCGCACAAAATCCCAAGGCAGCACAAATTATAGCAGCAACACAATATATAGGCATTGCATGTGAGTGTGTATGTATTGACTTTTATGATTCTGACTCCGTGCTTACATGTTTGCTCTTCTTTCAGTCAGTGTTTAAGCTTTCTATTAACTGTTTTCAGTTCAGTTTGTGTTTTTATTTCATATTGCAAATCATTCCAATACTTAGTACAGTACCTCTGACTGTAAACGTGTGTTATCACCTTGCTATACAATTGCCACCCATCGCTTCCCTTGTGACCACTCTCCTTGTATTTGTTTTGCTCACAAATGGTCAGAGTACGGCAGGAGCAAGATGATTTGCACATTTACAAATCAATTTAAGACAGGAGACCTTAATGCAGCTGTTAAAACTTAAAAGCTTGTATTTCTGTTTAATTAAACAATGGTGCTACATTGTTGGTTTCTGATCCATTATTTTTAGTGCCTGGTTGAACAATAATATAATGGGTTTGATTGCTTTCTTGGTAGGGTGGCCACACACAATGACACAGTAGGATAAGTGAGAGAGTACCATGGCATGAAACAGATAATAAAGCTGCCTTTATAGGCAAGTGATGCCTTACCACTTGAAAACAGTTCAGGTTTGTGCAAACAGTCTTGTAGAAATTATTAATATCTTTGTTGAATTGAAGTTAATTGAATTCAACAATAACTTCCTTTATGAATTACTGTTTTATTTGCTAGTGCAATTGACTGTATTTCTTATGGAGAAGCACATAAATAAAATGTTATTGACATTGAGTGGGAAATGGTTGACTGTGAGCCACTGGGATACTAACTCCATTTCCTTGGTCCTCTGTCAAGGTCTCTGGTCCTGCACTTTGTGTCCTAGCTTATGCATAAATTACTGTATCATCAGTGCACATTTGCTGACTGAAAGCATGTTGGTAAGTCGTTTATGTATAAACGAAAGAGCAAAGGCCCCAAAGTGGAGCCCTGTGGGACACCAATTGTAGTTTGTCGTGGTGTAGAAAAACTAGCGCTTATCTTAAAGATATAACAATATGTAATATGATCAATATTTACTGTAATTTGGTCATTTTATTTATTACCGGAACTTCTTTCTTCTGTGCATTTATATCCGTTTCCATAGCAGCGCACTTCCGACTTCCGACAGCAAATGTGTGTTCCTACTTCAGGAATCAAATGCGAGTGAGTTGTTATCATGGCAGACTTGGTAACAGACAACAAGGACGACTATTTTTGGACAAACGAGGATTCACAACTTTATCTTTTTGTACTTAAAAGAATGGAGGTCTAACTGCTTATAAAAGAGAGCACAAAGGAAGGGTGAAACGTTGGCGCAGACAGAAGCTGAGAGAGAGCCAAGCTATGCCAAGCTATGCCAACATAAATGGCGTGCTTACCCAAAGTTAACTTAAAAACATTTCCCCGGCCAGCTGGACCAAACAGTCAACTGTCCTTAGAATGAGTCTCTATAATATCGATATTATTGATCATAATATTATCAGCATACCATACCTGTTATTACAACTACATACCCCATCAAGTTAGCTGTGTTCATTCAAACAAAATATAACATTTGGGCTAATACTTTACAGATACTGTAATATGAGTGTTCAGGTTTTTTAGTCAATACAGATAGGTGTCCTATCGCATTGTGTTGTACATTACAAACTCAAAAGCGATTCAGCTACTGACGCAAAAGCTATCTTTGCTCTTTCCGTAGCTGCCTTATGGCTATTGCCTTAGCATGCCGTCCCAAGACAATTGATTGATTGATTGAGACTTTTATTAGTAGGTTGCACAGTGAAGTACATATTCCATACAATTGACCACTAAATGGTAACACCCGAATAAGTTTTTCAACTTGTTTAAGTCGGGGTCCACTTAAATTGATTCATGATACAGATATATACTATCATATATACTATCATCATAATACAGTCATCACACAAGATAATCACATTGAATTATTTACATTATTTACAATCAGGGGTGTGGAGGGGGGGGGGGGGGGTGGGGGAAACATGTAACTATGCTAGAAAAAGACTTCTTCAATGTTCGCTCTTACACTAAAAATGTCACTACAGTTTGGTCATAATACAGGTTACAGAATGTAAATTACGTATTGTTGGTGGTTTTTGGAAGCATTTTTAAAGTGACTTAGAGGCAGAATGGATTGCTCCCATTCGCTGTATTGCCAGCCATCAAGAATGAGACGATTTTTACAAATTAGAATGCAAAGAAGCTCCAAAACTTTTGTCTTCTTGTCTCTCATTAGGATTGTGAATGATAGGCAAACTTCCATAAAGTGCAAGTGCAGTTTCACTTAAACACGTTGCTCCTTATGTTTCAGGTATTATGCAAACCAGCTCATTGCTTATGCAGAGACGTTGAAAGTGGTGAGTTTGTTCAATAGTATGTTGTAGTTGAGAGTGTCATAGGCCTTTCTGAGGTCTAAAAACATGGCTTCCACAACATTACCGTTGTCCAATGTACCCATGTTGTTCTCAGTAAGGTAGAAGTTAGCCATTTCTGTGGAGTACCCTGGCCTGACTCCAAATTCTTATGGGTTGATTAGTTTGTTGTTTTCAAGATACTTGCCTTAAAAAATAGAGAAAAGATGGCCTGTTTCCAGCTTTGTGGAAATGTTTGCCCACTGTGATTGACATATTTACTAGGTGGGTTACAGGTTTAACCAGGGCAGAGCAAACACATTCCTATTAAGCCTACATTTTCTGTACAATGCTTCTGTTCATTGTATTAACTTTTTAATTGGTGGACGATACTTCCTTTTGCTCTCCTCTCCGTCATTTACTCTCTAATCAGTCTGGTTAGGTTCTCGGTAGTTCTGCAAGTCATTTGCCGGATTCAGTTTGAAGTGCAGGAAGCGTTCAATGTTCTTGATTTAAACTGTAGTACTATACATTGGCATGGAAAAGGCAAATACAAGTGAATTCAATGTAAAGCAAATTTGTATTTGCAATGCTGACAAAGCAAAACTTTTACATGACGGATATGTTAATGTGTGACGGTAACCTCATATTATTTTATTTACCGACAAAAAATTGCGCTTTTGATCACTCAACAGTTCACACAAGTTCTTATGTGTCAGGATAAATGTGTTGGAACATAAATGAATGTTTAACTGTTCAAGCTTAAAACAAAACATTGAGGATGTCTGCAACTTGTGGACGACAGAGCAGACAGCACAGGCTGTGTTTTTTTTATATGTTTATGATATTATTAGTATTTACATATATATATATATATATATATATATATATATATATATATATATATATCAGTGGCGTGCCGTCACTAGAGGCAGGGGAGGCACGGCCTCACCTGCCATCATGGAAAGAAATAAAAAAGTAAAAAGAAAAAAAATTAATTAAATTGTTATATGTATCCAGTGATTATACTAAAGTTATTTTCCATTTAACTTCACCAGTTTTAGATTATTTTTATTTTTATTTTCACATTTGCTGTTCAAATACTGAGAAGAGACGGTGCGGTGATCAGCAGCCAGTTGAGGCTCGTCACTGATTTGTGCCTCAACATGGATTGTGCACAATGACTCGGCTAACTGCTGAGCTGCTGTGCAGTGAGACTGTATTGCTATATGAATTATATTATACATTTCCATAGTTTAGTTAGCTGAGGTATATAATGTACAGTGTATTTTGTCAACAACTGTATGTGTGTAACGTATTTCTTGTGCTGAGCGATCATAAAACTGGAGGCTCGTCTCATAACCCCGCCTCCTGGTGCTAAGCACTTCCGCCGCAGAATGCACCCCCGACGGGAGCGCCGCGGCCACACCAACCAAAGCCCACACCCAAACCCTCCACGTGCAAGACCGAATCCACCCAAAAAAAGTCACTTAACAAGAAGCCAAAAAGTGCAAAAACAACAATGCTCGCGCGGCGCGCCGGAGGAGCTGTGAACAGGGACACAACATTAGGTACACCTGCAGACGGCAGCGCGAATTTCATATTTCATTCATTTGCAACTCTTCCAACATGAACACCACTGCTCCCGCACTTATAAGTAAAGGTAAGACCATAATAATTTTTTTTTTTAATTAAATGTGCTTTTTTGTGTGCATGCTACAGTTTGTAAGTGTAAAGTTAAGTTAAAGTACCAATGATTGTCACACACACACTAGGTGTGGTGAAATGTGTCCTCTGCATTTGGCCCATCCCTTGTTCACCCCCTGGGAGGTGAGGGGAGCAGTGGGGCGCAATGGGCAGCATCGGCGCCGTGCCCGGGAATAACCCCCAATTCCAACCCTTGATGCTGAGTGCCAAGCAGGGAAGAATGCTGGTATGAGCTTTTAAACACAACCCGTTAACTGCTGCCAATCACATGGTGAATAAGATACTATTTAGGGTTCAAATGTTTGTAAATGTGACTGTGATGAAGTCAGTGCCTCACCAGACATGAACCTCACCGCACGCCACTGATATATATATATATATATATATATATATATATATATATATATATATATATATATATATATATATATATATATATACACTACCGTTCAAAAGTTTGGGGTCACCCAAACAATTTTGTGGAATAGCCTTCATTTCTAAGAACAAGAATAGACTGTCGAGTTTCAGATAAACTTTCATCTGAAACTCGATGCTCCAGAAACTCAACCTGCTCAAAGGAAGGTCAGTTTTGTAGCTTCTGTAACGAGCTAAACTGTTTTCAGATGTGTGAACATGATTGCGCAAGGGTTTTCTAATCATCAATTAGCTTTCTGAGCCAATGAGCAAACACATTGTACCATTAGAACACTGGAGTGATAGTTGCTGGAAACACCTATGTAGATATTGCACCAAAAACCAGACATTTGCAGCTAGAATAGTCATTTACCACATTAGCAATGTATAGAGTGTATTTCTTTAAAGTTAAGACTAGTTTAAAGTTATCTTCATTGAAAAGTACAGTGCTTTTCCTTCAAAAATAAGGACATTTCAATGTGACCCCAAACTTTTGAACGGTAGTGTATATATATATATATACATATATATATATATATATATATATATATATATATATACATATCAATCAATCAATCAATCAAAGTTTATTTATATAGCCCTTAATCACAAGTGTCTCAAAGGGCTGCACAAGCCACAACGACATCCTCGGCTCAGATCCCACATCAGTGCAGAAAAAAACTCAACACAATGGGATACAATGAGAAACCTTGAGAACCACTGCCGTAGGGTATGGCTTGCCATGAACAAATTACATGATGGGAGCACGGCCCATAAAAGCGATCATAAACTAAATATTTAGGACGAACATTGTTGGTAAGTTACTTTGCACGACGTGGTGGGCAACAACTTTGAAAACTTTGCAAATCAGTCCTCTGGAGCCTTAACTTTTACCAGAAATTGCCCTTTTTTCCGTTTGTGATTTTCAGCAATTTCAACATGGGTGATGGTGTGTTTTCTTTTTTGTACATTTGTTTTTCGAGCTGTGAAGGCTGGGAAAATTCAAAATCTAGTTTCAGGGGCTGGAGCTTTGCCGCTAAGGAACGTGAACGCTTCAAGTCAGGAGGGCTTGTCAATCCAGTGTGGAGGCAGTTGCTCATGCAACATTTGCATAGCCAGTGAGGTAGGTTTGTGGGAGTCTAAGGCCTGCTAGTTGGAACCACATTCAAAGGGAACGGATAAAGGCCCCGGGGATTCATGCAGAGCAGCATTGTCTCTGACAAAAACACACACACACAAAAGAACGGGAAGACTGCAAGGGGTAAAAGAAATACCTTGATTTAAAATGCAGTACTATACGTAGGCTTGGAGAAGGCAAATAGAAGTGTGAGTAGAATGGAAAGAAGAGTCTATGTCACACATGTGCTTACATGTTATGTCCTGAATGAAGCTGTCGTACTTAGAGGATGTGTCTGCAAACGTTAATGGTATCTCAGTGCAAGAAAATAACCTGGGAGTCCAATATGATTGGAAGAATACAGGCGAGGGATCTCACCAATTTCTTTAGCCAAGTTTGGAGGTAGAAGTCATAGTTGAAGTCATAGCTGGAGCTCATTAACAACGGCAACAAAACATGAACCTATTAGTATGTTTGGTATGTTGCCATGGCAGCATCAGAACCTGGAAACGTTTCTACCAATCATCTTCCATGTGAAAAACTGACTTGCAAAAGTAAGTCCACGCCTCACATTTCAACAACCACTTTTACTGGTCCTGCTTTGAACAATTTCCCTTGTGGATCAATAAAGTTTGTTTAAGTCTAAGTCTCTACAAAAGGTTTGTGTGTATAAACATGTGCAGGATTTCTCCCAACCGCGCCACGCGTTTGGGAGAGTGGCCGTGCCAGCAACCTGAGGGCTCCTGGTTCGATCCCCAGCCTCTACCAACCTAGTCACGTCCGTTGTGTCCTTGAACAAGACACTTCACCCTTGCTCCTGATGGGTCGTGGTTAGCGCCTTGCATGGCAGCTCCCTCCATCAGCATGTGAATGTGTGTGTGAATGGGCGAATGTGGAAATAGTGTCAAAGCGCTTTAAGTACCTTGAAGGTAGAAAAGCGCTATACAAGTATGACCCATTTACCATAAAGCTGATCTATCCTGAACAAAAATATAAACGCAACACTTTTGTTTTTGCTACCATTTTTCATGAGTTGAAACACACATAAGACCTATTCCTCTCAAACATTGTCCACAAATGTGTCTAAATCTGTGTTAGTGAGCACTTCTTCTTTGCCAATATAATCCATCCCACCTCACAGGTGTGGCATATCAAGATGCTGATTAAACAGCATGATTATTGCACAGGTGTGCCTTAGGTTTCCCACAATGAAAGGCCACACTGAAATGTGCAGTTTTGCTTTATTGGGGGTCTAGGGAGGTCAGAAAAGCAGTCAGTATCTGATGTGACCACCATTTGCCTCACGCAGTGCAACACATCTCCTTCGCATAAAGTTGATCAGGTTATTGATTGGAATGTTGGTCCACTCCTCTTCAATGGTTGTGCGAAGTTGCTGGATATTGGCAGGAACTGGAATACTCCGTCGTATACGCCGATCCACAGCATCCCAAACATGCTCAATGGGTGACATGTCCGGTGAGTATGCTGGCCATGCAAGAACTAGGATGTTTTCAGCTTCCAGGAATTGTGTACAGATCATTGCAACATGGGGCCGTGCATTGTCATGCCGCAACATGAGGTGATGTCTCGGGTGAATGGCACAACAATGGGCCTCAGGATCTTGTCATGGTATCTCTGTGGATTCAAAATGCCATCAATAAAATACATACGCTTGCTCATACCATAATCCCACCCCCACCATGGGCCACTCGATTCACAACGTTGACATCAGCAAACCGGTCTCCCACACGACGCCACACACATTGTGTGCCATCTGACCTGAACAGTGAAAAACAGGATTCATCCATGAAGAGAACACCTCTCCAACGTGCCAGATGCCATCGAATGTGAGCATTTGCCCACTCAAGTCGGTTACGATGACACGAACTGCAGTCAGGTCGAGACCTCGATCAGGACGACGAGCATGCAGATGAGCTTCCCTGAGACCCTTTCTCACAAATTGTGCAGACATTCTTTGGTTATGCAAACCAATTGTAGCACCAGCTGTCCCAGTGGCTGGTCTCAGACGATCATGGAGGTGCACCAGCTGGATGTGGAGGTCCTGGGATGGTGTAGTTACGCGTGGTCTGCGGTTGTGAGGCCGGTTGGATGTACTGCCAAATTCTCTGAAACGCCTTTGGAGATGGATTATGGTAAATAAATTAACATTCAATTCACGGGCAACAGCTCAGGCGGACATTCCTACATTCAGCATGGCAACTGCACGCTCCCTCAAAACCTGCGACATCTGTGGCATTGTGCTGTGTGATAAAACTGCACATTTCGGTGTGGCCTTTTATTGTGGGCAGCCTAAGGCAAACCTGTGCAATAATCATGCTGTTTAATCAGCATCTTGATATGCCGCACCTGTGAGGTGGGATGGATTATCTTGGTAAGGAACACATGCTCCCTAACACAGATATAGACAGATTTGTAAAGAATATTTGAGAGGAATAGGTCATTTGTGTATATAGTTTAGATCTTTGAGTTCAACTCATGACAAATGGGAGCAAAAACAAAAGGGTTGCGTTTATATTTTTGTTCAGTATACTAAACTCCAGCAGGGCAGCACGGTGGAAGAGGGGTTAGTGCGTCTGCCTCACAATACGAAGGTCCTGAGTAGTCCTGGGTTCAATCCCGGGCTCGGGATCTTTCTGTGTGGAGTTTGCATGTTCTCCCCGTGACTGCGTGGGTTCCCTCCGGGTACTCCGGCTTCCTCACCTCCAAAGACATGCACCTGGGGATAGGTTGATTGGCAACACTAAATTGGCCCTAGTGTGTGAATGTGAGTGTGAATGTTGTCTGTCTATCTGTGTTGGCCCTGCGATGAGGTGGCGACTTGTCCAGGGTGTACCCCGCCTTCCGCCCGATTGTAGCTGAGATAGGCTCCAGCGCCCCCCGCGACCCCAAAAGGGATAAGCGGTAGAAAATGGATGGATGGATGGATACTAAACTCCTGTGCACAGGATTGTGTCTCCTAAATGAGCAAAATAGAAACCACAATCCATTTCTTGTATATGTAGAATATATGCTGATTATTAGAATGTCCGCACGACTGGGAGGGGGAGATGGAAATATAATCTTTTAGCACTCGCAGTGTGATTTATTAAGGCTAAAACCGCTCTGTGGCTGCAATTTTGCGTCTATATTTAGCAGGTTTGAAATGTACGCGCAAACCGGCACAGTTACACACAACATAGCTGTGAGAAAAGAGGTAATTGTGCTGCAAAGACAGACAATGGACAGAGAATCCTCCATTCTATGTGCGTGTCAACCAGTGACGTGCAGTCAGTGGAGGCAGGTGAGGCGGGGCCTCACGTGCCATCATGGAAAGAAAAAAAATGTAAAAAGAAAAAAAAAAAATTAAATTGTTATATGTAACCAGTGATTATACTATAAAGTTATTTTCCATTTAACTTCACCAGTTTTAGATTATTTGTATTCAAAATCGCTGAATTTTCACATTTGCCGTTCAAATACTGATCAGAGACGGTGCGGTGATCAGCAGCCAGTTGAGGCACGTCACTGCGTTGTGCCTCACCATGTATTGCGGACTCGGCTTACTGCTGGCTTGCTGTGCAGTGAGACCGTATTGCTATATGAATTATATTATACATTTCCATAGTTTAGTTAGCTGAGGTATATAATGTACAGTGTATTTTGTCAACAACTGTATGTGTGTAACGTATTTCTTGTGCCGAGCAATCATAAAACAGCTGCAAAAGACGCACTGGCTGAGGCTCGCAGTAATCCCGCCTACTGGTGGTAGAGAATGCACCCCCGCCGTAGAATGCACCCCCTGACGGGAGTGTTATATCAACTAAAGCCTACACTTAAAGTTTCCACGTGCAAGATTTAAAAAAAGTTATTTAATAAGAAGCCAAAAAGTGCAAAAACAATAATGTTCGTGCTGGAGGAGTTGTGAATGACTGCTGGGCCACAACATTAGGTACACCTGCAGACTGCAGCACGGATTTCATATTTCATTCATTCACAACTCCTCCAACACGAACATTATTGTTTTTGCACTTTTTGGCTTCTTATTAAATAACTTTTTTAAATAGATTCAATCTTGCACGTGGAAAGTTTAAGTGTGGGCTTTAGTTGATATAACACTCCCGTCAGGGGGTGCATTCTACGGCGGGGGTGCATTAATCCAGCACAACAGCGGCGCATGGACTTCATTTATAAGTAAAGGTAAGACCATAATAATGTTTTTTTTATTAAATGTGCTTTTTTGTGTGCTACAGTTTGTATGTGTAAAGTTAAAGTTAAGTTAAAGTACCAATGATTGTCACACACACACTAGGTGTAATGAAATGTGTCCTCTGCATTTGACCCATCCCCTTGATCACCCCCTGGGAGGTGAGGGGAGCAGTGGGCAGCAGCGGCGCCGCGCCCGGGAATAATTTTTGGTGATTTAACCCCCAATTCCAACCCTTGATGCTGAGTGCCAAGCAGGGAATAATGCTGGTTTGAGCTTTTAAACATAACCCGTTAACTGCTGCCAATCAAATGGTGAATAAGATACTCTTTAGGGTTCATATGTTTGTAAATTTGACTGTGATGAAGTCAGTGCCTCACCAGCCATGAACCTCACCGCACGTCACTGGTGTCAACAAATTTGGACTGTCATGAATACATAATAATAGACATGGAGAGAAAATCCTCCATTCTATGTGTGTGTCAACATATTTGGACTGTCATAAATAAATACATAATAGACATATCGTCTATTCAGCAATATCATTTTTCAATTGTATAGCTGCTCAATGACTTAAGGAGCTGATTCACTAATGATTATTAATTCAACTGACATGTTTTGTGTATTAGTGTTTTGGGTGTTGTTAGCTGATAATAGCAATTTGGATAAGTCACGTTTGCTGTCATTGAATATATATTCTATCGTATCAACAACAAGACTACAAATTGTAAGTTTATTCTCTTGGAATGGTTTTGTAAGTGTGCATGTGGACGAGACAGGGTGAGTGACCACAATAAACACGAATAATTTTATTTGGAACGATAAACATGTTTGTTACATAAGTTTAGTAATTGTTGAAAATATAGACAATTGTAAAAACAAATGTGTTCTGTTAAACCATTAATTGCAACATGATCAAGCCGCTAGTGGTGGTGTTCTTGTCATATTAATTGTGAGGAAGTTGCAAACAGCACATGTATGTGAGTTTTATTATTTTAAATCTTTATTATTGTAGCAAAATTCTTGCTGAAGTTATGAATTTGGGGGAATTTAGAGCGTGTATTAGCAGAGCAGCGCATACAGGACAGTTCAACTTGCCCTTAGTGTTGTGTTACTTTGATAATAGAGACTGTTGATCCGTTACCCCTTGTCATGTCTGTTTGATATACAGTATATTGGGGCTGTCAAAATTATCGAGTTAACTCATGTGATTATATACATAAAATATCACATTAATCATGAACACACTTATATTAATCATGTTATTTATTTTGACCTTATAAGCTCTTATACCTTAACTGCTATACAGTCAGTGATCAGATCAATGCATACATCGATACAAAAATGAGTAAGGTGTTGGCAAATTTCCCTCCAAAAAACAGCTTAAAAGATATTTACATCCAACTGTTGCCAAGTTTTGTCCAAATACATGACATGCATTCAAGTAAAACATTTTCAAAAGTTCCTCAATGACATTCTGAAAATAAAATTGCATTTGTGTACAAATATTGGGGTCTTTTCTTAAGCAAATTTTATTTACACAAGCAAGTATTTACCTGTGACTAATCATGATTAATCCAAATTCTACAATGGATTAATTTGATGAAGACAATTCACGGGCCTAATATATACACAGTATAATGTCTTCAAAGTGTGCATTCTTTCACTAAAAAAGGGTCTTTTGTCAAGGCTAGAATCAATTATTAATGTTAACATTAATTCTTATGGGGGACTCTGCTTCACTGTACAACGTTTTTGATTAACGAACCATGTAAAGCAGGGGTGTCAAAGCCATTTTAGCTCAGAGGCCGCATGGAGAAAAATCTATTACCAAGGGGGCTGGAATGGTAAAATCATGGCATGGTAACTTAAAAATAAAGACAACTCCAGGTTGTTTTCTTTGACAAAAATAGAACAAGCATATTATGAAAACGTACAAATCCCAAATAATCCTCTGGACAAAACACTTCAAGTTTGTTGAAAATTCTGAGGAAATTGGTGCAGTTTCAAAAACACAATGAGCTTAGACTTTGTCTCAGTGTATCTACAAAGCCAGGATTAAACTGGTCACAGTCTTTCTGGGGTTGAACAAAAAACACAACAAGTTAACTCTTCTAGGTATCAAACACCCCCTTTGTCATGTCTGTCATGTCTGTGTGATCATGTTTTGTTTTTGTCATGTTCGATTTTGTTTTTGGACTCTTTGTGCACTTTTGTTTGTTTTGTCACCATAGCAACCCATTAGTTTTCATCTGTCATGTCACGCACCTGTTTTCACTGATCATGTCACTGCTATTCAAGCCGGTCTGTTTCTGTTGTTCGTCGTGGTGACATTATCTATCCATCCATGCTACCCATGATATTCCTGTCTGCCATAGTTTTCATGCTGTTCCATGCCAAGTAAGTTTTTGTTTATTGTTCGTAGTTTCTGCTTTTGTGCAAGTTTTGTTTCATTAGTCAAGTTTGTTCTCCGCCATTGTGCGCGCTAGTGATGGGTTGATGAGGCCTCATGAAGCGTTTCGACACATTGCAAAACTGTATTGATACTGTGTCGATACTGTGTCACTAAATACTGACATCTGCTGGACATTAAAAATCCCTACAGGCAACCTATGGACCGACTCAATTCAGTGCGATACAGTTCGCGTATCGGTCAAGTGACCGGAACAGCTCATGAGCGGTCACGTGACCAGAACAGCTCATGATTGGTCACGTGACCAAAACAGCTCGTGTTCGGTCACGTGACTTTCTAAAAGCGATATGCGCACCGACACAGGTTATCGCTCTATGAGCTCGACGCATGCGCTGATGCATCGGTGTTGCCGGACCCATCACTAGTGCGCGCCTTTTGTTTGCTTCCTTTTTTTGTAGTTTGTTAGTGTTTTAATAAATCATGTACTTACATTCACGTCTTGCCCGCGCCAACTTTCCGTTGCATTCCGGGAAAACACAACAACCCATAGTCCACGCGTTGACAATGTCGACTTTAACAATTCAGAGCTAACTCAACAAACCGTAAGAAACTGAGGTAAAAACTATTTAAAAGGGTTAAGTTCACTTTTCTCGTGTTTGACAGAGTTACATTTTGGGTCAACGAGGGTGCCAAATGACCATGTGTTCGAAGCCGAAGACACAAAACGGCAGGTTTTAATTTTCATGTGGGTCGAGGAGGAGGAGCCACAGTCACCCTTTACTTGCCTAACGGAATTGCTATTGTGACATCCAGTGGACACATTTAGAACAGCGGTTTCTTTTGTTGAAAAAAAAAAAAAAGCAGCTCATTTTAATACTAAGCAAACTCATCACGCGGGCCGGATAAAACCTGTTTGCGGGCCGTAGGTTTGACACCCCTGATGTAAAGTGAGGCTCCACTGTATACATTAGATGTGAAAGCACTGTAAGTGTAATGTTAGGTAAAACAGAAAAATTAGATCCAGTAACACATCCACCAGGCATGAAGCCAATACAAATGACCAAACCATCATATCCTCCTCCAGTTCTCATGTCGGAGGTTTATAATAATACATTTTCTTAAATGCTGCTGCGCTGCCAACATTTAACAGCTTGTGTCCTTGTGACAGGACTGAATTAATTAATTAAGAAGCAACATTATTTCCATCATAACATCTTGCTTCTTTAAGCACGTCAACACACAGACGCAAAACAGCGTCGATTTTCCTGTGATGGTTGATGCTGCAGCCAAGCTTTGGAGCACAGCGTGTGAAGTATAACGTTGCATTTATTAAAGCCTCACCATCTTTAACTTAACGTGGAGGCGGCGACGCGATTGTCATTGTCAACGTTTGTTCTTACCTCCGTGTTGTCCCCCAAAAATCCTGGTCATTCAAACACACTTGCCTCCCTCAAATTAAGCATTAATCAAGTATATGTGTTTATCTAACCTCCGTGAACTCCAAAGAATTGGTTCCACTCGCGCTATCAATGTGACACTCTCAAGGTTTGTCATTAACTTTTCTGCTGGGGATAAACATTTTACAATCATGGCTGAGTTAAGGTGACATCATACCATTCCCACAAAGTAATTGGAAACCCTGACTTACAAAATTACTGTTGAATGCTGGGTTTGTTTCATTTGGACTGCATATTAGACAGAAATCTGGAGCTTTTATTGTGAAGTCTAGTATGATGACACACTGTGGATGTTACATTATTTAACACACAAGGTTATTATGGCTATTGTAGAATGTAAACTGACCTTCACGTTGGAGTGTAACAAAGTGTATGAAAATATTTAGGCAATATTAGGCATGTTAATGTTTATTATTTATTTTAGAGTGCACAACTTGGCTGCAACCAGCAGAATCATGTGTGGACTCAGTCTCAACTTAAGACTTCCTTTATTGTCATTCAAATTTGAACTTTACAGTACAGATAAGAACAACATTTGGTTGCACTAGCTCGTTGTAGTGCAGGATAAAAGAGCAATAAGGTACAGATATAAATAAATAGATTACTGCACAGATAAATATATTGCACTTTTGCATATGCATCCACGTTTACGGATGCATGTTATGTTGTCTTTATATTCCAGACTGTAGTTTATGGTTTGAAAGAGCATTTAGCTGAGCATTTCATGTTTAATTATTGAAGAAAAAATATATAATTCAGTTTGAGCTGCATCTCTCCAGCAGGTTTGTGCAAAATTCTGAATTTGGAATTGAAATTGGATACATTTTAAGAATTGTTATTTGAAGTGAATTGACACCCCTACCGTACAATATGTTGAATCGGAATTACAGAAGTGGAAACAAATTCAGAAAATGTTCTTACAGCCAAGTAACATGATTGTTTTGCTTAACAAATGCATCCATCCATCAATCTTCTTCCGCTTATCCAAGGTCGGGTCGCGGGGGCAGCAGCTTAAGCAAAGAAGCCAAGTTTTCCTCTTCCCAGCCACTTCATCTAGCTCCTCCTGGGGGATCCCGAGGCATTCCCAGGCCAGCTGGGACGAGCCCTACACGCCTCCCTAGGGAGGCGTTCGGGTGGCATCCTGACTAAATGCCCGAACCACCTCATCTGGCTCCTCTCAATGTGGAGGATCAGCGGCTCTACTCTGAGCTCCTACCGAATGACAGAGCTTCTCACCCTATCTCTAAGGCGGGGGTCAGCAACCCGCAGCTCTTTAGCAACGCCCTAGTGGTTCCCTGGAGCTTTTTCAAAAATGGAAAAATATGGGGGAAAAATATATTTGTTGTTTTAATACTGTTTCTGTAGGAGGACAAACATAACACAAACCTTCCTAATTGTTAGAAAGCCCACTGTTTAATATGTTTGTGTTTATGCTTCAGTGATGAGAGTATTTGGCCAGCGCCATTTTGTCCTACTAATTTTGGCGGTCCTTGAACTCACCGTACTTTGTTTACATGTACAACTTTCTCCGACGCTGCCACAGAAAGATGTGTTTTATACCACTCCTTCTTTGTCTCATTTTGTCCACCAAACGTTTCATGCTGTGCGTGAATGCACAAAGGTGATCTTTGTTGATGTTATTGACTTGCATGGAGTGCTAATAATCCATGCTAACATGCTATTTATGCTAGCTGTGTGTACATATTGCATCATTATGCCTCGTTTGTAGGTATATTTTAGTTCATTTAATTTCATTTACTTATGTCTTCTGTGTATTTTAATTGATGTTTGCATCTCTCATGACACATTATCTGTGTGTAATATTGGCTGCATTTCTGGTTGTGTGCCATCCGGACGGCGTCTCCGGGCGGGTGCTGAGAGACTGCGCTGATCAGCTGGCTGGTGTCCTCACCGACATCTTCAACCGGTCCCTGTCCCAGGCCACCGTCCCATCCTGCCTGAAAACCTCCACCATCATCCCGGTCCCCCAAAAGAAAAACGCTGTCAGCTGTCTGAACGACTACCGGCCAGTGGCACTCACTTCTATCACAATGAAGTGTTTCGAGAAACTGGTCCGGACCCACATCCTCTCATCCCTACCGCCCGCATTGGACCCCCATCAGTTTGCCTACCGAGCCAACAGGTCTACAGAGGACGCCATCGCTACGGCTCTCCACTCCGCCATGTCCCACATGGAGGGGGGCGGGGGGAGCTATGTACGGCTGCTTTTTGTAGACTTCAGCTCTGCATTTAATACCATCTTACCTGACAGACTGGTGACCAAGCTAGCAGACCTCGGAATATCCAACCCCACCTGTCTCTGGATTAAAGACTTCCTGACTGACCACCGTCAGAGGGTGAGGATGGGTACCCACACCTCCACAGCCCTCAGCCTCAGCACCGGCTCACCTCAGGGCTGCGTGCTGAGCCCCCTGCTCTACTCACTCCACACCCACGACTTCACAGCCACCCACCCCGGCAATCACATCATAAAGTTTGACGATGACACAACGGTGGTGGGCTGCATCTCTGGGGTCGACGAGACGGCATACCGGGACGAGGTGGAGCAGCTGGCAGTGTTGAGCAGGGCGAACAACCTGAAGATGAACCAGCTCAAGACCCAGGAAGTGATCTTGGACAGCAGGAGGAGAAAAACTACCATACTGCCCCTGTACATCGACGGGGGCTGTGTGGAAAGAGTCTCATCCCTACGCTTCCTGGGAGTTCACCTGGAGGAGGACCTGTCCTGGAGGACCAACACCACGGCTATCGTCAAGAGGGCACAGCAGAGGCTCTACTTCTTGAGAGTACTCAGGAATCTCCACCTGAGATAGGATCTACTGGTGTCCTTCTACCGCTGTTCTGTGGAGAGCATCCTCACATACTGCATCTGCGTATGGTTCTGCAGCTGCACAGCAGCAGAGAGGGTCGTCAAATCGGCCCAAAAAATCATCGGGAGCCCCCTCCCCTCCCTGGAAGAACTGTATAACTCCCGCTGCCTGAAGAAGGCAGCCAACATACTCAAGGACCCATCCCACCCCGGCAACACCCAGTTCGATCGGCAGACGTTTCAGAACCATGCAAACGCGCACAAATAGACTCAAGAACAGTTTCTACCCCCGGGCCATAACTGCACTAAACGCAGCTGGAATGTAAAAAAAATAAAAATAAAAAATAAAAACTCATGCCACCGGTCAATCACGATCCGGGACTGTGCAATCAGCGATTACACGCCAACTGGTCAATATTTATCATATTTATTTACATATTTTAATCCAAAATAAAATGCCTGCACAGCATAGGAGGTAGGAAATGCTGACTCCCACCCCCTCAGCACACTGGGAACCAGCATTACTCCTCTCTAGTCAGTTCACAAGTCACTTTATACTTTTTACTGTCTCGTTTTTTTTACATTGCCTCTTAGAGTGGTCTTAGGCCATATTGCATATTGTGTATATTGTGCAATGTACCTTAGGGAAGCAACCTAAATTTCGTTGGACCTGTACCTGTACATGCACAATGACAATAAAGATCATTCATTCATTCATTCATTCATTCATTCATGTTGTTCCAGACCACAGCAAATGTTACCATGTTGTTCCAGACCACAGCAAACATTACCCAGCTTGCAAAGATTGTAATAAATCCATTAGAAGAAGACAGCCTGTCCTTTCCTTTCCACACACATCTATACCTTTGGCAGTTTTAAGCCAGTAATTTCCAGGAGTTATTTAACCCTCTGAGACACTTACCTAATGTGTTCCCTTCATTATAACACTTATATGGTGCAACGCACAGGGCCAGTACCTTGTACGGCCCTGATGAGACGGAGGAGGACCCAGGCCCGGACACCCCCCACAGTGCCTGGAACCTCCAAGCACCACCGGCGCAACCCCGGGGCAGACCGTCGGAGGGGGGACGCGTGGCGTGGAGCGCTACCTGGACACAAGTCGAGGGACTGATCACCCTCGGCTGGGTCGCCCGGGAGAGGGTGTTTGATTAAGACCCGAAACACCCTATGACTCCGGGAGAATCACTGATGATGTGTCCAGGTTGCACCGTAAGGTGTATTTATGAAACCGATCCAGTATGGCATCGCCATTGACTTCCAGGAAGAGGCTGGATGACAACCCCGAAAGAGTGGTGACAACTGGAGAGACAGTTGACAGCTCGGAAAGACGGCAACCGGGGCAGGGAGGGGTAGCATCCCAAGTTGCAGCTCCCGCAAGGGAGCGCCCATATAACGCTGCGAAAAACCCTGAAGACACATAAGATCAAGATAGGCTGCCTGAGGAAACCCATGGTGCAACGCACAGGGCCAGTACCTTGTACGGCCCTGATGAGACGGAGGAGGACCCAGGCCCGGACACCCCCCACAGTGCCTGGAACCTCCAAGCACCACCGGCGCAACCCCGGGGCAGACCGTCGGAGGGGGGACGCGTGGCGTGGAGCGCTACCTGGACACAAGTCGAGGGACTGATCACCCTCGGCTGGGTCGCCCGGGAGAGGGTGTTTGATTAAGACCCGAAACACCCTATGACTCCGGGAGAATCACTGATGATGTGTCCAGGTTGCACCGTAAGGTGTATTTATGAAACCGATCCAGTATGGCATCGCCATTGACTTCCAGGAAGAGGCTGGATGACAACCCCGAAAGAGTGGTGACAACTGGAGAGACAGTTGACAGCTCGGAAAGACGGCAACCGGGGCAGGGAGGGGTAGCATCCCAAGTTGCAGCTCCCGCAAGGGAGCGCCCATATAACGCTGCGAAAAACCCTGAAGACACATAAGATCAAGATAGGCTGCCTGAGGAAACCCATGGTGCAACGCACAGGGCCAGTACCTTGTACGGCCCTGATGAGACGGAGGAGGACCCAGGCCCGGACACCCCCCACAGTGCCTGGAACCTCCAAGCACCACCGGCGCAACCCCGGGGCAGACCGTCGGAGGGGGGACGCGTGGCGTGGAGCGCTACCTGGACACAAGTCGAGGGACTGATCACCCTCGGCTGGGTCGCCCGGGAGAGGGTGTTTGATTAAGACCCGAAACACCCTATGACTCCGGGAGAATCACTGATGATGTGTCCAGGTTGCACCGTAAGGTGTATTTATGAAACCGATCCAGTATGGCATCGCCATTGACTTCCAGGAAGAGGCTGGATGACAACCCCGAAAGAGTGGTGACAACTGGAGAGACAGTTGACAGCTCGGAAAGACGGCAACCGGGGCAGGGAGGGGTAGCATCCCAAGTTGCAGCTCCCGCAAGGGAGCGCCCATATAACGCTGCGAAAAACCCTGAAGACACATAAGATCAAGATAGGCTGCCTGAGGAAACCCATGGTGCAACGCACAGGGCCAGTACCTTGTACGGCCCTGATGAGACGGAGGAGGACCCAGGCCCGGACACCCCCCACAGTGCCTGGAACCTCCAAGCACCACCGGCGCAACCCCGGGGCAGACCGTCGGAGGGGGGACGCGTGGCGTGGAGCGCTACCTGGACACAAGTCGAGGGACTGATCACCCTCGGCTGGGTCGCCCGGGAGAGGGTGTTTGATTAAGACCCGAAACACCCTATGACTCCGGGAGAATCACTGATGATGTGTCCAGGTTGCACCGTAAGGTGTATTTATGAAACCGATCCAGTATGGCATCGCCATTGACTTCCAGGAAGAGGCTGGATGACAACCCCGAAAGAGTGGTGACAACTGGAGAGACAGTTGACAGCTCGGAAAGACGGCAACCGGGGCAGGGAGGGGTAGCATCCCAAGTTGCAGCTCCCGCAAGGGAGCGCCCATATAACGCTGCGAAAAACCCTGAAGACACATAAGATCAAGATAGGCTGCCTGAGGAAACCCATGGTGCAACGCACAGGGCCAGTACCTTGTACGGCCCTGATGAGACGGAGGAGGACCCAGGCCCGGACACCCCCCACAGTGCCTGGAACCTCCAAGCACCACCGGCGCAACCCCGGGGCAGACCGTCGGAGGGGGGACGCGTGGCGTGGAGCGCTACCTGGACACAAGTCGAGGGACTGATCACCCTCGGCTGGGTCGCCCGGGAGAGGGTGTTTGATTAAGACCCGAAACACCCTATGACTCCGGGAGAATCACTGATGATGTGTCCAGGTTGCACCGTAAGGTGTATTTATGAAACCGAAAACGGACGGCGTGGCGAAGTTGGTAGAGTGGCCGTACCAGCAATCGGAATGTTGCTAGTTACTGGGGTTCAATCCCCACCTTCTACCATCCTAGTCACGTCCGTTGTATCCTTGGGCAAGACACTTCACCCTTGCTCCTGATGGCTGCTGGTTAGCGCCTTGCATGGCAGCTCCCGCCATCAGTGTGTGAATGTGTGTGTGAATGGGTGAATGTGGAAATACTGTCAAAGCGCTTTGAGTACCTTGAAGGTAGAAAAGTGCTATACAAGTACAACCCATTTATCATTATTTATTTATATAAGGCTTTTTAATTTTTTTCGGCTCCAGACAGATTTGTATTTTTGTATTTTTGGTCCAATATGGCTCTTTCAACATGTTGGTTTGCCGACCCCTGCTCTAAGGGAGAGCCAGACGGAGGAAACTCATTTCGGCCGTTTGTACCCGTGATCTTGTCCTTTTGGTCATAACCCAAAGTTCTTGACCATAGGTGAGGGTAGGAACAACAATGTTAAACAAATGTTTTGGCTCAAATACTAAAAATACATCACAAACACTCAAGCTAACCACATATTCCCTACATTTTAATACAATTGGATACGTTGAAGACCTCTATAAAAAAAATAGGAGCTCAGAGTAAGGACGCTGCCCGTCCACATCGAGAGTAGCCAGATGAAGTGGTCTGGGCATCTGGTTATGGTGCCACCCAGACGCCTCCCTGGGGCGGTGTTTTGGGCACGTCCAACTGGTAGAAGGCCAAGGGGAAGACCCAGAATATGTTGTGGAGACTAAACACTAAACAATGCTGGGTTATTTGGATAACCCAATTTATGAGTTGCTAGTGTCGGGTTAAATTTGAGTTAATTTATGAATAGCAATCCATTTTTTGGGTTATAAGGGTATTATTTTAACTCAATTTCTGGGTTTTCAAAATGATGAACCATTTTTGGGTTGTTTTTCAGCGAGTAACGCATTTTTGGGAAAAAGGCTTTTTTTATTAAAAAGATACTTTTTTCGTGAAGGGAATTTTTATTATGGAGGAATCTCACTAATATTATTGACAATCACCCAATATTGAGTTAGCATAACTCAAGTTTTGGGTTAAACAATTCAACCCAATAATTTGGTGGGGAATAACTCAACATTAAGTTATCATAACTTAACGTTTGGGTTAAATAATTCAATGCAAAAGTCGGGTTGAAAAAATCAACCCAAAATGTTGAGTCAAAATAACTCAAATAAGAGGGTTTGTCCTTTTCTGAACCAGCAGTTGGGTTAAAATTGGGTTATTTTTTAACTCAACATTTTTTAGTGTGTACGTCTCCAAGCTGGACGAAGTGGTTAGGTAGAGGGAAGTCTGGGATTCTCTGCTTAGGCTGCTGCCCTTGCTGACCAGACTCGAATAAGCAGAATAAAATGATAAAGTAAAGAATTTTGGGGAACAAAGTTTTTTTCTACAATTTTCCATAATTTAAAAGTTATATAATACATCAAATTACATTTTCAGATTTTTTTATGGAGGATGATTTTATTGGTTATCTGTTACGTCTGAGTCACATTTTACTGCGCGTATTGTTCTCCCAAGATGCAGCAGGAACTCCGGAGGCAATGTGTAGGTAAGGAAATTATTTAATGTCCATAAATCAGACAGGATACAAACAAAAGCAACGTGTGCCGAATGCACGGAGAGCAAAGCTAAAGCTTAGCAAAAGGAAAACAAGGATAGGAATCGAAAAGGTAATGGCGTAACGTGTTGCATGGAAGCAAATTAGAAAGCCAGACAGTATGTGGTGAAAAACAGGAATACGTAGCTCTCTGATTAGTGCCCGGCAGCAGGTGAGCGTGCCGAACACTAATCAGAGGCAGGTGAAACCAATCTACTCCCATGGCAACCAAAACGCAAACCCAGGGGTGCTCAAAACAGGAACTGAGGGAGTCAAAGACTAAATAAAACATGATCCAGGCCACGGATCATGACATTATTGATAAAATAAATTGCTGTAATTTAAATTAAAGGTGTTCATCAGGTTTAAAAAAAAAAAAAAAAAACTCTCTTAAACAACACATCCTTTATCTCGTTTAAGAGGTATGAAGTAAAGCATGACTCTAGAATACATCATTATTAAAATTCATGTCACCGAATTTGAATTTGGGGTATAGTCTAAATTCAATTCGGAATTTGTGTGAGTGACAGGAAGAAAAGTGTGAGAAAATCCTTTGGCGGCACCTGTTGGTCTGTAAGTATAAATCTCAATATCGCAAATATAAGACCACTCATTTTTTTTCCAGGCTTTTTTGGGGTAATAATATTGTCTTATATACAGGTCAATATTGTATGAAACTGTTAAGTCAACTGTTGATTTTCTTCATGGTCAATCAAGGGTATTTATTCAAATGTATCTTATTCACACTCTTTTAAAATGTGAGCAACACTCGCTGTCACTTATTAAAGTAGTTCTGGCTAACAAAAAAGGTGCATAAATTGTTATTGACAACTTTGTATTGTGCGTTATTGTCAAAAGTCGGCCATTCCACACAAAGTCTGTCATTCTGATACATCATTGCATGTGCGGTATACCTTCATGGAGCCTCGACAATGCATCTTTTTGACAGACATTGATCGGGTTAACATACATTTCCCTTTGCACTCTCTTGAGGTGTTTGTGGTTGCCGTTCAAGACAAAGTGCAAGACCTGCCCTGAGTGCTTAAAGGCCTACTGAAATGATTGTTTCTTATTTAAACGGGAATAGCAGATCCATTCTATGTGTCATACTTGATCATTTCGCGATATTGCCATATTTTTGCTGAAAGGATTTAGTAGAGAAAATCGACGATAAAGTTCGCAACTTTTGCTCGCTGATAAAAAAAGCCTTGCCTGTACCGGAAGTAGCGTGACATCACAGGAGCTAGTATTCCTCACAATTCCCCATTGTTTACAATGGAGCGAGAGAGATTCGGACCGAGAAAGTGACGATTACCCCATTAATTTGAGCGAGGATGAAAGATTTGTAGATGAGGAACGTTACAGTGAAGGACTTGAGAGGCAGTGATGGACGTATCTTTTTTCGCTCTGACCGTAACTTAGGTACAAGCTGGCTCATTGGATTCCACACTCTCTCCTTTTTCTATTGTAGATCACAGATTTGTATTTTAAACCACCTCGGATACTATATCCTCTTGAAAATGAGAGTCGAGCACGCGAAATGGACATTTAAAGTGACTTTTATCTCCAAGACAATACATCGGTGACACACTTAGCTACTGAGCTAACGTGCTAGCATCGTTCTCAAATGAAGATAGAAACAAAATAAATAAACCCCTGACTGAAAGGATAGACAGAAGAGCAAAAATACTATTGAACCATGTACATGTAACTACACGGTTAAAAATTATCAGCCTAGTAAGGCTTAACAATGCTGTTGCTAACGACACTAAGGCTAATTTAGCAACTTAGCAACCGGAACTCACAGAACTATGTACTCTCTCCTTTTTCTATTGTGTATCACGGATTTGTATTTTAAACCACCTCAGATACTATATCCTCTTGAAAATGAGAGTCGAGCACGCGAAATGGACATTTAAAGTGTATTTTATCTCCAAGACAATACATCGGTGACATACTTAGCTACTGAGCTAACGTGCTAGCATCGTTCTCAAATGAAGATAGAAACAAAATAAATAAACCCCTGACTGGAAGGATAGACAAAAGAGCAAAAATACTATTAAACCATGTACATGTAACTACACGGTTAAAAATTATCAGCCTGGTAAGGCTTAACAATGCTGTTGCTAACGACGCTAAGGCTAATTTAGCAACTTAGCATCCGGAACTCACAGAACTATGATAAAACATTAGCGCTCCACCTACGCCAGCCAGCCCTCATCTTCCCATCAACAGCCGTGCTCACCTGCGTTCCAGCGATCAACGGCGCGACGAAGGACTTCATCCGTGGGTTTGGCGGCAAGCATCAGCTAGGCGTCTTCTATCAGGGTAAGTAGTCCTTGTTGTGTTGCTGTAAGTATTGTACTTAGCCGCTAAGACACCGATCGATCCCACCTACAACGTTCTTCTTTGCAGCCTCCATTGTTCATTAAACAAATTGCAAAAGATTCACCAACACAGATGTCCAGAATACTGTGGAATTTTGTCGAAGAAAACAGAGCTTTGTGTATTGTGTCCAATAGGGCCCAAACACTTCCGTGCATTTTATGACGTCACGCGCATAAATCATATCCAAAGGAGATTTTCAACCGGAAGTGTGGCGGGAATTTTAAAATTGCACTTTATAAGTTAACCCGGCCGTATTGGCATGTGTTTCAATGTTAAGATTTCATCATTGATATATAAACTATCAGACTGCGTGGTCGGTAGTAGTGGGTTTCAGTAGGCCTTTAACCTTATATCAACCGCAGCTCTCTGTAATGTCTATAATGCAATTAATTAAATATGAAGGGGGTGAAAATGGCTGAACAGTCCATGTAAAGATGTGAGGAAAGCGTCCGGACTTGAATTTGTTAATAGAGTGGACCATCATTAGTGCAATGATTGCATCGAGCCGTAGGACACTAAGGTTGACACAGGGAAGTAGAGAAACACCAAGAGCGGTAATGAAAGCATGAATCCATGATGCAAATGTTTGGTGAACATGTTTACTGAGTAAAGCAAAACGCTCTGAAAGGCGCCGGTGTTGTGAAGGTGCATCTGGAAAGATCCACACTTAAGGACATGCACATTGCAAGAAGTTGTATTAATAACATATTATATGTCCCGGCAAGAAAATCTGCGTTCAAAGAACTCCGGCTTATTAGTGATTCCCAGAGCCCCAAAAAAGTCTGCGGGCTATAGAGCGTTTTCTATTCGGGCTCCAGTACTCTGGAATGCCCTAGTTAGAGATGCTACCGCAGTAGAAGCATTTAAGTCCCATCTTAAAACTCATTTGTATACACTAGCCTTGAAATAGATCCCCTTTTAGACCAGTTGATCTGTCGTCTTTTTCTGCTCTGACCCCAGCTACCAGCTACCAGTGGCCGTGCCCCTGGGGGTTCCAGGTTCGATCCCCGCTTCCGCCATCCTAGTCACTGCCGTTGTGTCTTTGGGAAAGACACTTTACGCACCAGCTCCCAGTGCCACCCACACTGGTTTAAATGTAACTTAGATATTGGGTTTCACTATGTAAAAGTGCTTTGAGTCACTAGAGAAAAGTGCTTTATAAAAATAATTCACTTCACTTCACTTCATCTCCTGCGTGGAGAGGTTATTAGGTGACCACAGATGACGCGCTAGCTGTTCAAAGTCGGGACCCGGGGTGGACCACTCATCTGTGCGTCAGTTGGGGACGTCTCTGCGCTGCTGACTTGTCTCCACTCAAGATGATCCCATGCTGGCCCCACTATGGACTGGACTCTCACACTATTAACTCGATCCACTCGACGTCCATTGCACCGGTCGCCAAGGGGACGGGGTAGTCCCCACATCTGCGGTCCCCTCCAAGGTTTCTCATTGTATCCCATTGGGTTGAGTTTTTTCTTGCCCTAATGTGGGATCTAAGTCGAGGATGTCATTGCTGTTTGTGCAGCCCTTTGAGACATTTGTGATATAGGGCTATGCAAATTAATGTTGATTGATTGATTGATTGATTGATTGATATCTACTTTATTAAAAAAAAAACGGCATTTAAAAAAAATGCAGGTCGACAATTGAACAACTGAATTCAATTTACACAGTCCTTTAAGTCATCCAGCAGTTCTAAAATGTTTAAATGATATTGCTGAATAGACCATATGTCCATTTTTTTTTTTTTCTGAAAGTCCAAATATGTCGGCACACACATGTAGGATGAGGGAATATCTCTTCACTTATTTTCTCATAGTCATTTTTGTATGACTGCTACAGTTTGCACACACATTTTAAACATACTAAAATAGACACAAAACACTAGACTTTCCAGCAAGATTGTCGACTTCAACACCATCTTTTGCGATGACTTCCTTCTGAAATTTCAAAGTAATGCTCACCCTCTTTGTCAAATTACTGCCACTCAAAACTTTCTTTGGGCTTTTGGTTATTAAGTTGTCAGACTTAGGAATGGGTACCTAAACTTCTTTAGGTACCGACCAAATTCCGTACCGATTTGAAGAGCATCAAACAGTACCATATTTTGATACTTTTATTGCACGTGAGTATGGTTCATAGAAAGCGCTCACAAGTACACTAAGGCGCCACTTTTGATAATGTTGTAGCTCAATGCTGATTTGTATCGGCCATGCCATATACATGCTACCAATTAAAAAAATAAAAATAAAAACATTCTACCAATTACCATTAGCTACTTTACATGGCAATTTCAACAATTCCAAATTTGGTATTGAAAACTACCACTAATATGTAGGTTACAATAAAAGAGCAAATGTTTAATAAATACAATAATTACAGGCCTGTAGGCCTTAACAAAAGACAATACTGGCATATTCAGCTAAATGGCAAAGACTACTTCCAGGTTACAGTACCATAGTCTATAATCTTCTACATGTCTTGAAATCGCAACTGCATGCAAAGTCTGCTATATAATACTTGCAAATGGGATTTAACAAAAGTGATAAAACAACTGAACAACACCGTTATTATTTTCAGCTGTTAAATGTTAAATACAACGCTCGGACCTGGCGGACAAAAGGAGCACGTTCAGTGGAACATAGATATATATCAGTAGATGGCGCAAGGCGGAGTCTCCAGCGTAGTTCACCGGCGGCCATCTTGTGACGGTCAACTATTCTGGTACGTTCTATGGTAGCTGTTGTAAGGTGAGTGATCTGCACAAACAAAAATACTCTTAACTCGCTGAAATCTTGACGGATTTACAAACGGTTTTGTTTATTACACACGTTATTAACGTGGCTATGATTCAGGATGCTTGGACATGTTGAAATTGCAGCTTTTCTGTTCGAAAAACGACTTAAAAAATAAGGTTGTATGTTTGTCCCTGGCCAGCTGTACCTATTAACGTTAGCTAAGTTAGCTGAACAATTTTGTTAGCTCGTTTCATGGGAAAAGGATCAGTGGGAGAGGCAGAATTGCTCTTTCTTTTCAACATAACTTAAGTTGCACATGATTTCCAAGCGGTTTGGTTTGTTAAAAACATCTTACATTATGATACAGGAAATTGCTGGCTTTGTGTTTACAGAACTACGCCTACCAGTGAAGATGCCTGACTTTTGTGCAGCCTACGGATGCTCTAATCGCCGTAGTCTCAAAACGAGAACCCGTGGGATCACCTTTCACCGGTAAGATATGACAATATTATGACTATAATTAGGATAATCGTTAGTTACTTAGTGGATGTATGTACAATACAGGTCCTGCTACACAGGAACAGCGGGGCTATGTGAGATAATAGTATTGCAAGATTGTTGTTGACCCAAGGCTTTTTACACAATTGAATGTTTCTTTTGGACACCTTTCTTATAACTCTTTTAGTGTGGTTGTCTTATTCTTAAAGTACATACATGCATACATGCACATACATGCATACATGCATACATACATGCATACATACATACATACATACATACATACAATTACCCCAAAAATATGATAATTTAGGTGTGTATTTTTGTCCTTACCCTTAATGTTAAAGGAAAGAAGGGTGGAAAATGTTGACAATAATTTATATATCTGGCTACCTTTCTCACGTTTTTAAGGTTTCCCAAAACCGGAGAGAGGAAGAGGCAGTGGGAACTTGCCCTAAGAAGGGATGGTTTTGTTGCCTCTGGCAGGACAGTGCTCTGCAGTGAGCACTTTAGGAGTGAGGATTTTGACAGGACGGGGCAGACTGTCCGGCTTAAAGATGGTGTTGTGCCAACAATTTTCAACTTTCCAGCTCATCTTCAAAGGGTATGTGTATCATTGACCAACAAGAATTCAAGGTGTATAAGATTGATATATCAATATATAAATATGTGATTAAATGTCACACTTTAGTTTTTCTTTCTGCAAGTTTAGGAAGAAATAATGTGTTGCTTATTACAGCACATTTTAGACACTCAATATGTTTTTTTTCACTCTTATGTTTATTTTAGCCGATAGCAACAAGAAGCACAACCACTGCTAGAAGAGCGGAAGACAACTTGCCAATAACCTTGAACCTTGAAGCCCCATCTCTCCCCACCTGCCCCTGCTTCCTACATCCCCTCCACACCACACCAAGTTGTTCTTGGGCTTTTTTCGACTACAGGAACTCAGCGCACCGTGCTGTGTAGTGGTAACGCATTTCAAAGGTTCTGGATTTGTTTCCAAATCCAGAACCTAAATACAAAACCAATCACAGACCTTCATGGGTTTCTAGAAAGTTTCAGGTTATGGAAGGTATTGGTTAGGAATGGGACGATATGAAGATTTAATGTCAAAATATTTGTGATAAATGAGACAGAACTGGCCAGGACCTACTGTCTGTGAGATAATTTTATGTTGGTTTGGTTCTTCTGATAAAGGTGTGAATATCTATGCTATTGTCATTAGTTGTGTCCCTGTCATTCAAGCTAAGGCATTGCTAAATTAACAACTCTTAGCTTACAGAGTGGCAACATGAGACAGATTTTTATATATAAAATGTAAATATATTTAAATTTTAAAATGTATTATAAAATAACATAAATATTAACAATATAATAAAATAAATGGAATTGTATTTATTTATTTATATATATATATATTTTTTTTTATATATAAAAAATATCTCGGTAAATGTGTAATATAAATACTGTGTGTGTGTGTGTGTGTATAGCTATTGCTTTACCTATCTGCTTAATATTATTTTCATATGAAAGTCCATTATAAGTATGCAGTATCATAACTACATCTCTGACGTTTATAACAAACCAACCCGTTTGAAAATCGGTTGAAAATTGAGCAAGCTATGGTTATTTCAATAGTACATGCACCATAGACATTCATGTTATGAGTGGGCGTGCTGCCCGACGCAAGATGGCCGCCATGTGGCAACGTCGGTCTCCATCGGCCAGCAGCGCGGGTGAGTCATCTAGCTTTATATATGTCTATGCAGTGGAAGGCTCAGACTCCCAAAATGCAACACGGAACGACACAGGAAGTCCTTCATACCGACAGCCATCAGACTGTATAATGCATATGTTCCTTTTTGACTGTGCATGTACTGTAAATGTATAATGTATTTATATTATTCACATGGAAATAATGCTGTATAATAGACTGTATGTATATTATTCACATGTGAATAATTCTGTATAATAGACTGTATTTATATTATTCACATGTAAAGAATACCTAAGTGTTTATTGTCTATTGTGAGCGAACTGTGGTGCTGAATTTCCCACAGGGATCAATGAAGTACTTTCTATTCTATTCTATTCTATTCTATTCTATTCTATTCTATTCTACAGGACATGTACTCTACCAGGGCCACCAGGAGAGCACACAACATCATAAAGGACAGTACACACCCCCAGCACAGTCTCTTCAGCCTCCTACCACCAGGCAGACGATACAGGAGCCTGAAAGCCAGGACTACGAGACTGACAAACAGTTTCTACCCACAGGCCATCAGGCTTGTGAATGCTAACTTGTGAATGCTAGCTCCCCCAGCCACCCCCACCCCTTTTTACTTTTATCTTTTGAACAAAAGACAGCTACCATGACCACCACCGAACTGTGAACCGTCACTGTAGACACTTTTCACCTTTGATCACTAAAGACACTTTAAACTGCCGCTGTGACCCAATGTCACCTCCATATTTATACTGTTGACTGTGAATCAGAACGTGCAATAATGTTATGTTACTCACTGTGCCTTGTATATAACATTTTTATTTTTTGTTTTAGCTAAGTACCGTGTGACTTGTTGAAGGTTGGACTAGTAGAGTAAGATTTTCATTGTACTGCAAACTGTCTGTTTAACTGTGCATATGACAATAAACAATCTTGAATCTTGAATTGCTTCATTGTTTTAACAGATTAGTATTATACTGGTTAACTTTTGCTTGTACGACTGTTTAAAACGTTTAACTGTTACACATGACGGTCACTGTTCCAATTCAAATGAATCACTGTTTAAATCGTTTAAAGTTCAAATGTGTTTTAACATGGCGGTGCGAAGAGACACAACTGATTTCCTTTAAATAGTAACAATAGGATTTTGCTAAAAGTTCAAATTGAATGTTCACTAAGTATTTATATACAGTACCTGACCGGTAGTTGCATGGAAAGCAATTTCATTGTTGGCAGTCTTATGAGCAACAGATAGAAAATTATTCAGTCCTTTTTTTGTGTGCTTGCATGTCCATCTATAGCAGACATTTATGAATAAGAGGGTGCAACTTACTGTACATAATGCCAGTCAGTGCAATATTATATTCCACAACGGCAATGCGTATAAAAATAGATTCAAAAACGTTTCTCTTTCTTTTCCTTCAGGCAGGTTTGCCTTACATTTAAAGGCCTACTGAAATGAAATGTTCTTATTTAAACGGGGATAACAGATCCATTCTATGTGTCATACTTGATCATTTTGCGATATTGCCATATTTTTGCTGAAAGGATTTAGTAGAGAACATCGACAATAAAGTTCGCAACTTTTGGTCGCTGATAAAAAAAAGCCTTGCCTGTACCAGAAGTAGCGTGACGTCGCAGGTTGAAGGGCTCCTCACATTTCCCCATTGTTTACACCAGCAGCGAGAGCGATTCGGACCGAGAAAGCGACGATTAATTTGAGCGAGGATGAAAGATTTGTGGATGAGGAACGTGAGAGTGAAGGACTAAAGTGCAGTGCAGGACGTATCTTTTTTCGCTCTGACCGTAACTTAGGTACAAGAGCTCATTGGATTCCACACTTTCTCCTTTTTCTATTGTGGATCACGGATTTGTATTTTAAACCACCTCGGATACTATATCTTCTTGAAAATGAAAGTCGAGAACGCGAAATGGACATTCACAGTGACTTTTATCTCCACGACAATACATCAGTGATGCACTTTAGTTACGGAGCTAACGTGATAGCATCATGCTTAAATGCAGATAGAAACAAAAGAAATAAGCCCCTGACTGGAAGGATAGACAGAAGATCAACAATACTACTATCAGGAGACACCGAACCAAACACTGGACCTGTAACTACACAGTTAATGCTGTGCCGCCTGTCGAAGCCTAGCAATGCTGTTGCTAACGACGCCATTGAAGCTAACTTAGCTACGGGACCTCGTCAGAGCTATGATAAAAACATTAGCGCTCCACCTACGCCAGCCCTCATCTGCTCATCAACACCCGTGCTCACCTGCGTTCCAGCGATCGACGGCGCGACGAAGGGCTTCACCCGATCATCGATGCGGTCGGCGGCTAGCGTCGGATAGCGCGTCTGCTATCCAGCTCAAAGTCCTCCTGGTTGTGTTGCTGCAGCCAGCCGCTAATACACCGATCCCACCTACAGCTTTCTTCTTTGCAGTCTCCATTGTTCATTAAACAAATTGCAAAAGGTTCACCAACACAGATGTCCAGAATACTGTGGAATTTTGCGATGAAAACAGAGCTGTTTGTATTGGGATAGAATACTTCCGTTTCAACCATCGACGTCACGCGCAAACGTCATCATACCTAGACGTTTTCAAGCGGAAGTTTCCCGGGAAATTTATAATTGCACTTTATAAGTTAACCCGGCCGTATTGGCATGTGTTGCAATGTTAAGATTTCATCATTGATATATAAACTATCAAACTGCATGGTCGGTAGTAGTCGGTTTCAGTAGGCCTTTAAGTCACCCAGGTGAGATTCCAACAGGGAGAAACACATTATCACCGTGCGCAGAAGTAGGCAACATATGGACTACCTGGTGCTGAAAAAGCTTGAATATATTTGGCTGGCATCTGGAGAATTCACCCTATATGCTTGTGCGCGCCTGTGCGTGCGAGTGTGTGCATGGATGTTTGCACTAGCCGACAAAGAGAATCCTCATCATTTTTCCATGAGGGAGATTCCTCCTATATAGTAGCCATACTACTATGACTCATAATTGCTGGTTGGTATTGTGAGACTTACTCTATGTTCATTAAATGATCAACTGTGCAAGATATTGTAAAGAAAACTGTAAAACATTAAAAAAAAAAGTTATATTCTGCTTTGTCTATTTATATACAGTACTGTACATACGTGCAAGCGCCTGTGTATGCACGGTGTTGCAGGCTCTCTCATACACGTACAAAGAGGAGCAGGTGATAATAGGGCTGTTCTTTATTCGAGGTCATGAATAATTCAGAAAGCACGGGCTCTAACAGATCCTTGAGTTGACAGAATAATATGACAGATACTGCCACCGCTATTACACAAGAAATATTGCAAGTGTTTTGGAGATTTGAGATGGCGGGACATTGACCTCCTGCATGGGCTCCAAACTTGATATGTATTATGATTTATAATCTCCTTATTTTTTAAAACAATTACCCTGCCTATTTTCAGTTGACTAATTAATTATTTTTTATAAAATTTTCATTTTGCATTTTTCATTTTAAATAACACATTCTGCTGAACCGATTCTATCAATGATGACAGTCATTATTATCATGATTTGCATCTTTTTTTTCTCTTTGTATCAGCTGTTCTTTCAAATCAATAGTTATTTTGCTTAGAATCATGGAACTAATCCCTAAAATGTACTGTATTATATATATCCTCAATGTTAGGTGTTCATGTATTTTTCAAAAATGTTTCCTTTGTATTGTAAGTATTTACCAACACTTTTTCTTTATACTTTTAAAAGTTGCTGTGTGGCTTAAAAAGACAACTTGAATTTTAACATTTGCTTTTTAAGCACAATCCATTTGTCATTAGAATAAATAATGTATTCTTTCATGAAATAATAGATCAAGCACAACTTCTGAAGACCAGTTGAGTGTTGTGGCAATGTGCTCCAAGTTTCAAGTGTTTAAAGCAGGGGTGTCAAACTCATTTTAGATCGGGGGCCACATGGAGAAAAATGTACTCCCAAGTGGGACGGACCGGTAAAATCACAGCATGATAACTTAAAAATAAAGAACATTTCAGATTGTTTTCTTTGTTTAAAAATAGAACAAGCACATTCTGAAAAATGTACATATCATATTATTGTTGTTGTTTTTTTTTAACATTTGCATGTTGTGGTTAATAGTATTCTATCTTTATTTGTCGTTTTTTATACTTTCTGAATACATTATGTGATAATGTTCATCAGTCAACTCAGTGGTGTTAATTTGCAATCTTTCCTTTCGATTGCACCAAGAAAAACAATGGCAATAAAAACTATTCTGATTCTGATTCTGATAAAAAAAATAATATCCAAATCAAATTACAGGATGTTATTTATGTAGTTTGCTCATTTTCCTCGACTGGTACACTAACATCATGTGGTTTATTTTTATTTTGTACATATGTAGCATCATCTACAAAGATACAAATAATTGCTTTTGCAACATCTAGTGGACACATTTAGAACAGCAGTTTCTTTAATTCCAAAATTTTGGCTAATTCTTATGCTAGGAAACTCGTCCCGCGGGCCGGACAAAAACTCTTTGCGGGCCTGATTCATAGTGATGGGTCCGGCAACACCGATGCATCGGCGCATGCGTCGAGCTCATAGAGCGATACCCTGTGTCGGTGCGCGTATCGCTTTTAGAAAGTCACGTGACCGAACACGAGCTGTTTTGGTCACGTGACCGCTCATGAGCTGTTTTGGTCACGTGACCGCTCATGAGCTGTTCTGGTCACGTGACCGCTCATGAACTGTATCGCACTGACGCCTGCGCGCCAAACTGTGTTTATTAGGAAGCGGCGCAATGCGTGTTGTTGACGAACACCATTAGGGCCGCTTGTTGTCACTGTCACTCAAAGTTGCATTTCAAAATTACACAGAATAAATGTGTTTATTTTGTTTAGAATTCAGATGGGTTTGATTTGGTGCGCGGCATATATTGGCTGTGCGGCGCACGGTGTGCGCGGAGGACGCTAGAGCACTGCGCAATTGCGCAGGCGCGCACCTTAGAGGGAATGTTGCTCACAGGGCACAGAGGAGGCGTCAGTGCGATACAGTTCGCGTATCGGTCACGTGACCAAAGCAGCTCATGATCGGTCACGTGACTTTCTAAAAGCGGTACGCGCACCGACACGGGGTTTCGCTCTATGCATCTGTGTGGACCCATCACTACTGTTACTAGAGAAGGTACAGGAATGACGGCGTGGCGAAGTTGGTAGCGTGGCCGTGCCAGCAATCGGTTACTGGGGTTCAATCCCCACCTTCTACCATCCTAGTCATGATACATGTTCACATTATTTGACTGTATCTAAAAAAGATAAAAATATATTTTTATTTAAATGAAGATATGAAATAATCCTAAATGAAATACAATGACTTGGTTTATATTATTGTATATACTAGGTCATAAAATCAGTGTCAGTTGAGTCGGTCCATAGGTTGCCTGTAGGGATTTTTAATGTCCAGCAGATGTCAGTATTTAGTGACACAGTATCGACACAGTATCAATACAGTTTTGCAATGTGTCGAAACGCTTCATGAGGCCTCATCAACCCATCACTACTGATTCAGCCCGCGGGCCGTAAATTTGACACCTCTGGTTTAAAGAGTTAAACAAATTGATGAATATCCTCATTTAATGTTTTTTTATTCGTATTGTCCTAACATTGAACATTAAATTAGTATTTTATATTAAGCAGTTTTTTGGTTTAGTTGAAAATGTTTTGCAACGATCAGCTATTTATTTTGTAAACAAAAATGAGATAAGTTTTTATAAGACTGGTGCAAGAATGAAGAGTTTGGGTTGTAGGATAGGATAGGATATGTGACGATCAGGTCGCATAGTGATGCGGGGGTCTTTCTCCCAAGATGCAGATGGACTCCGGACACAGCGTGAAGGTAGGAAATGATTTATTTTACCAATAAATCAGGCAGGAACAAACAAAAGCGTGCTCATAGCAAAGGACGCAAAGCTCAAGGAGGCTAGCGCGGGAGCTAGCATACAAGAAGAGCCTAGCCCGGGAGCTAGCATACAAAAATGGATCAAAAACTGTCATCAACTGTTGCGTGATGCAAATTAGGAAGCCAGACTGACTGACGGGAAAAGGCAGGACTAAATAGCACTCTGATTAGTGCCTGACAGCAGGTGAGCATCCCAGACACTAATCAGAGGCAGCTGCAACCAATCGGCACCCATGGTAACGGAAAACAAACAAACAAAGGGAGTCCAAAACCAAACAGAACATGATTAATCCCACAATAGGGAAGTTAACTATTAGCAGTGCAGTCTACAAAATAATGTAAAAACATGTGAAAACCAGAAAGAAATATTAAAGGCCTACTGAAATGAAATTTTCTTATTTAAACGGGGATAGCAGATCCATTCTATGTGTCATACTTGATCATTTCGCGATATTGCCATATTTTTGCTGAAAGGATATAGTAGAGAACATCGACGATAAAGTGTGCAACTTTTGGTCGCTGATAAAAAAAGCCTTGCCTGTACCGGAAGTAGCGTGACGTCACAGGTTGAAGAGCTCCTCACATCTGCACATTGTTTACACCAGCAGCGAGAGCGATTCGGACCGAGAAAATGACGATTACCCCATTAATTTGAGCGCGGATGAAAGATTTGTGGATGAGGAAAGTGAGAGTGAAGGATTAGAGTGCAGTGCAGGACGCCAGGGTGTATCTTTTTTCGCTCTGACCATAACTTAGGTACAAGGGCTCATTGGATTCCACACTTTGTCCTTTTTTTATTGTGGATCACGGATTTGTATTTTAAACCACCTCAGATACTATATCCTCTTGAAAATGAGAGTTGAAAACGCGAAATGGACATTCACAGTGACTTTTATCTCCACGACAATACATCGGTAAAGCACTTTAGCTTCGGAGCTAACATGATAGCATTGTGCTTAACCGCGGATAGAAACAGAAGAAATAAGCCCCTGACTGGAAGGATAGACAGAAGATTAACAATACTACTATTACTTCTACTATCAGGAGACACCGAACCAAACACTGGACCTGTAACCACACGGTTAATGCTGTCCAGCCTGGCGAAGCCTAGCAATGCTGTTGCTAACGACGCCATTGAAGCTAACTTAGCTACGGGACCTCGACAGAGCTATGCTAAAAACATTAGCTCTCCACCTACACCAGCCCTCATCTGCTCATCACCACCCGTGCTCACCTGCGTTCCAGCGATCGACGGCGCGACGAAGGACTTCACCCGATCATCGGTGCGGTCGGCGGCTAGCGTCGGATAGCGCGTCTGCTATCCGACTCTAAGTCTTCCTGGTTGTGTTGCTACAGCCAGCCGCTAATACACCGATCTCACCTACAGCTTTCTTCTTTGCTGTCTTCATTGTCCATTAAACAAATTGCAAAAGATTCACCAACACAGATGTCCAGAATACTGTGGAATTATGTGGTGAAAACAGACGACTTAAGCTGGCCACCGTGCTATTCCAAAATGTCTGCTTCAACCCGTGACGTCACGCGCAAACGTCATCATACCGAGACGTCTTCAGTCGGGTATTTCCCGGGAAATTTAAAATTGCACTTTATAAGTTGAAGTATTGGCATGTGTTGCAATGTTAAGATTTCATCATTGATATATAAACTATCAGACTGCGTGGTCGGTAGTAGTGGGTTTCAGTAGGCCTTTAACACAAAGAACAGAAACAAACATTAAAAGTGCACAGAGCCGATGCAACCAGCTGTCACTTCAGTGGAGCCATTTCTACATGAAGCTAAAAAAGTAGAACACAACAAAATTTTTTTTAGCAATAAATAATACATATTGCACACGGAACAGACCCAACAAAGCAACAAAGAGAGCCCACTGCGCCTTAGGCTGCCCACTAGCGGATGAGCGAGAAATATATTGTAAGCGGACCTGGTTCAAACAGTCAAGAAAGAGTTTCTTAATATTGTTTTTTTAGTCCCTATCCCCTCCAGCTTCCATTTCTTAGGTCACCGAGCTAAAAGTATTTGTTGTGACTAGAAAGGCTGGACAAGAAGTCTGGGGATTGCTGAACAGACTTTAGATGCACTGAATGACACTTACTTGCTCTCTTTTTTGGCAGCAGTTTGACAAAGCTCTCAGCCAAACAAATTTGGTGATATTTTATGTGAAGTGCATTATTTTTTTAAAACATGAATTTGTAGACATTACAATTTTGGAACCCCTAAAAGTAGAGATGGCCCGTCACGCTCTGACGAAAGGTCGCACGCCTCCTCTTTTATTTGGACTTTCCCTGATTACATGGCAACAACTGTTTCTAAAGGAAGTGGGGTCGTAAACAGCCGTCACCTTAGGTTACAAAACAGTTCAAAGAAAAGGTGCCTGGAGGGGGGTCAGGTCCTGCTTCCTCTCCGCTTTGTAGATCTTGGGTCAAGACAAAATCTTCCTGTGGATTACAATCGATCAAAGAAACTAACACCTTCATGTCGCTTCCCATCGTACACAGTGGAGTTTTACAAACCTTCTGCTTGGTAAGATCAAAGACAGCTTTTGTCTGCTCGCTGGGAACTCATTGAAACACAAAGTTTTGTGATAACTTAGATACAATTATTCTGACAAATGTGAATTGTTGTCAATGCATATTAAATACACAATGGAATAGGCTTTAATAGTAATTGAACATTATGAACAATGACATTGTGGAATACTGATGGCAGAAGCATGCAACCCATCAGGAGCATTTAGGGGTTCAGTGTCTTGCTCAAGGACAACTCAACATGAGCTTGCCAGGTTGGGTTTGAACGAGTAGCCCTACGGTTATAAGACGACCACTGTATCCACCGAGCCATGCCGCCCCGTAAAGTTATTGGTAGATGGTAAATGTCCTGTATATGGCGCTTTATTATACCTGGAATATGGGTGCTGGATGTAAAAAAAAACCACACTTTTTCAACAAATACATTTCCCAGATTTAACTCACTTTTCTCAGATTTACCTAATTTTCATCACATTTAAGTTGAAATTAAATGTTGACTAAATATTATATCTAAAGGTTAAATCTAAACCTAAATATTAAATATAAATCGGGCTTAGTGGGGTTTAGTGCCTCACATTACGGAAGTCCTGGGTTCGATCCCCAGGCTTGGGGTCTTTCTGTGTGGAGTTTGCATGTTCGCCGTGAGTTCCCACCTCCAAACACATGCACCTGGGGATAGGTTGATTGGCAACACTAAATTGGATGGATGGATGTTAAATATAAATCTATATGTTGAATCTAAACCTAAATGTTAAATCTAAATCTAATTGTGAGCGCACAATTTTAAATGTGAGCGCTAAATGTTAACTCGAAACCTAAAAGTTAAATCTAAACCTAATTGTTGAACATAAATCAAAATGTTAGCGCTAAATGATAAACATAAACTGAAATCCTGCTCAGTGGCCTTGTGGTTAGAGCGTCCGCTCTGAGATCGTGAGTTCAAACCCCGGCCGAGTCATACTAAAGACTATAAAAATGGGACCCATTACCTCCCTGCTTGACACTCAGCTTCAAGGGTTGGAATTGGGGGTTAAATCACCAAACTGATTCCAGAGTGCGGCCACAGCTGCTGCTCACAACTCCCCTCCCAGGGTGTGGAACAAGGGGATGGGTCAAACGCAGAGAGTAATTCCACCACAACTAGTGTGTGAGTGACTATCAGCGGTGCTTTAACTTTTAACTTTAAATCTAAATCCCTCGCCAAGTGTAGAGATGAATATTTAAATCTGAAAAATACATCTGCGATAAAAGTGACACTGAACTTTTACATTCGCCACCCCATACTGAAATGATACCCAAAGTGCTTTACACTATACATCACATTTACCCATTCACGCACACATTCACACACTTCATGATTTTGGCCTAGATTAAATTAAATTAAATTTAGTTGTATGTACTCTATCTATTACAGTGCTGTAGTGTTGTCCCGATACCAATATTTTGGTACCGGTACCAAAATTATTGCGATACTTTTCGGTACTTTTCGAAACTTTTCTAAATAAAGGGGACCACAAAAATTGCATTATTGGCTTTATTTTAACAACAAATATTACGGTATATTAAACATATGTTTCTTATTGCAAGTTTGTCCTTAAATAAAATAGCGAACATACGAGACAACTTTTCTTTTATTAGTAAGTAAGCAAACAAAGGCTCCTAATTTAGTCTGCTGACATATGCAGTAACATTATTAATTATTAATCTTGTTCATTTACTGTTAATATCTGCTTACTTTCTCTTTCAACATGTTCTATCTACACTTCTGTTAAAATGTAATAATCACTTATTCTTCTGTTGTTTGGATACTTTACATTAGTTTTGGATGATACCACAAATTTGAGTATCAATCCAATACCAAGTCGTTACAGGATCATACATTGGTCATATTCGAAGTCCTCATGTGTCCAGGCAGGGCCGGCCCGTGGCATAGGCCGTATAGGCAAATGCTAAGGGCGCCGTCCATCAGGGGGCGCCACGCCAGTGCCACAAATGTTGGAGAAAAAAAAAAAAAAAAAAAAAAAGTTGGTACTATTATTTGTAAATACAAAAAATAATCCCACGTTAATTAAAATGCAAAGTAAAGCCTATTTAATAGAAATATTATTTGTTACATCATTAATTTGAGCACTGCTGTGATTCGGTTAAATATAATCATAACATAACATTCTCATATAATATGTTAATTTGCTTTCTTTAAGTAAAAAAAAAGGTCAAAGACAAAGCTATTAGGTTTCTTGTGAGTATATACACTTCACTGCCGATGGGGGGGGGGGGGGGGGGCGCCACCTAAAATCTTGCCTAGGGTGCCAGATTGGTTAGGGCCAGGCCTGTGTCCAGGGACATATTTCCTGAGTTTATACATATAATATAAATTAAAAAACAACAAAAGAAGATGTGATGTCAAAAAATATTGACAAAGTCATAGTAGTATCGACTGGATATGTTCCTATACTTGGTATCATTACATAGGTGTAGATCCACCCGATGGCATTTGTTTACATTTTGATGCCGGTACTTTTCAGAGGCGTATAGTACCTAATATGATTAATTAGTTTTGCGGTACTGTACTAATACCAGTGTACCGTACAACCCTACAGTGCAGTATTTGTCTTATTTCCTATTATTATGTTGTGGCGATCACTAAAGACATTCACCGGGCGGGACTTCTGTTTCCGGGTTAACAACATCACGGCGGATAATCTTGGTGCAACTGTATTCTAAGTGACAAACAACTTGAAAAAACATTTGATACACTTCAGCTTCAACTCCTGCCTCATCAATAATATCCTCATTGGTGAGCCTTTGACGAGAGCGATGTCAAAAAAACGAGACACGGGATGGCTGAGGACTCAATTTGACTCGACGGTGCGCCCCCCACTTAATGCTATCTGCTCTCAGCAGCTGTCTGCAAAGTGCCAAGTAGTGATGAACTCTTTTGATGCATCATCTTCGACATCATCAGCTCCAGCTGACATTGGTGAATCTTTGGTGTGAGCGATGTGGAATGATAACGCTGGACACGTAGTGCTAATAACACACCAAAATGCTACCAACACTGCTGGTGTGTGTATCTCTGACTGTCAGGTTGACCAATTGTTGACAGAACAACACACGCTTGTGATTTCAACACATGAAACTTAGAGGAATTACCCAAGAAGTATTTCCACGTTGTGGCTATGTTTTAGTGGCCGGGTGATGGACACAGCAATAACACTTAGAGGATCCTCTGGGCCGGGGGTCAGCAACCCGCGGCTCTTTAGTGACACCCTAGTGGCTCCCTGGACCTCTTTCAGAGATGTGTGACAATGGAAAAAGATGAAGAAAAAAAACAACAACATTTGTTTTAATATATTTTCTGTAGGAGAACAAACGTGGCACAATCCTTCCTAATTGTTAGAAATCCCACTGTTTATGTTATATATGCTTCACTGGTGAGAGTAGTTGGCAAGCACCGTTTTTTCCTACTGATTTCAGCGACCTTTGAACTCATCGTAGTTTGTTTAAATGTACAACTTTCTCCGATGCTGCCACAGAAAGACGTGTTTTATGCCACTCGTTCTTTGTCTCATTTTGTCCACCAAACGTTTTATGCTGTGCGTGAATGCACAGAGGTGAGCTTTGTTGATTTTATTGATTTGTTGGAGTCCTAATCAGGCATATTTGGTCAATCCATGACGGCAAGCTAATCGAAGCTAACATGCTATTTAGGCTACCTGTATGTACATACTGCATCATTTCGCCTCGTTTGTAGGTATATTTGAGCTCATTTAATTTCCTTTACTTATGTTCTCTCCGTATTTAATTTATATTTGCATGTCTCATTGTCACGACTTGGACTGTGGCGTGATTTGTTCTCCCGCGGTGCAAACGATTTGGACCAGACATCGCGTGAAGGTGAATACATTTTTAATTCTAACTCAAAAAAAGTACAAACAAAAGGCGCTCACAGTGGAGGTAAAAAACTTGACTCTGAAAACAAAAGGCGCGCACAAAGGCGGAGAACTATAGACATTAAACAAAAACTTACTTGACAAGGAACTGTGAACATGGCATGAAGAAGCGGGATGAAAAAGTGTGCAGAGCATAAATGAGGAGCATGAATGTGATGTCGACAGGCAGACTAACAGAAAACAATGGACTTAAATAATACAGACATGATTGGTGAAAACAGGTGCGTGACTCGAAACAGGTGCGTGGACAGGACAGGGGAAAACTAGTGAGTTGCTATGGAAACAAACAAACAAGGAAGTGCAACCAGGAACTAAAAAGAGTCCAAAAAACAAACACATGGCCAAAACAAAAACATGAACAGACATGACACTCATGACACATTATCTGTATGTAATATTGGCTGCATTTCTGATAGTTATTTGTGTGCCACGTTGTTCCAGACCACAGCAAACGTTACCCATCTTACAAAGATTCTAATACATCCATTAGAAGAAGACAGCCTGCTGTTTCCTTAAACTTGGACACACACATATATACCTCTGGCCATTCTGAGCCAGTAATTTCCAGAAGTTATCTCACCCTCTGAGAATCCTCCATTTTACTAAAGTTTTCCAATGTTGTAAAAATGTGTAGAATAAAAATTGAATTTCAACATTTCTGTCAACGAAAATGTGCGTCAGCCTTTGATAATAGGCTAATATGGCAAATGTAGACACTTACATCATGTGTTGCCTTCATTATAACACTTATATAAGGCTTTTAATGTTTTGCGGCTCCAGACAGATTTTTATTTTTATTTTTGGTCCAATATGGCTCTTTCAACATTTTGGGTTGCCGACCCCTGCTCTGGGCTATTGGTGAGTACTCTAATCTACAGTAGAAAGCACCCAAGGTTACTACAGTGGGTGAAACGAATATAACGGTGGCTATATGGGTGTTGTTTCATGTTTAGAGGGCTCTAATTATGTAAAAAAAAATGTTTTAGAAGGTTCTAAACTTTTTTATGCTGTAATAATAAAAATATTTGATTTATTAATAATAATCCTACTTTACTAAAATGCATTTAACACAGTGGTTCTTAACCTGGGTTTGATCGAACCCCAGGGGTTCGGTGAGTCGGGCTCACTGGTTTGGTGGAGGTCAAAACACACCCGACTCATCGTGTAAATAAAAACGTCTCCCTATCTGCGTATTACGGATACGGCAACAGCAGAAGTCACACTGATTTACAGGTGTGTAATTTGTTGTGAGTTTATGCACTGTGTTGGTTTTGTTCTTTGAACAAGGTGATGTCCATGCACGGTTCACTGTGTGCACCAGTAAAAAAACATGGTAACACTTTAGTATGGGGAACATATTCACCATTAATTAGTTGCTTATTAACATGCAAATTAGTAACACATTGGCTCTTAACTAGTCATTATTAAGTACTTATTAAGTACTTATTAAGGCCTTATTCGGCATGGCCTTATTATAACCCTAACCCTCTAACCCTGGACCTAACCCTCTAACCCTAACCCTAACCAAATAACTCTAAATTAAGTCTTTGTTACTTAAAATATGTTCCCCATACTAAAGTGTTACCAAAAACATAAAACTTTGTCTTGAATTTGAAAAAAAACAAAATTGTATTTTTCACTAGAGAAGGGTTCGGTAAATACGAATATGAAACTGGTGGGGTTCGGTACCTCCAACAAGGTTAAGAACCACTGATTTAACACATTCAGGCCTGTGACTGTACAGAATTATTTCAATACAGATTAAAAGTTAAAGTTAAAGTACCACTGATAGTCACAAACACACTAGGGTGTGGTGAAATTACCCTCTGCAGTTGACCCATCCCCTTGTTCCACCCCCTGGGAGGTGAGAGGAGCAGTGAGCAGCAGTGGTGGCCGCGCTCGGGAATCATTTTGGTGATTTAATCCTTCCCTTGATGCTGAGTGCCAAGCAGGGAGGTCATAGGTCCTATTTTTATAGTCTTTGGTATGACTCGGCCGGGGTTTCAACTCACGACCTACCGATCTCAGGGCAGACACTCTAACCACAAGGGCACTGAGCAGGCCCTTTAGTCTGGTTCTCAACTTTTATGTTGAGAAAAACGGTCTCGCATGTTTGTAGATGTCGACTTTAGCAGGCACTCTTTAGTAATAATGGTAAATGGGTTATACTTGTATAGCGCTTTTCTACCTTCAAGACACTTAAAGGGCTTTGACACTTTTTCCACATTCACCCATTCACACACTGCCATGCAAGGTGCTAACCACGACCCATCAGGACCAAGGGTGAAGTGTCTTGCTCAAAGACACAACGGACGTGACTAGGGTGGTAGAAGCCGGGGATCGAACCAGGAATCCTCAGGTTGCTTGCACAACCACTCTCCCAACCGCACCACGCTGAGACTTGATGAGTGTTAGGATATGGATGAATTTCATGGCGTTCAAAGACTTCAACGTACTGGGGCCAGAACGTACTCTGCGGGGAATGTCGGCAGTCATCAGAAGTTCCATAGTCGCATGCACTGCTGCATTGTTTTCTGTAAAATGTCCTTGAAACACTACATTTCCCACAGTCCCCGTGTTTTGTTTACATGTTTTTGTCATGGCGCCCTACGGTGTGGTAATGTTCTATACCTGCTCGCTTTGCAGAGCAGTGAACTAAAGAGACGGTCGATGGTATGCACGGCCATTTAATGCCACAAAATACGAGGAAGGGAAGTATTTTCAGCGAGTATAGTACTCGCTACCAGCTGCTCCGAGCAAAGTGTTGCTGCCAGTTGGACTAGGCACATCAACTGTGTCGGAAATTGTCTCAGAGGTGAGGCACAGGCCTGGCAGACGTCTGCTTTGCGTTTGTTCCATTCTGCGTACGTTCTGCCCCAGTATTTGTTTCCATTGCACCAGTAACTGATGGGACATGGAAAACGGGTAGGATTAAATAAAATATGTTTCTACTAGGGTTGTACGGTATACCGGTATTAGTATAGTACCGCGATACTAATGAATCATATTCGCTACTATACCACCTCTGAAAAGTACTTAACACTTGCAAGAAGAAGCATATGTTTAATGTACTGTAAAGTTTTTTTGTTAAAATAAAGCCAATAATGCCATTTTTTGAGGTCCTCTTTATTTAGAAAAGTATTGAAAAGTACTGAAAAGTATCAAAATAATTTTGGTACCAGTACCAAAATATTGGTATTGGGACAACACTAGTTTCTACCTACATGTCCTTTTACAACATGTATAATTGTGCATATGTTAACAGTTGATGTTTGAGTGAAACTTGTCAAGCATATTTGATACAAATATAACTATTACTTGCCATGATTTCACATGACTGTTATAGTTTCTTGTATATTGTATTATTTTCTTTCCGGCGCTCTTATTTTTTGTTCCGGTTCCTGTTTGCCTCCATTCCTCTGGTGTGAGCGCTGCCTGCCTCACCTGTCCCTGGATGCCAATCAGGATGCTACTTATTATTTTCTTTGTTAGCTTTTTTCATCAACGTAATGCCTTGTGTTGTGTGTTTCCTATGCCTGTTTGAGCTTTGAACACTTCCCTGCTGCACGTCTCTCTGTGATTTTGTCTCTACCGTATTTTCTAGACTGTAAGCCGCTACAACTTTTTATGGATATTTCTTAAAGTTTTGTATTCAACAAAATACATTCCACAAAACGGCGACAGAGACACGGAAAAGGTGTGTTATTGTTTGTGCTTTGGCGCCATCTTTTGGACGAGTTCGCTCACTGAAGGCTGACAATGTACTTTCTCTTTCGTGTCGGAATTAAATTTGTCCGTAGCGTTTTTTGCTATAAAGAAATCCACATTCATCACTCCAAGCAACATCTGTAAGTTTTACAATATAACTGAAACAATTCATTCTTACTAAACTATCCCATGTGTGATATCTGTAGGAGTGTTTTCATGCATATTTACGTGCTACCGTAATGTAATCAAGGTAGCGTCGTTAGCATTAGCAAATATGCTAACGCGTTTACAAGTGTTTTTGTTGGTATCATTAGCTTACAACTGCATATATTTTTTTTTTTTTCAGTTTTGTAAATTCACAAATACATTTCACAAAATGCTGACAGAGACACGGAAAAGGTGTGTATTGTTTGTGCTTTGGCGCCATCTTTTGGACGAGTTCGCTCACTGAAGGCTGACAATGTACTTTCTCTTTCGTGTCGGAATTAAATTTGTCCGTAGCGTGCTTTGGTATAGAGGAATCTACATTCATTACTCCAAGCAACGTCTGTAAGTTTTGCAATATAACTAAAACAATTAATTCTTACTAAACTATCCCATGTGTGATGTCTGTAGGAGTGTTTTCATGCATATTTACATGCTATCGTAATGTAATCAAGGTAGCATCGTTAGCATTAGCAAATATGCTAACACGTTTACAAGTGTCTTTGTTGGTATCATTAGCTTACAACTGCATATTTTTTATTATTTTTTCAGTTTTGTAAATTCACAAATACATTTCACAAAACGCCGACAGAGACACTGAAAAGGTGTGTTATTGTTTGTGCTTTGGCGCCATCTTTTGGACGAGTTCGCTCACTGAAGGCTGACAATGTACTTTCTCTTTCGTGTCGGAATTCAATTTGTTCGTAGCGTTTTTTGCTATAAAGGAATCCACATTCATCACTCCAAGCAACGTCTGTAAGTTTTACAATATAACTAAAACAATTCATTCTTACTAAACTATCCCATGTGTGATGTCTGTAGGAGTGTTTTCATGCATATTTACGTGTTATCGTAATGTAATCAAGGTAGCGTCATTAGCATTAGCAAATATGCTAACGCGTTCACAAGTGTCTTTGTTGGCATTCTTTTTCTATTTTTTCTGTTTTGTAATTTCACCAAAACGTCACCATAGAGTTATTGAGTCTGTTCAGCTGATTGGAGAGCTAGCTTTTGCAACCAGTGGGTCTGTGACGATGACTTCTGTTTTGTTTGTTCAGTCGTTTGGTGTGCTAGGGTAAATGTTTTTTTAACCTGTACTTCACCTGCTGTTGATTTATCCTGGGGTCCAGACCAACAACGCCTCACCGAAACATAAGAAGTACAACAATAAAACACTATAGTATCATAACTTCCCATGCATACTGTATTCTACTCATGTAGGCCTTCTCTTATCAAAGTGTCACAAAATAGCTGAAGGAAAAACATTATACACGTTAATCCTTGGATACTTGCTAATTTGAGGTCTAGCATGAAATCATTTCGAAAGTTTGGTGCAATTTTTTAAGCATATTTGACCTCAAAATTTCGACATCAGTGGTAGTCACTCTGCTTAAATCGTGACACGACATATGGTTTACCTGGGACCCGAGTAAGTTTCATTAAATCGTCATGTAGGATAGCAGCGTCATTCTTGAGACTCCCCCGCAACATTACGCAGCGCAACTTCCTTGAAAATAAATAAACAAATAGCCTCTTTACGCAGCATCTGTTCAGATGAAACACATTCAACCATGGCCTGCAAAAGAGGGCCAGGCTAATGAGAGTTAACTGTGCACGGCAAAAATGATTAGACCGGCTTACACACCCTCCTGAAATAAAAAAAAATGTAAGGAGTGACAATTGCTTCTATCCCCAAAGCCTTCCTTTCTGGATATGCAAATATTCCTAAATATGCAAATGAACTGAGATCCAATAGGTGTGAAGGTCATGCCCATTAATTTGTCATTCATTAACTTTTTTTTAATGCGTATTAGGATTGTAGACCCATAAAGACGGTGTCCCCCGCTATATGTGCACATGCTTAAAAGGATCCACCAATGCGGACAATAAGCTCTTCAATCTCTGGTACAAAAGGATAGAATTGTAATCAGCGAGCGTTTGTGTATAACGTCCCCATTTCCTGTCCATTATATTGCTACCCTCACAATGGATTGAGCCAGTAGGCAGTGAAGGCTATGGCACAGCTGCTGAGGCTGCAATGTGGCGTTCGACTGCTTAAGCTTGTACCTCCCATTGGATTTAACTGACTGTTGATTATCGAATGAAAAAGACAGTTGAAGTGTTTGTCAAGTCACTGTTTTATTTGTGACTGCGGGGCAATGATCATGCTGTGTCCATTTCAGAACATTGAATATAAAGACATAATAGATTTAAAAAGCACAAGGCTACATCTAGGCTACATCCTTAGAAAACTGCATATTAATTATGCAAGAGTTATTTATATGTTATAGCATGTGTAACAATATGAATTAATATTGTCATATTTGCTAGTCATGTGCGAGAGTAAATTGGTAAATCCTACTCCCTAATACGGTTGACGGTATACCGGTACTAATGAATCATAATCCATTCTATACTGCTTCTGAAAAATACTGTTTCCCTTTTTTTTTTTTTTTTTAAAGGGCATGACGGACAGCCGTCGTCATGTCATGACATTGCTGGTTTTACGAGCACAGTAGCATTTTCGGCAACGCAGACGCAAAAAGTACATACAAGCAGACGCAGTGTGTCGACAGAAAAGGGAGAATAGACACATTTTGGCTTAAAAAACAAACGATAAAGGTGAAGCTATAACAGTGACCACAGAACACTTTTCCACTTTGCATCAGTCCATCTTAGATGAGCTCGGGCCCAGCGAAGCCGGCGGCATTTCTGGGTGTTGTTGATAAATGGCTTTAGCTTTGCATAGTAGAGTTTTAACTTGCACTTACAGATGTAGCGACAAACTGTAGTTGCTGACAGTGGTTTTCTGAAGTGTTCCTGAGCCCATGTGGTGATATCCTTTACACACTGATGTCGGTTTTTAATGCAGTACCGTCTGAGCGATCAAAGGTCACGGGCATGCTGCTTATGTGCAGTGATTTCTCCAGATTCTCTGAACCTTTTGATGATATTACGGACCGTAGATGGTGACATCCCTAAATTCCTTGCAATAGCTCGTGGAGAAATGTTGTTCTTAAACTGTTCGACAATTTGCTCACACGTTTGTTTACAAAGTGGTGACCCTCGCCCCATCCTTGTTTGTGAATGACTGAGCATTTCATGGAAGCAGCTTTTATACCCAATCATGGCACCCACCTGTTCCCAGTTAGCCTGTTCACCTGTGGGATGTTCCAAATAAGTGTTTGATAAACATTCCTCAACCTCAGTCTTTTTTGCCACTTGTGCCAGCTTTTTTGAAACACGTTGCAGGCATCAAATTCCAAATGAGCTAATACTCACAAAAAATAACAAAGTTTTCCAGTTTGAACGTTAAGTATCTTGTATTTGCAGTCTACTCAATTGAATATGGGTTGAAAAGGATTTGCAAAACATTGTATTCTGTTTTTATTTTATGATTTACACAACGTGCCAACTTCACTGGTTTTGGGTTTTGTACATTTTGGTACTGTTTTGGTTATTTAGTATGTAAATTAGTCAGATGATACTAAAACTACATAATTCAGTGGCTTTAAATCATTTTCTACCATTCCCTCCAACGGGGAAAAATACCCTGAATTGAAATGCATCTGTACATCAATCAATGTTTATTTATATAGCCCTAAATCACAAGTGTCTCAAATGGCTGCACAAGCCACAACGACATCCTCAGTACAGAGCCCACATAAGGGTAAGGAAAAACTCACCCCAGTGGGACGTCGATGTGAATGACTATGAGAAACCTTGGAGAGGACCGCATATGTGGGTAACCCCCCCCCCCCCCCTAGTGGAGACCGAAAGCAATGGATGTCGAGTGGGTCTGACATAATATTGTGAAAGTCCAGTACATAGTGGATCCAACATATCAGCGAAAGTCCAGCCCATAGTGGATCCAACATAATAGTGAGAGTCCAGTCCATAGTGGGTCCAGCAGGAAACCGTCCCGAGCGGAGACGGGTCAGCAGTACAGAGATGTCCCCAACCGATGCACAGGCTAGCGGTCCACCCCGGGTCCCGACTCGACTCTGTACATGTCAAGTTCTTTGTTGACGAGTACTTCCTCCAAATAAAAAGCGTATTCTATTTAAGCATCTTATTTAGATAGTTGGAGGTGTGTGTATTGCTCAAGCACTTATAAGGACACTAATACTGGATGTACCCCTGCCTCCGATTGCGAACCCTACTAGGAGCCCACTGTTTTGGAGACACTACCATAGGGGATGGAATTTTGTTTGAGGGTGGCAGAAATGTTCAAGCATCAACCCATTCAATTATGGTTGTAAAGAACATAACGTCATGGCTGTCTTGAGTTTCCAATCATTTCTACAACTCGTATTTTTTCGTGATGGAGTGATTGGAGCACATTCATGAAGTTTGGTTCTTTTATGAATGTATTATGAAATTCAAAATGTGACCAAATCTGCTGGGTCAAAAGTATGCATACAGCAATGTTAATATTTGGTTGCACATGCCTTGGCAAGTTTCACTGCAATAAGGCACTTTTGGTAGCCATCCACAAGCTTCTGGTTGAATTTTTGACCACTCCTCTTTACAAAATGGGTGCAGTTCAGCTAAATTTGTTGGTTTTCTTACATGGACTTGTTTCTTCAGCATTGTCCACACGTTTAAGTCAGGACTTTGTGAAGGCCATTCTAAAACCTTAATTCTAGCCTGATTTAGCCATTCCTTTACCACTTTTGACGTGTGTTTGGGGTCATTGTCCTGTTGGAACACCCAACTGTGCCAAGGACCCAACCTCCGGGCTGATGATTTTAGGTTGTCCTGAAGAATCCTCCCTTTTCATAGTCCCATTTACTATCTGTAAAGCACCATTTCCATTGGCATCAACCAGGCTTGACGGTAGGATGATGTTCCTGGGATTAAAGGCCTCACCTTTCCTCCTCCAAACATATTGCTGGGTATTGTGGCCAAACAGCTCAATTTTTGTTTCATCTGACACCACATGGACAAAGATAAGACCTTCTGGAGGAAGGTTATGTGTTTTTTTGTGACAAACAAGTATGTGCCCCAATCACTCTATCACAAAAAAATAAGAGTTGTAGAAATTATTGCAAACTCAAGACAGCCATGACATTATGTTCTTTACAAGTGTATGTAAACTTTTGACCACGACTGTAAATCCAGAAATGCATTTTCTCACGCCATACTCCATTATACCCACAGTGAACAGACAGTACATTACTCAAAGCAAAACAACAACAACAACACAAAATACACAATGACCCTATTTTGATGCTATGTTGACATCTTCTGAGTATCAGTCTCGTTTTGCAATTGATTCAAACCATTTTCACTCAAGCGTCACCTGCAGGATGGAGAGGAGCACAAACGCCACCTCCCTATGATGAGAAAACCTCACTTCCATCATCAGCATCCTGTAATAATTTGCCAAAGCTGACAGAGAGGTAGTTTGTCTTGAAACAGAGTTTCTTTGCTTAGCATTCCAAGCTGCATCTTAAAAGATCAGTTCCACTCCTGGGATGATACTGACGAGCTTACTTTTTATAATGGGAATTGACTTTGACCTCAAATATGCAAAAATCTGAGGAGTGCTTGAAAGGAGAGAGGAAGTCAGACCGACTATAGTTTTTACATCATGTCACATGACAGAGTGTGAATGTTTTTTTCCCACAGAAATAAGCCTTTTTATTGAAAACTGCATATTATTTGCTGCTGTGTCTCTTAGATGAACTCATGAAAAAGGAAATACTGTATACATTAGGCTCAAAATATTCATATTGATATTAGTCATAATGACACTATCTAGATTCAATGTGTTGCTTTTTAAATGCCTGGGCATGTACATAGCGTATACACGCCCCCCCACATTTTTGTATATATTGTTTTTCAAATCACCTGACATGTATACTGTGTATATGTACATAATTTACCCATTTTTGAACGTAATTTTTGTATATACATGTTACAGGTTATATATATTTTATTATTGAATGTATCAAATGTGATGAATATTTAATGGACCACAATGGAAACAAGCCTTTTGGCTTTTTGTGCCATCCATTTGCCTTTTTAAAGCATTACATGGATTCAATACTTTAAGATGTCAATAAACTTCTCAATCAATCAATATTGTAAAACTAAACAAGATCTACTTCTTCTCGAACATACTGAATTGTGCCAATGTGACCACGTGACAGCTCTCAATGAAACCTTCTTAGGAATGTTCAATAATCCAATAAACCATACCATAACATAAATTGACCATTTGTCGAATGTCACCGATTCTGTTCATAACTTTTATGGACATAATTTCTAGGCGCAGTCAGGGTTTTGAGGGGATCCGGTTAGGCTGCGGGATTAGTCCTATGCTTTTTGCAGATGATGTTGTCCTGATGGCTTCATCTGGCCAGGATCTTCAGCTCTCACTGGATCGGTTCGCAGCCGAGTAGGAAGCGACTGGGATGAGAATGAACACCTGCGGGTCCGAGTCCATGGTTCTTGTCCGGTGGAGTGCCATCTCCGGGTTGGGGAGGAGATCTTGCCCCAAGTTCAAATACTTCGGAGTCTTGTTCAGGAGTGAGGGAAGAGTGGATCGTGAGATCGACAGGTTGCATGCGTTTCACCCGATATAGTAGCCTTGAGTCTGTTCTGTATCGATCCGTTGTGGTGAAGAAGGAGCTTAGCCGGAAGGCAAAGCTCTCAATTTATCGGTCGATCTACTTTCCTATCCTCACCTATGGTCATGAGCTTTGGGTTATGACCAAAAGGACAAGATCACGGGTACAGGCGGCCGAAATGAGTTTCCTCCGCCGGGTGGCGGGGCTCTCCTTTAGAGATAGGGTGAGAAGCTCTGCCATCCGGGGGGAGCTCAAAGTAAAGCCGCTGCTCCTCCACATCGAATGTTCCTCATTCATTTTATAGCTGACAATAGCATTGTTGCGCTGCCTAGTGGGTAAGTTTGGAGTTGCAGAATGAAGGCAAAATTAACGCCGCGGATGATGATATCGAAAGCAAATGTGTCAGGCTAGTTTTCATTGACAGGTATGGCTGCCCACGGAGAGTCGCTTGTAACTGAATAATCTATGAATATAAATGTATGAAGATTACCTTCATGATATTATCACACAATGACCTATGCATTTGATTATCATATTTTGTTTACGTACACTGTGAAAAAACATCTGTAAATTTTACGGTAAAAACTTGCAGTTCAGTCGCCAGAATTTTACTTTAAAATATACGGAGGTTTTTACGGCCTATTACTGTAAATGGAAAAATAGTACCACTGTTTTTTAAGGTACAACTCTGGTGACTGAGCTGCCAGATTTTTTTTTTTTTTTTTTTGTCTTGTCCAGCTTTTCAGGCAAATCATATAGTTGATGTAGATGCCCATATCGGCTGTTCAGATTTACTTTACAAAAGAGAAGTGTAGGGTACTTCTCTTATTGCCTTATTTGTATTTGACTTTATTAAATGTATTTATATTATCATTTGGTGCAGCCAGGCCAGAGCAGGAGGGGATAGAAAGAGAAAAAAAGGGAAGACAGAGGGGGGAATTGTGGGGACAAGAGGGGGACTAGACAGAGAGACAAAAACAACAACAGTAAACACAACAACAACAACAACAATAGAGCAATATCAGCAAATACGATATGTACAAATATGATGGTAAAAGTAATAGCAAATAAGCAGTTAGCGAAAATAAAAAATAATACAGAAATGACAATGAGCATTATTACACTAAAAATGGAGCAATACAAATACCAATAGAAATAGCGCTATTGATAATGAACAATACCAATACTTTACCTTCATTATCAACAATACAGTTGTTCAAATGCAACAATACATATACGTAATGATAACTTGAGATACGAAAGAATGCAGAAAAATGGAGGGGAAGAAAGAGAAGCAACCTACAGCTGCCAGATTTTTACAGTGACATACAATATATGGTTCTTGTTTTTACAGTGTATTACTGTAAATGGAAAAACATTAGGACTGTTTTTTACAGTACAATTCTGGTGACTGAGCTGCTAGTTCATTACCACAAAGTCTACGGTGGTTGTTTTTACGATGTATTGCTGTAAATAAAAACGGTACTACTTGTTTTTTTAAGGTAAAACGCTGTCGAAAATTTGGATCTGCTAGGTTTTTTTTTTTCAAATCCATCGTCATTTTTACAGTGTACAGTTTGATGAATTGCTTTACATAACACAGGCAGATATTTAAGCATTCATATTTATCTAAACAAAAAATGTTTGGAACATGTATTAATATATTTGTTGCATTGTGAGTAGGGCTGCCAAACAATTAAATATGTAATCGCGATTAATCACATTTTGGTCTTAGTGTTCAAGTGTTCCCTCAACAGATAATTTTTGTGACTGGACAATTAGTTGGCTTTTAGGAATTTTTTATTTTTAAGTTGTGCTTTTTTAAACAACTCAACACAAAAAAGGGATAAGCACACTTTGAATGACAATTTAAAAAAATTGATTGCAGTGCAATGGTGTCTTGCTAGATTTAGTATTTTGTAGAAATACCGAATTTGTATTACTGCTGTAGGAGCACTTGCATTCATAGGAGGAGCTGCACAATGATGAAATACCAATTTCACCATTAACTACACAAAATGTGGATTGTTACGATCATGGTTTGATTGTCAACGTTGTTTGGTGATGTAATCTGGGATATTACAACCTGAATACATTATTTTGATATTCTGTAAATAATAATCACATTAGTTTTGCTGCACTACAATCCCAGCAAGCACAAGAGATTAAAACAATGTTGACAACTTGTTAAATTAGGTATTGACATTGAGCAACTCAAACCTAACGTTGGCACAACATGCTTTTTGACCACGTTTAGTCAATATTGGGTTCTGACATTGATTTGACCATTGAATTTTGGTCATTTTCCAAGCAATATTTTCAACAAAAATACAATGTTGAAACAACATGCCTTTTGACAAAGTTTATTCAATGTCAGGTTGTGAAGTTTATTTGACCATTATGATTTGGTAATTTCCCAACCAATAACGTGGATCCAATGGTAGACACCAACGTTGTCTCAATTTACAAATACAACTATTTTACATCATTGTTTCAACGTCAGTTTTAAAGGACATGTATGTATAATCAACATTGTACTAATGTTTTGTGCCTGCTGGGATGTCTTAAAGGCCTACTGAAACCCACTACTACCGACCACGCAGTCTGATAGTTTATATATCAATAATGAAATCTTAACATTGCAACACATGCCAATATGGCCGGGTTAACTTATAAAGTGCAATTTTAAATTTCCCGCTAAACTTCCGGTTGAAAACGTCTTTGTATGATGACGTATGCGAGTGACGTCACTAGTTAAACGGAAGTATTGGTACACCTTTGAATCCAAAACCTAAAAGCTCTGTTTTCATCTCAAAATTCCACAGTATTCTGGACATCTGTGTTGGTGAATCTTTTGCAATTTATTTAATGAACAATGAAGACTGCAAAGAGGAAAGTTGTAGGTGGGATCGGTGTATTAGCGGCTGGCTGTAGCAACACAACCAGGAGGACTTTGACTTGGATAGCAGATGCGCTAACCGACGCTAGCCGCCGACCGCAGGGATGATCGGGTGAAGTCCTTCGTCCTTCCGTCGATCGCTGGAACGCAGGTGAGCACGGGTGTTGATGAGCAGATGAGGGCTGGCTGGCGTAGGTGGAGCGCTAATGTTTTTATCATAGCTCTGTGAGGTCCCGTTGCAAAGTTAGCTTCAATGGCGTCGTTAGCAACAGCATTGTTAATCTTCGCCAAGCTGGAAAGCATTAACTGTGTATTTACATGTCCATGGTTTAATAGTATTGTTGATTTTCTGTCTATCCTTCCAGTCAGGGGTTTATTTCTTTTGTTTATATCTGCATTTGAGCCCGATGCTATCACATTAGCTCCGTAGCTAAATCGTTCCGCCGATGTATTGTCGTGGAGATAAAAGTCACTGTGAATGTCCATTTCGCGTTCTCGACTCTCATTTTCAAGAGGATATAGTATCCGAGGTGGTTTAAAATACAAATCCGTGATCCACAATAGAAAAAGGAGAAAGTGTGGAATCCAATGAACTCTTGTACCTAAGTTACGGTCAGAGCGAAAAAAGATACGTCCTGCACTGCACTATAGTCCTTCACTCTCACTTTCCTCATCCACGAATCTTTCATCCTCACTCACATTAATGGGGTAATCGTCGCTTTCTCGGTCCGAATCTCTCTCGCTGCTGGTGTAAACAATAGGGAAATGTGAGCAGCACTCCAGCTTGTGACGTCACGCTACTTCCGGTAGGGGCAAGGCTTTTTTTTATCAGCGACCAAAAGTTGCGAACTTTATCGTCGTTGTTCTCTACTTAATCCTTTCAGCAAAAATATGGCAATATCGCGAAATGATCAAGTATGACACATAGAATGGATCTGCTATCCCCGTTTAAATAAAAAACAATTCATTTCAGTAGGCCTTTAACTTTCTCCATGTATTAATAAATTGTAATAGTCAGCCTGCTAAACTTTCTGTAATTGCTGACTATTAACAACAGTATGTTATAAAAGTATTTATTTCAATATGCCAGAAAACATTTATTTAAGTAGCAATATCACAGATTACATTACAAAACATTTTTTACAAAGCATGATCGTAATATAAATTAGACCGGATGTGACGTGTAGCGCTATTAATGTGAAACCGGAAGTTCATGATCGGTAAAAGAAGAGGTGTTTTTTGTTTGTTTGTTCTTTTATTCAATCTTACTAAAGCAGTTAGTCTAACAATCTACATTTTATGTTTTCAATGCACTCAACTGCAATCCAAACACAGAAGTGGCGCTCGTCCTCTGTTAGTCTTCTTTCTGCAATGATGTCGTCTCACAGCGATTGAAGATTAAATAGTATTTTCTTGTCAGAATATAATGACTTGCCATGGCTTTGGACCTGGGATATTTCTACAATGTGCAATGTACAATGTACATTCCTACAATGTAAAATGTATTTCTACTTTCCTCTGTGCATTTCTGCTTGCTATTTTTCCGCTTGTGGCTCAACAGTAACTGAACACCAATACGTTTTCCCACGCTAAGGAATGGGCCGGGGCTCAAAAAGAAGTCAGTAATTAGCACCGTTAAAGGAACTTGCAGTTAATGAGTTATTACTGCGTAAACTTTGACAGCTCTAATTGTGTGAATGCTCCAAAGCATTCACACATATGGTTTTCTACACCAAAATTCATCTATTAAACTTCTTCTTCTTCTTCTTCTCCAGATTTTAGCACGCTGTACCTTCCAATTTCAAACTGTTCAGCTTATTCAGGAATCGCGGGCTTTCCCTTGACAAATACCAAAAATTCCCAGATTTCCCAGAATTCCGGGTTTTCCGGGATATTTTTCCCATTCAAAATGAATTGGCCATTTTTCAAACTTCCACCATTTCCACATGTTTCAATCGATTCCAACTATTCCACCTTCAACACATTACACCATCCTGGAAATGTAAACAGCCTTTTTTTCCAAGTTAACAAAAATTCCAGGATTTTCCAGAATTCCTTGTTTTCCAAAGCCCTATTTCCACCCTTTTTTCTGGCGACTACTCCTTTCACATTTTTCAACACATTCCATTCGTTCTACCGTCAAAACATTCCTCTTAATCAGGAAAAAAAACAAAGTTGTTTTTTAACTGGAAAAATTCCCGGTTTTCCCGAAATTCCAGGAATTCCATAATACCATTTTTCAATTCAACATGTTACTACTTCAACATTTTTCGACCGATTTGAAAAATTCCAACACCAACCACTCATTCAGACCATTCAAGTTTTTTACCATTTTAAAATAAATTTCCGCTTTTTCCTAAATTCACAAATTTGGGGGAAATTCCCATTGAAATCAATGGGACATTCTTCAAAGTTCAACAACTCTCACATTTTTCATCTGATTCAAACTGTTCCAACTTCAAAATATTCAGCCTGTTCAGGAATTGTGTCCTCTACTTCAACAATTCTAAAAAGCATTCCCAGCTTTCCCATTATTCCTTTTTTTTTTTTTTTTTTAATTTTCCCCATTTAAAATGAATTGGCCATTTTTCAAACTTCCACAATTCCCATATTCTTCAAGCCATTCAAACTGTTCCACCTTTAACACATTCCACCATTCTGGAAATTCAAACTACCCTTTTACCAAGTTAAAAAAAATTCCCAATTTTCCCGAAATTCCCTAATACCATTTACTACTTTCAACATTTCTTGCCCGATTTAAACAATTCTAACATCAACCAATTCAGGTCATTGAGGACATTCATGCTCCTAATCATTTTCCAAAAATCCTGCTTTTCCCAAAATTCCCAAATTTCCAGGACGTTCCCATTGAAATGAATGGGACATTTTTCCAAGTTGCACAATTCCCACATTTTTCAACCTATTCAAACCATTCCAACTTGAACACATTCCACTTATCCTGGACATTCAAACTACCACTTTGCCAAGTTCCAAACCAAATTCCGTTTTTCCTGGAAGTTCAAACTCTTCAACATTCAAACCATTCCAACATTCAAAACATTTCAGCTTTTAAACACTTTCAACATTTAAACCAGTCCTACATTCATCCTACATCCCATTAGCATTTCAGTTCAGCGTCAGTTCTTCAACATTCAAACCATTCCAACATTCAAACTATTCTTACATTCATACTACATTCTGTCAGCATTTCAGTTTAATTTCAGCATTGGAGCATTCACACGCAATTCCTTCAGGAATTCCCTGTTTTAGTTAAAGTTCTTCTTCTCCAAAAATTCCCAGATTTCTCAGAATTCCAGGTTTTCCGGGACATTTTTCCCATTCAAAATGAATTGGCCATTTTTCAAACTTCCACCATTTCCCCAAAACATTCCTCTCAACCACCACTCTCATGTGTCACTCACCACTCTCATGTGTCACTCACCACTATCAGGTGTCCACTCACCGCTCTCATGTGTCCACTCACCACACTCAGGTGTTCACCACTCGCATGTGTCCACTCATCACTAGCATGTGTCCACTCACCGCTCTCATGTGTTCACTCACCACTCTCATGTGCCCCTCACCACTATCATGTGTCCACTCACCACTCTCATGTGTCCACTCACCACTCTCATGTGTTCACTCATCACACTCATGTGTTCACTCACCACTCTCATGTGCCCCTCACCACTATCATGTGTCCACTCACCACTCTCATGTGTTCACTCATCCCACTCATGTGTTCACTCACCACTCTCATGTGTCCACTCACCACTCTCATGTGTTCACTCACCACTCTCATGTGTCCACTCACCACTCTCATGTGTCCACTTACTACTCTTATGAGTTCACTCATCACTCTCATGTGTTCACTCATCACTCTCATGTGTTCACTCACCACTCTCATGTGTCCACTTACTACTCTCATGTGTCCACTTACTACTCTTATGAGTTCACTCACCACTCTCATGTGTTCACTCACCACTCTCATGTGTCCACTCACCACTCTCATGTGTCCACTTACTACTCTTATGAGTTCACTCATCACTCTCATGTGTTCACTCATCACTCTCATGTGTTCACTCACCACTCTCATGTGTCCACTTACTACTCTCATGTGTCCACTTACTACTCTTATGAGTTCACTCATCACTCTCATGTGTCCACTTACCACTCTCATGTGTCTCGAGGAGGAGCCTCAGTCACTCCTTACTGTGTACCTCTTGCTTGGCCCTGGTATAAACCGTTTGCCTGCCTAACAGAATTGCTATTGTGACATCCAGTGGACACATTTAGAACAGCAGTTTCTTTCGTAAAAAAAAAACCCAACAAGCAGCTTGTCACGGCCCGAGCACACCCCAGTGCGCATTCATCTGTGCAGCAGACGGCTGCATTCAATCGGCTCAATCAGCACTCAACATACCTGTTGCTGATGAGCTTCCTGCCTTCTTAAGCCTGTGCAAATCTGCGTTCTGGGCCAGAACGTAGCAAACTGTTCCTGTACAGTAATCAATCAATGTTTATGTATATAGCCCTAAATCACAAGTGTCTCAAAGGGCTGGCGACTCGTATCAACCTCTATGCTCTCTCTGTGTGTTTAATCCCACCTCCGTGTTTATTGTGCGTTGTCCTGTGTCGTGTCTTCCAGCAGCATTCCTCCGTCCCCTGGTTACGAGCTGTGCGTCTCATCTCTCCGTGTTCCCCTCTGGTTCTCTGGCTGCCCATCTTGGATCTCGCCCTCCCGCCTGGACACAGACTTTTGACGCCTCGCTATTGCCCCCGACTTCCTGCCTGTTCTCTGGACCTTCGAGCCTGCCTTGCCCCTCTTGGACTTCCGCACCTCGCTCAACACTCCCGGTAACACTCAACATTTAATTCCTACACATAGTCGCACACCATACATACCGTATTTCCTTGAATAGCCGCAGGGGCGCTAATTAATTTAAAACCTCTTCTCACTCCTGCGGTTACCAAAACCATGCGGAATGAGCAAGCATGCTCTAATTATTTTAAAACCTCTTCTCACTCCGGCGCATACCTTATCATTAAAAACACATTTAATAAAAAAAACGTTATTATGATCTTACCTTTACTTGTAGATGGGTCCATGTGCAGCTGCTTCTGATCAAAGGCAGTCTTTCTCATTTTTCTTCAATTTTAAAAGTCTCTGGAGATATTCCTTTAATTATTACCTCCTGCTTCGATTGAAAGTCCAGTTTAGAAAACGGTTTTATTTTAGATATGTAATCCTCCATGTTAAAAGTGCAAGCAAACAATTGCTGCATGCTTGCTGCTTGTTGTCTTCTTCTGCAGTACCTGTCTCCTGCAGTACTGGTAGTCGCAAGAAGGATCACTAGCGCCCTCTACCACCTGGAGGCGGGAGTCATTTAATGACTCATATTTGACCCGGCGGAAGTGCCAAGCATGCGCTAATTATTTTGCGAAACGAGTTTGACCCGGCTGTAATTCTAGGCAGGCGAATACTATATTCCCGGCGCCAATTCAAGGAAATACGGTAGTTTGGATTAATTACGCGCCTCATTTCCCTTGTTTATTAATAAATAAAGAGCTAAAACGACGCCCCTGCTGTCTGTGCCGTCTTATTCCCCTGCACACACGTAACTCAGCTCATTTTAAGACTTGGCAAACTCATCACACGGGCCGGATAAAACCTGTTCGTTTGACACACCTGCTATTGACACATTAATTCTAGGCTTTCGCGGGCAATACAAAACAATCCAATGGCCAGATCTCGCCTTGGGTTTGACACCTGTGTTGTAAAAGGTGAAGCAAACACATGAAAAATAGCCTCCAACAAAGGAGCATGATACACTATATTGCCAAAATTATTTGGCCACCTGCCTTGACTCACATATGAACCTGAAGAGACATCCCATTCCTAACCCATAGGGTTCAATATGATGTCGGTCCACCAAACTACTCAGTGGCCTAGTGGTTAGAGTGTCCGCCCTGAAATCGGCTGAGTCATACCAAAGACTAAAAATGGGACCCATTACCTCCCTGCTTGGCACTCAGCATCAAGGGTTGGAATTGGGGGTTAAATCACCAAAAATGCTTCCCGGGCGCGGCCACCGCTGCTGCTCAGTGCTCCCCTCACCTCCCAGGGGGTGATCAAGGGTGATGGGTCAAATGCAGAGAATAATTTTGCCACACCTAGTGTGTGTGGCAATCATTGGTACTTTAACTTTCACTTTTGCAGCTATTACAGCTTCAACTCTTCTGGGAAGGCTGTCCACAAGGTTGCGGAGTGTTTTTATAGGACTTTTCGACCATTCTTCCAAAAGCACATTGGTGAGGTCACACACTGATGTTGGTCGAGAAGGCCTGGCTCTCAGTCTCCGTTCTAATTCATCCCAAAGGTGTTCTATCGGGTTCAGGTCAGGACTCTGTGCAGGCCAGTCAAGTTCATCCACACCAGACTCTGTCATCCATGTCTTTATGGACCTTGCTTTGTGCACTTATCATAAAGCCAACAGTTCACTTTGGAATATTTAGGAGCGGGGAAATTTCCCGACAGGTGGCATCCTACGACAGTCCCACGCTGGAAGTCACTAAGCTCCTGAGAGCGGCCCATTCTTTCACAAATGCTTGTAGAAACGGTCTCCATGCCTAAGTGCTTGATTGTATACACCTGTGGCCGGGCCAAGTGATTAGGACACCTGATTCTGATCATTTGGATGGGTGGCCAAATACTTTTGGCAATATAGTGTACATCCAGTGAGAAAGGGTGGGAAAACAAGGACGGTCCAAAGACAGCAGCAGACAGAGGGCGCTGATTTTATTTAGGAAATCACAGTTAATCTCATCCACATGGGGAGGGGGGAAAAAATTAACAAAAAAAAAAAAGTCCATGAAATATTCCATCTTTGAAGGCTGCTGGTGTGATGCAAACACGACTGAGAGGGGTCCAGTTCAGGGGGGAACCCCTTTTGATTGGAATTAAGTGGGAAGAAAAGAGGGAAACAGGGAAGGTGGAGGAGGAGTGCTAGGAGGAGGAGGAGGAGGGCAGCAAGAAAGTGGGTGCTGGTGCCAGACGCAGTAAGAAGTGAACGTGCGTGTGCATGGTGCTGCTGAGAGCGTGACGTGATATTGCAGCCCCGCTCCTGGAGCTCTGCAAGCAGCCACTAAAGCGCCTTTTTTTCGCGTATAAGCACGGATTTTTCCCCCCCTTCTTCTTCTTCCTCTTGTCTCTCTCCTCCTCGCCATGACCAGAGGATGCTTTTTGACGACTTGGAACGGAATAGAGATGACGAATGAACCTGTGGTGTTGTGATAGAGAAAAACATATTTTTGGTGGTAATTTTGTCTTTTTTTTTTGTGTTAAAATCAGTGACGGTATTCTTATTTTTTAATGTTTTTTTATTTTTTTATTTTTTTTATCGTGGATGGGAAAGCCTGTGCCGATGAGGAGGAGGAGGACCGTGGATACGAGCGGGCAAATCGGAGTCTAACGCATTTTTTTTGAATTTTTTGGGGCTTTTATCTTTTACATTTTTTTTCCCACCCTCCGAGCATCTTGTTGCGCCGGACTTGTGTGTGCGTGTGCGTGTGCGTGTGCGTTGGAGTATGGGACCGTCGGAGGGCTGCAGAACTGATTCATAAATAAGGATGCGCTCAAGTATGTTGGGAAAATAGCCATAGCTTCCGCGGGTGTAAGGTAAGATTTTTTATTTTTGATTAGATTTTTATTTTTTGAACAATACTCAAAGTTTGTGCTTTTTCAATGAGCCTGCATGTGTGCACGCAATGTCTTATGCATTTATTTATTTATTTTGTATTTATTTTTTTGTTTCTTCACTTTAAAGTGTCTCCATCACATGCATGGTCTCAAGTGAGACGTTTGCTTTTTTAGAAGCGCGCACCCCTCCCCACGAACCCCCCCCCCCACGCAATATGAATCCTGCATTCGTGTCCATCTCCATTACACAAATAAGTTAGAGACGCCACACACCCTTTTTATTTATTTTTTTTTTTTTACATTCCTCAATATGTGTGCATATATGCATAACGGCCATACGCGCAATTCCATCGTGGCCATCTTCCACGGCGGCGCGCACGCGCACCCACGCACGCACCCGCTCGCAGCTGCATTGCCTGCAGGATTAAAGCAATCAGGACATTGCATTCTCTCTCTCTCTCTCTCTCTCTCCATTTCTCTCTCTCCCTCTCCGTCCTCTTCTCGTTCACACGCCTGTCGTGCACACCCGCACACACTCTTATCAAATGGCATTGTCCAAAATGAAGGTTTGCATCTACCCTGGCTTGATTGGTTTGTCCCACAAGTGAAATGTGCATGCAAGTTTTCTTGCATGCACATTTCCACACGTATAGAAATGATGTACATTTCCGCATCCATCTTCAGGCATTTAGTTTTTTGACCCAGTTAACAGCATCTAAATGTCTTATGCATGTCACCCACAACAGAGCCATGCAGAAATAAATAAATAATGACCGGAGTAACCACAAGGTGGCAATGTTTGCACAAAGTACAGTAGTGAGGCAGGCACAGCACATGCCTGAGGTTTTATGTGGCTATTTTTTTATTTTTTTTTTGGTGGAAATACCAAAAATGCTTCATGGATCATCTGTGTCGCCCTTTTTTGTCTCCCCCTCTGCAGGCCAAATGACATAGGATGAAGGCTGTTCGCAACCTGTTGATTTATATATTTTCCACCTATCTTCTGGTTATGTTTGGATTAACTGGCGCCCAAGATTACTGGTGTTCCACCCTGGTCAAAGGGGTCATCTACGGATCCTACTCTGTGACCGAAATGTTCCCCAAGAACTACACGAACTGCACGTGGACGCTGGAGAACCCGGACCCCACCAAATACAGCATCTACCTGAAGCTATACAAGCAAGACCTGAGCTGCTCCGAGTACTCCCTGCTGGCCTATCAGTTTGATCACTACTCGCACGAGAAGATCAATGCCTTGCTCAAGGTCAACGAGTCCATCGTGTACCTCTGCGACTCCAAGAACGTCTACGTCTTTTTGCTCTACGACAAGAACTTCGCTCAGCTGCGGAGAGTTTTCCCCGCCGACTCCAACGGATTGACGCCGCAGAAGCTGGAGGAGGCGGAGGAGGAGAAGTCCATTGTGGAGTTCCTGGTGCTGAACAAGGCCAGCCCCAGCCAGTTCGGGTGCCAGGTGCTCTGCACGTGGCTGGAGAACTGCCTGAAATTAGAAAAGGGCACCGTGGAGACGTGCGGCATAGTCTACACCAAATGCACGTGTCCCCAGCATTTAGGGGGCGGCGAGTCCGAGAGCATGCTCATGCTCAACAATGTGGTTTTACCCCTCAACGCGCAGACGGAGGGCTGCTTGTCGCCACAGCTGCACGCCGGCCAGGTCTGCAATCTGAGCGCGGAAGTCAAGCGGCCTCCCAAAGAAGGTGAGCATCCCACCTCCTCCTTCCTCTGTGCCGACTCCATAACGGAGCTCTGTATTTGCAAAGATAGGATCATTTAATGTGCACGTCAATCACTCCCTACTTCTTGCCCTTGTCCTATACTGCATGTCTCAAAGTGTGATGGCCCATGAAACAAAGAGCACACATACAGTAGAGGTTTCATTAATTGCCTCACTAATTGGGCAAAAAAGAGCTTGGAGTTGGAACTTCTGAAGTCAGAATTAAACGACATTTTTTTTTGGGAAAGGTATTCATCTCAAGTCAAAACAATAGACTTTGAACAGCAAGACATAAACATACACCTACGAGACAAATACTAGTATGTCTTTTGCTTAATTTTGGGCTATTTTTTGGCATATATCAAGCAAGAGTTACGCAATGTAATCAGACTCATATGAAACGCAGTCTCCACACACGTCATCACTTTATATCAAAATGAAGCTTAGAATGGTTCACTTCTTAGTACACTTGTATGATAAGTAAGTATGCTAAAAACTAAAGTGAGATAATATTAAACAAGGTGTTCATCGCCTTTGCATTGGTGATGTTAAAACAAAAGCAATCAGATTAATCACATAGTTTTTTGTGGATTTCATTTCCAATAATCACAATTAAATATATATTTTTTAATTATATTAATCACGTTTAATTTTGCATGAACCAAGAGACTCAAACAGGTGGTGAACTGGATATGTGTTTAACATGTTTATTAAATGTCTTTAAAAGGGACCTACGATGATTTTAAACTACATTTAACACACCTCATTGAGGTCTAGATAAGATTAGATGTAAATTTTGCTCCACACACTTATATAAACCATATTTTCAGTCTGTCTGTAAGATGTTTGTTTGTGGAGGCGTTACCAGATTGCAAATGAAACCACACCCCACCGTCTCCCAAAGTATCATAATTTATATTTTAAAATGTACACTGTTTAAACATATATTGTATATAAATACATACAAACATGTTTTATATTCTGGTTTCTTCAAAATAGCCACCCTTTGCTCTGATTACTTCTTTGCACACTCTTGGCATTCTCTCGATGAGCTTCAAGCACACCATTTCAGCTACCTCTTGAAGCTCATCGAGAGAATGCCAATAGTGTGCGAAAAAGTAATCAGAGAAAAGGGTGGCTATTTTGAAGAAACTCAAATATAAAACATGTTTTCAGATATTTTACCTTTTTTTGTTAAGTACATAACCCCACATGTGTTCATTCATAGTTTTGATGCCTTCAGTGACAATCTACAATGTAAATAGTCATGAAAACAAAGAAAACGGGTTGAATGAGAAGGTGTGTCCAAACGTGTTGCCTGTACTGTATGTATGTATATGTATATATATATATATATATATATATATATATATATATATATATATATATATATATATATATATATATATATATATATATATATATACAAACCTAGTTTCCATATGTGTTGGGAAATTGTGTTAGATGTAAATATAAACGGAATACAATGATTTGCAAATAATTTTCAACCCATATTCAGTTGAATATGCTACAAAGACAACATATTTGATGTTCAAACTGATAAACATTTTTTTTTTGCAAATAATCATTAACTTTAAAATTTGATGCCAGCAACATGTGACAAAGAAGTTGGGAAAGGTGGCAATAAATACTGATAAAGTTGAGGGATGCTCATCAAACAGGCAAAGTGGGAACAGGTGGGTGCCATGATTGGGTATAAAAGTAGATTCCATGAAATGCTCAGTCATTCACAAACAAGGATGGGGCGAGGGTCACCACTTTGTCAACAAATGCGTGAGCAAATTGTTGAACAGTTTAAGAAAAACTTTCTCAACCACCTATTGCAAGGAATTTAGGGATTTCACCATCTACGGTCCGTAATATCATCAAAGGGTTCAGAGAATCTGGGGAAATCACTGCACGTAAGCAGCTAAGCCTGTGACCTTCGATCCTCCAGGCTGTACTGCATCAACAAGCGACATCAGTGTGTAAAGGATATCACCATATGGGCTCAGGAACACTTCAGAAACCCACTGTCAGTAACTACAGTTGGTTGCTACATCTGTAAGTGCGAGTTAAAACTCTCCTATGCAAGGCGAAAACCGTTTATCAACAACACCCAGAAACGCAGTCGGCTTCGCTGGGCCTGAGCTCATCTAAGATGGACTGATACAAAGTGGAAAAGTGTTCTGTGGTCTGACGAGTCCACATTTCAAACTGTTTTTGGAAACTGTGGACGTCGTGTCCTCTTGACCAAAGAGAAAAACAACCATCCGGATTGTTATAGGCGCAAAGTTGAAAAGTCAGCATCTGTGATGGTATGGGGGTGTATTAGTGCCCAAGACATGGGTAACTTACACATCTGTGAAGGCGCCATTAATGCTGAAAGGTACATACAGGTTTTGGAGCAACATATGTTGCCATCCAAGCAACGTTACCATGGACGCCCCTGCTTATTTCAGCAAGACAATGCCAAGCCACGTGTTACATCAACGTGGCTTCATAGTAAAAGAATGTGGGTACTAGACTGGCCTGCCTGTAGTCCAGACCTGTCTCCCTTTGAAAATGTGTGGCACATTATGAAGCCTAAAATACGACAACGGAGACCCCCGGACTGTTGAACAACTTAAGCTGTACATCAAGCAAGAATGGGAAAGAATTCCACCTGAGAAGCTTAAAAAATGTGTCTCCTCAGTTCCCAAATGTTTACTGAGTGTTGTTAAAAGGAAATGCCATGTAACACAGTGGTGAACATGCCCTTTCCCAACTACTTTGGCACGTGTTTCAGCCATGAAATTCTAAGTTAATTGATATTTGCAAAAAAAAAAAAAAAAAAGTTTATGAGTTTGAACATCAAATATGTTGTCTTTGTAGTGCTTTCAATTGAATATGGGTTGAAAATGATTTGCAAATCATTGTATTCCATTTATATTTACATCTAACACAATTTCCCAACTCATATGGAAACAGGTTTTGTATATATATATATATATATATATATATATATATATATATATATATATATATATATATATATATATATATATATATATATATATATATATATATATATATATATATATATATATATATATCTAAGATCGAACATAAAATTCAAAAACACTATGTAGATTCACCTGGTCACAACATTAGATACACCTGCACACCATCCGATGGATTCAGACTCTGCATAAAAACAGTTGCTTTTAGTAGCATTTATGGATAGATGTATGGTCACTTGCATGTCGCAGGTCTCCCTTGGAAAAGAGATCAATGGTATTTTTACCTGTTTAAATAAAGGCTAAATAAATAAAAATAATGTCGTTTTTTTTCTTATGCACATGGCAATATTAGATGAAAATCATACTTTATCGTACCTCTTTTTTGTGTTTCCTCATTACCTGAGGTGGGGAGGTTCTTCCCCTGTGGCTGAGAGCTTGATTTAATGTCCCCCCCAAAAAATCTCGCTGTGCCATCACAACGTAGCCAGACTGCGAAACCCTGCAAACAGAGGCACCCAAAACTGCGTGCAAGCTCATGCCAAAATGCATGAACCTTCCAGTGCGGTTTGATACTTTGACATTGTTAAACACGAGCATCCAACTTTGTAACAACATTTATAATTTAGAAAGGACGAAACTCATTATACCGTAGGTCCCCTTTAGCATCATCATTTAAACAAACATGTATCCATATTTATGTAGACCTGTTACTCCTTATGTTATGAATGTGCTGTTTAACAATGGAAGTGCTGTGTGCTCAAATAGTCCATGGAGACGGCCAACGGACTGTTTAGTGTCCTCCATATTGACGTGTTCGCTTGTGCAGCCTGTCACTACCGCATCAGCTGCCTAGTTGAGAAAGCGGGACAGCAACAGGACTTGGACAAACTGCCAGAAATGCATTAGCAGAAAGGTTTCAGGGTTATTGAGTCATTCTTTGCTGAATATGGGTTAATTGTGTACGATTTGTATTCAGATTGATAATAATGAAGGATTAATTGATTAGTCATGTTAATTTAACAGCCCTAGTTGAACTGTTTTATTGTTTTTAGGTCTTAAATGAAAGATGTTACTTTTTTTAAATTCACAATCCCTATGTGAGACAATAACACACGTTTTTCTTTTTTTATGTCCGTTCTAAGTAGTGAAAAACTGATAGTAAGAGGCAGCTAACAACGGAGGTAATTGCGATTAATCTATTCTGCCTATAAAGCCCTCTAAAAAAAACACCCCAAAGCCGCCAACAACGCTTTATTTACATACCCTGACCTGCATATTAACCAAGCTATAGCAACATTGTTATTGTAAGAGCTAGGTTTGTGCGGTATACCGGTATTTGTATAGTACCGCGATACTAATTAATCATATTAGGTACTGACAAAATAATGGAATGAAAAATTACACAATATGTTACGGCATATGTCAGCAGACTAATTAGGAGTCTTTCTTTGTTTACTAACTAATAAAAGACAAGTTGTCTTGTATGTTCACTATTTTATTTAAGGACAAACTTGCAATAAGAAACATATGTTTAATGTACCCTAAGATTTGCATTTTTAAAATAAAGCCCATAATGCACTTTTTTGTGGTCCCCTTTATTTGGAAAAGTACCGAAAGTATCAAAATAATTTTGGTACCGGTACCGGTACCAAAATATTGCTAACACTAGTAAGAGCTAACTAACACTATACAATATTGGTTGTGTTGCTGCTGTGTTGTCCAATATGCTTGGTAAAAACAACCATGCGATTAATTAGAGCTATATTTTCCCTTCCACTTCCGCATATACTTCTAATCATTATTACATTCCAAAAACCGGTTGCTGTATGTATTCTCCCTCTCTAATTATCGCCTGATTCTGATTTATGGCCGGTCAAATAAACGAGCCACGTTCACTGTCGGGTTTTACCACACTCGTACGACTGTCGCCAACACACATCTTACACTTGTACACTCCTGAATGTTTGACCCTGTATTTTGATTATGTCCTATGGGGAAATATCATACCAGATTGTTTAATCTCAGAGGTTTCACAGTAATATATTTTCTATGTGAAAAAAGTGCTGCAAATTGTACCCCAGCACAGTCCAAATAGCTGCAAAAAGTCCTTAGGCATTCTTAATAAAAAAAAAAAGCAATGGTCGATAAAGATGCTACTTCTATTTGTGTCGTGAAATGGGCGGACACCATGCAACATTTGCTGATTAGCTTCTACACCCGTGGACTGATGTTTACAATAAACATGATTAGACTATAAGGCTTTATGTCCTTTCATTGTAGTGCTGCCATAGAGCATCACAACATGTTCTGACTGCACATTGCCTTATAACAACAGTAAATGCTTCTGATAAGGTCAGAATAGGCTAATGCGGTAATGCGTCTATTGAGCCACCTGAAGAGCCTGTCTTGACACATAGCTGATTGCGGGAAAACAGGTTGCGTTGTTTCAGAAATGCACCGACGGTATAACCGTTTTGATTCAAAGGGGACATGAGGATGGGGCAAACGTCGTTGGTCTTCAGAGTCTCCCTTATGGGAATAAAGTAACAATTGCAGGAATCACTCCCCTCAGACCACAAAGGGAAGACGTGTATGCAATAGCTGTACATGTTGGGTCGCTGCTGAAAAAAAAAAAAAAACAGTTTAATATGGTTTCTGTAGGAGGACAAACATGACACAAACCTTCCTTATTGTTAGAAATCCCACTGTTTGCATTAAACATGCTTCACTAATGAGAGTATTCGTAATTTCGGAAGTCCTTGAAAGCACCGTAGTTTGTTTACATGTACAACTTTCCTTGATGCTGCCACAGAAATACGTGTTTTACGCCACTCCTTCTTTGTCTCCGTTTGTCCATCAAACGTTTTATGCTGTGCGTGAGCCCACAAAGTTGAGCTTTGTTGATGTTATTGACTCGTGTGCAGTGCTAATCAGGCATATTTGGTCACTGCATGACTGCAAGCTAATCGATGCTGTATGTACATAATGCATCATTATGCCTCGTATTTTAGGTATATTTGAGGTCATTTTATGTGTAGTTTCCGTTTCCTTCAACTTGAACACACACATCGATACCTCCTGCCATTCTAAGCCAGTACTTTCCAGGAGTTATCACACCCTCCGAGAAGCCTCCGTTTTAGTAATGTTTTCTAATGTTGTAAAAATGTGTACAATAAATATTGCATTCAACATTTCTGTCAACGAAGATTTGCATCAGCCTGCGACACAGTCATTTTGATAGTAGTCTAATATAGCTAATATAGACACTTACATCATGTGTTCCCGTCATTTTAACACTTATATAAGGCTTTACATTTTTTGCGGCTCCAGACAGATTTTTGTATTTTTGGTGCAATATGGCTTTTTTAACATTTTGGGTTGCCGACCCCTGTCATAGAGGGACTAGTGCATTTATCATTACCATGGCAACCTTGGATTACTTTCTGTAAGCCATATTGCCACCGAGCAAAACTATTTGGTTTGGAATGGTCCAAAAGTGTTACATCTTTGACTAATCAGAAACGTGTGTGTTTATCTCCACCCGTTACTGTCCCACTGCAATTTACTACACTTAGTATGGTGCCAAAAGGACTACTTTGGTACCCTGTGCAACAATGGAAAAACATGTAGCAACAACTAAATCCTATTCATTAGTGGAAATGTGACTTTTTAATATTCTCGGACCAGCCAGGACACACACTGTGCCCTTTTTGAAAAAGCAGTAGGCAGTTTTGGTCTCCTGCAGTTTTTACCATCCAAAGACAATGTTATGCTGTACTGAGGATGCTCAAACAGAAGCCTGTTTTCCTGTAGCCCCCCCGCAAGCTTATCGATCACCTCTTCGGCTCTGCCATTTCTTGATGTGCGATTGGCCGACCTCGCTGTCGCTCCATCTGGTTAGAATATGGCGCTTGATTGAGTTTTACCATAGTTTTATGAAAGTTCATTTAATGCAAACTTGTACCGTATTTTCCGGACCATAGGGCACACCGGATTATAAGGTGCACTGCCGATGAATGGTCTATTTTTTATCTTTTTTTCATATATAATATAGATTATAGGGCGCATTAAAGGAGTCATATTGATATTATATTTTTCTAAATTGAAAACACTTCCTTGTGGTCTACATAACATGTAATGGTGGTTCTTTGGTCAAAAGGTTGCATAGATTATGTTTTACAGATCATCTTCAAGCCGCTTTCTGACAATCGCTTCCGGATGCACCGTTTTGTGGGCAGTCTTATTTACGTGGCTCACCTTCGGCAGAGTCTTCTCCCCGTCATCTTTGCTGTAGCGGTGTAGCGTGCAAGGACGGAGTAGAAGAAGTGTCAAAAGATGGAGCTAACTGTTTTAATGACATTCAGACTTTACTTAAATCAATAACAGAGCAGCATCTCCTCATTCAGAAACAACAACAACGCCGGTAATGTGTCCCGTGAAAAAACCGTCCGACCGGAACTCACTAATAACTAAAGTTCCTTGGGTGAATAATGTAAACTCACTACACCGGTATGTTTTAGTGGCGAGTTTACTGACAGATATAAGTAAGAACTTTACACTGATTTATATTAGAAATGGCAACAGTGGAGGACGATGTCCCATAACAAGAAGATAGAGAAAAAGAAGAATCTTATCGATTACGGTGTCGGCACGGACTACAAAGGCGGACGCGTGCACTTTTCAGGATTTATGCAGATCCTAAATACAGACCAGCAGGTACCAGAAAGTAAGAAAAGTTGCTTTTGCATAATATTGTGAAACAGAACGCCAGATAATATGTCTTACCTTGTACACACACCATATTAATACTTGTATGTTGAAGCACATCAAGCAGTGTGGCTTCATAGCTTACCAAAGTCATACTAAAACATTTTGATAGATTTTTGAGCGCCGTGTGTAATGTTCTATATTTTAAATGGAACATATAAAATGTTGGTGTTGTTTACTTGAGTCATATTGCCATGATAATGCAGTCTACACTTATCTCTTATGTTTGACTGCCATCTACTGGTCACACTTATCATTACATCCATCCATCCATTTTCTACCGCTTATTCCCTCCGGGGTCGCGGGGGGCTCTGGAGCCTATCTCAGCTACAATCGGGCGGAAGGCGGGGTACACCCTAGGCAAGTCGCCACCTCATCGCAGAGCCATCATTACAGCATGTGCCAAATAAAATAGCTTTGAGGTGGGTAAGCTCAACCAAACGTATTCCTTACATTAGGCGCACCGGGTTATAAAGCGCTCTGTCGAGTTTTGAGAAAAAATAAGGATTTTAAGAGCGCCTTATATCCTGGAAAATATGGTACTTGAAATGTTGGTCTATGACAACTTAGGGCCTGATCTACTACTGCTGTGCATACAAACATGTAAAAACACATGCAAAGTTGCAAGCATATCTGAGTTTTGTGTGCTTAGTTTTCCGTCTCTTAAATTAGTAAAAATAATGCCTTCATGTACATGCACAATACGTGCTGGTTTCAGAATGACCGAAATAATGGGAGGAGGGGATACAAATGCAATCATTATTCTTGAATGTCATTTATGAAACCTGAAAGTGTTTAGCGGCCGTTGTTTTCGCGCCTATATCTGGCACGTTTGAAAGGTACGTGCAAACTGGCACAGTTACGCACAAATGACCCCAGTGGATCTGCTGGAAGACTTAAGAGCAAATTAGGAGCCAGCAGACACCAAAACGACTCAATATATCTCCTATACAAAGTGTCGCCAACTCGTCGATTGCGATCGACCAGTCGATATTTGGCACTTTATATTCGGATAAATGAGATCAGTGCACTCCCTTCTCAGAGAGTGACCAACAGACCTACCAACAAGCATGCATGTTGGTTCCCGGCTGAGATCAGGGATCTTGGGCTCAAAAAGTTTGGTGACAACAGTCCTATATTGTAGAAAGAAATGTCTTGCAACACTACATTATAACGTGCACCATCCCAGTTAGTACCGGCATCTCTTAAAGCGCAAAAAAGGGCACTCTGCACTCTATCAATTATGACGCAGTCTTAATAGATCATGTGCAAAACGGCAATTAAAACTACATGCAATTTCACAGTTTGTACAGTTGCACACATTATATTTAGCGTCTGTTATTTGGTAACTAAGTAGACATATTTTAAAACCTCTCATTTGAAGTTTTAAACATATTTTGAACCGCATATTACTTTGAGGTGTAGGCTAACCCTGAAACAATCAGAATATAAGTTTAGTTGGTGCTTATGCTTAAACTTTAGACTCTTGTCTGTCTATGAACTTTATTTTGATGTGCCTAAGCTACTGGGTATCCATGACAATACCTTTTCTGTACATCTAGAAAATAGCGTATCAAATAGGTCACAAGCCGAAACAGGACAAGATTGACTATAGGGTGCCCACATCAGAATAAGAATGGGAATCAGATTTATGGGCCAAGTTAAACACACAAGGAATTTGACTTGGTAGACTGTACTCTCTTTGTTTAATCCGAGATACAAAGAAAAACGCAACAACTACGAGAGAGCACTGTACCGCTGCACGATTAATCGACATTGAATCGACATAGAGGTTTTAATTAGTGTAATGAATAACCGCAAGAGGCTGAGTTTTTTTTTTGTTCTCTGCCGTCACCGGCATTTGAGTGACAGACATGTTCGCCAGTCAGAATTGTTGAGCCTCACGTTTGTTCGTCTCCCGTCTCACTCTCTGCATCGCTCTCAGCATCTGAGCGCAATTATTTAACAGTAGAATTAACTAAACACAGTGAGCCCTCTTTTCGTTCATTTACAATCTTTGTCCGTGGTGGGTGGAAAGCAGGGCGCCAGCTTTACACACACAGGAAGCACATGCAGACAGCCTACCTACTCGCTCGTGAGAAGTTCCGTAAAGTAACAGAAATTAGGAGGAAAAAAATGTGATTACAAGCCAACATGTCCCGTTGTGGGAATATTTCAGCTTCAAAATCGGATTGGGCAATAAGCGCCCATCAACACGGACGAACGAGCAAAAATACTGTGATGACGTGATGGCAACAAAAAAAAAAAAGACAACGTCCCGCCTCGTTTTTCCAACTGGGAAAAAAAATGCTCTTCATTAGTTATTTAAGTAAAATTTTTGATTACAGAGTTCATTTGATTTTTTCTTTGTTTATTTATTTGGAGTAACAATGTGTTTTTTCCTTTCAATTATAGTACAATGATAAACAAATTCTACAGTCTTGAAAAATAAAAGTTTATATCGTTGTAAATGGTTACATGTATTATTGTTATATAGTATGCTTACATTACATTATAAACACTCTAGTGTTTATTGGTTATATCTTCAGTTAAAAAGCATGATGCCGACCAAGGGTCCCCAAACTTTCTGACTCGGGGGCCGCATTGGGTTAAAAAAATTTGGCCGGGGGCCAGACTGTGTGTGTGTGTATATATATATATATATACATATATATATATATATATATATATATATATATATATATATATATATATATATATATATATATATATATTTATATATATATATATATATATATATATATATATATATATATATATATATATATATATATATATATATATAAATACACTGTATATTTCACACGCACTAATTGACTAAAAGACTGCGATGAGGTGGCGACTTGTCCAGGGTGTACCCCGCCTTCCGCCCGATTGTAGCTGAGATAGGCTCCAGCGCCCCCCGCGACCCCGAAGGGAATAAGCGGTAGAAAATGGATGGATAATTGACTAAAAGAGTGCGCACTTGCTGCACGCTCGCCTGACACTGCTTCGTGAGCGCGATGATGTCACGTTATCTATGGGAAAAGGCATTTTTAGACAATATGATTTGCCTGAGCAGCTAGGAGACCCCGAGAGTAACAAGCGGTTGAAAATAGATTAAAAAGGAGAAATTAAAAAAATGTAACTTGGGACTTCCCGCTGGCCGGATTTTGGACGCTGGCGGGCCGTATTCGGTTGTAGTTTGGGGACCCCTGATCTAAACTATACCGCTGCCGGGTATTTTTTTCTTTACTTCTATTGTGACGTTTTCAGAATGGGTTTGTTCTATTTTTGGCCAAAGTAAGACAAAGAAAACAATCTGAAGTTGTGTTTATTTTTTTGTTTTAATACCATGATTTTAATAGTCCAGCCCACGTGTGCACATATTTCCCTCCTTGCGACCCCTGAGCTCAAATGACTTGAACACCCCTGATGTAGAGTATAACAGTATATGTAACAGCTGCAGCAAAAAAAAGGGCAGCATAAAATAGAGAGTAGATCCAGCAGAAAATAGAAATTATAAACAAAGAGAGGTAGCTAACATGGAAGCGATCGGACAAATAAAATACAAAACTTGAGACTTCCAGCGGGCCGGATTTTGGAGGCTGGTGGGCTGTATTCGGCACAGGCGCCGTAGATTGGGGACCCCTGATGTAGACAAAATATCAGAGTCTGCCTGCAATTAAGCCAACTATTTTTTTAAGTAAATCATTGCATATTGTTTTAATGCGTGGCACCTTCAAACAAGAATGAACGTTTTGTTTTTCTTCACTCGTTATTTTCATAGTTTTATGCAGTTTTATGTATAAAATATAAAAATGGCAAATCGAATAACAACTGAAATTTTGGAGCGAAAAATCCCAATTAGGTTTTTTTCTCAAAAATTGTGCAGCTATCCGCGACGCCAATGTTCATATAATAGAGAATGCACGGTCAATTTCCAAGGTTGGGGCCCTTTTGCTACAGACAAAGTAATCTAAGACAGTGTTTTTCAACCACTGTGCCGTGGCACACTAGTGTACCGTGAGATACAGTCTGGTGTGCCGTGGGAGATTGTCATTTCACCTAATTGGGTTAAAAATATTTTTTGCAAACCAGAAATTATAATCCGAAAAATAATGTGCCGTTGTTGAGTGTTGAGCATCTTTATGTGCTCGACGCCTCAATCATTGGTATGTTTTCATCTACAAAACCATTCTGGGTATCACTCCATCTTATCTGTCTTGTCTTTTAACAAAGAAACAAGGAAGTCACAATCTTCGTTCAATGAATGTTCTGCAATTTGTCGTCCCCAAAGTAAGAACTGAACTGGGCAAGAAAGCATTTAGGTTTTCAGCACCGAAGGCTTGGAATAACCTACAATCGAATATTAAACTTCAAACCCTTGTTACATTGAATGAGTTTAAAGCTTCTGTGAAAGGATTGCAGTCTACCTTGTCTGTATGCACATGTGTTATGTGAGCAAGTTTTAATGTCGTAAATGTGATGTTTTATGTGTTGTTTACTGTTTTTTAATGTAACCTTGCTGCTGCCCTCTTGGCCAGGTCTCCCTTGGTAAAGAGATCTTTGATCTCAATGGGATATTACCTCGTTAAATAAAGGCTAAATAAAAAAAAATAAAAGTCTGTGCTGTCTAGAGATCGGCAGAGTTACCATGTAATACTCTTCCATATCAGTAGGTGGCAGCAGGTAGCTAATTGCTTTGTGGATGTCGAGAACATGGTTTGTCGTGATCACAATATGCAGACAACAGCGGGAAGCAGCGTGCAGGTAAAAATGTATGTAATGCTTAAACCATAAACTGGCTGTAAAGTTAACAAAAACAGAATGCTGGATGACAGCAAAGACTTACTGTGGAGCAAAGACGGCGTCCACAAAGTACATCCTTACATGCCAATCAACAACAAAATAGGAGCACAAGACAAGAACTAAAACACTACACACAGGAAAACACTAAAAAAACCCTCAAAATAAGTCACGGCGAGATGTGACAGGTCGTGACAGTACACCTACTTTGAGACAAGAGCTATATTGATGCATGGTTGGTTACGGTTTGAATGTATATCCAACAATAGCGAGAACGACATTGTACTGTCAATATCGGCGGCTGAGTTTAATTTCTTTATGTTTTCTGCTAGTGGTGTCCCTCTGGATTTTTTCAATGAAAAACATTTGCCTTGGCTCAGAAAAGGTTGAAAAACACTGGTCTAAGGGATGGACCCTGGAGAACTCTGACAGATTTAAACAAAAAATAGTGCTATTTCCAATAAATCAGTTGTTTTAATTTTTTTCAACAAACTGCTGTTCTTTACGTTGAAAACAGTCATTTAAAAGTGAATGACACCAGTTGAAAAAAATCTGAAAGCAATTACTAACGATGACGGCGGTGTACCCGTTTTTCCTCGCCCTGCAAAGTAAGGCATTGAGTCGTTTCTGGTTTAAATTGCCACTACCACTCACGTGTTAGCCAAGTAGCAGTGTATCTATAAACGATAATGCACTTGCATCCTATGATCACATCACCGGGACATGATGCTTATTTGCAAAGGGAATTCTCTGCTCCAGAATAACATTTGACATTTTTTCTATCAGCATGTTAATATCAGCTTAAGAGCAGAGCTTTTTTTTTTTCCCCCCCTCTCAAAAGATTTTCCACTAGTATCTATTTATAGTGTTAGTTGATGGGAGGTTTGAATAAATCCGTTTTCATCTGGATAACAGGGGGGAGATCAACACACTGGGTTTTAAAAGAGCACCGTCTCTCCTCCTGGCATGGTAGTGACAGAGTGGGTGTTCCTGATGAACAATAACGCATTACAAACAGTCGACAAGGGCTCTATTTGATACGATCGCCCGTCTTTGATCTTCTCACTTCCTGTTGAGCGGGAGGGGGGGCAGGGGGGGGGGGGGGGGACGCCTTCCGAACGCATCAAAAGCCGAGGCGGGCTGGAGGTTATACGCTCCACACACACACACGCCGCATCTGCGGCCTGGCTTGTGTCGCACGCGCTATTTTGAAGGTTAAAGCTCGTACATATTTTAGGTGATTATGCAGACAAAAGACAGACCTCGCTCGTCGATGCGGTGCCACTTTGGAAACCAAACTGACACAATGGCAAGCCTAAACACAGCTCCTGACTCATTTATGCAGCTTTATTTTTATCGCCGCCGCCGTTTCATGCATAAAAGTTGTAAAAGCAGGCGGCGCAGTGCTGCACTGACACTCACTGTGATTTAGTTATCTCTCTCTCTCTCTGTCTCACTCATGCGTGCGTGTGTGTGTGTGTGTGTGTGTGTGTGTGTGTGTGTGTGTGTGTGTGTGTGTGTGTGTGTGTGTGTGTGTGTGTGTGTGTGTGTGTGTGTGTGTGTGTGTGTGTGTGTGTGTGTGTGTGTTCTAGCAATGCTTACTTCGCTCTGTTTACACAGTCACCTTTAGGGGACCTCTGATGGTATGGGGACAAAAAAACAGGTGCCCTAAAGCAGTGGTCCCCAACCTTTTTGTAACTGCGGATCGGTCAACGGGAGGGGGGGGGGATTTTTTTTTTAATGTTTTTTTTGTCATCAATCAATCAATAAATCAATCAATGTTTATTTATATAGCCCTAAATGACAAGTGTCTCAAAGGGCTGCACAAGCCACAACGACATCCTCGGTACAGAGCCCACATACGGGCAAGGAAAAACTCACCCCAGTGGGACTTTGGTGTGAATGACTATGAGAAACCTTGGAGAGGACCGCATATGTGGGTAACCCCCCCCCCCCCCCCCCCCCCCCCCCCCCCTCTAGGGGAGACCGAAAGCAATGGATGTCATAAAAAAATACAGTCATGTGTGCTTACGGACTGTATCCCTGCAGACTGTATTGATCTATATTGATATATAATGTAGGAACCAGAAATATTAATAACAGAAAGAAACAACCCTTTTGTGCGAATGAGAGTGAATGAGGGGAGGGAGGTTTTTTGGGTTGGTGCACTAATTGTAAGTGTATCTTGTGTTTTTTATCCATCCATCCATTTTCTACCGCTTATTCCCTTCGGGGTCGCGGGGAGCGCTGGAGCCTATCTCAGCTACAATCGGGCGGAGGGCGGGGTACACTCTGGACAAGTCGCCACCTCATCGCAGGGCCAACACAGATAGACAGACAACATTCACACTCACATTCACACACCAGGGCCAATTTAGTGTTGCCAATCAGCCTATCCCCAGGTGCATGTTTTTTGGAGGTGGGAGGAAGCCGGAGTACCCGGAGGGAACCCACGCAGTCACGGGGAGAACATGCAAACTCCACACAGAAAGATCCCGAGGCCGGGATTGAACTCACGACTACTCAGGACCTTCGTATTGTGAGGCAGACGCACTAACCCCTCTGCCACCGTGCTGCCCTTTGATTTAATTAAAAAAATATATATATATTTTTTTTTTTTTTAAATTCTTGTGCGGCCCGGTACCAATCGATAATCGATCCACGGACCGGTACCATGCCGCGGCCCGGTGGTTGGGGACCACTGCCCTAAAGGGAAACCTTTTTAAATGATAGTCAGATCCATTCTATATCCTTCTATACATGGTAGTTGGAGTTCCAGACAACTTCATTACTGCTAAATAGCAGTTTTCAGTAATGTCACAGAAGATGCAGGATTTGCTTTAACATTTAAGTGGTGAAACTTCCTATCAGAGGGCAGCTGTAGTGCTGTATTCTGAGGATCATGTCATATTTAATTTGAATTTTTTTTTTTTTTTAAATGGTCCTCAGTAGTTACGTACAAATTTGTGTGAATTATGCAACATTATTTAAATTTGGTCCCCATGAACCTTATTAACTCTTTTTCCCCCAGGGTCCCCAGTAAGAATGATCAGCACATTACTTCATCAATCCAGAAATTTTAAGACGGGTATGAGCTAACTGGGCAGTGGCCATTTTCCCCATTTTTTTTTTATGCCTCCACAACCTGTAGAAAGGGTGGTAACCACAAATGATGATCAAAAACTTGGTCCCCATTCCAAATGATAACCAGTATGTGTCAAGAAGGGAAAGTACCTTCCATATGAGGCTAGAACAAGTTAGGACCGAAATCATGGTGCATCTAATAGAGAGCCAAATACTAGAGTCCGTGAACATTGCTCCAAAGTCAGGATTTTTTTGTTGATTTAATGTGCATACAAAAGTAAACATTGACAGGTGCAAAGGCAGCAATATATGATAACACAAGACAGCAGCTAAAGAAGGATTTCCCTATTCATCCCCGAAAAAAAACGCCAGGTGAACAGCTGATTTTACGACTTCCGGTGCTGACGTAAGACAACACGCGTCCCGTATGTGACCATAGGATACAAAAATACGCTACGGTATTAAGACTATAGTGGCCATTAGCAGTTAGCTTCTACAGCTGGGTTGACCAAAGTGCGGCACATGCATGGGCCATCTGTGGTCCGTGACTCGTTTGTCATCGGTCTTAAGCACATAAAAAAAACCTAAATATATTTGTATAGTATGTATATATTAATAATGTTGTAAATACAAATATTTATATATCTAGAAAGGGTGGTCCTAAAGAGGTAGGCATTCTTGTTCTTGTTTTTCTTCCCTTCTTGAGACACCAACAAGGAAAAGTACCTTCCATATGAGGTTAGAACTAGGGATGTCCGATAATGGCTTTTTGCCGATATCCGATATTCCGATATTGTCCAACTCTTAATTACCGATGCCGATATATACAGTCATGGAATTAACACATTATTATGCCTAACTTGGACAACCAGGTATAGTGAAGATAAGGTCCTTTTTTAAAAAAAATAATAAAATAAAATAAGATAAATAAATTAAAAAGATTTTCTTGAATAAAAAAGAAAGTAAAACAATATAAAAACAGTTACATAGAAACTAGTAATTAATGAAAATGAGTAAAATTAACTGTTAAAGGTTAGTACTATTAGTGGACCAGCAGCACACACAATCATGTGTGCTTACGGACTGTATCCCTTGCAGACTGTATTGATATACAGTATATTGATATATAATGTAGGAACCAGAATATTAATAACAGAAAGAAACAACCCTTTTGTGTGAATGAGTGTAAGTGGGGGAGGGAGGTTTTTTGGGTTGGTGTACTAATTGTAAGTGTATATTGTGTTATTATGTTGATTTAATAAAAAAATAAAAAATTTAAAAAACGATTCCGTTAATTAAAAAAAACATACCAATAATTTCCGATATTACATTTTAAAGCATTTATCGGCCGATAATATCGGACATCTCTAGTTAGAACAAGTTAGGACTGAAATCATGGTGCCGATACGGAATACCATTGCATCTATTAGAGAGCCAAATACTAGAGTCTGTGAACATTGCTCCAAAGTCACAATTTGTTGTTGATTTAATGTGCATACAAAAGTAAACATTGACAGGTGCAAAGGCAGCAATATGAGTTTGACACCCCTGCTATATATGGAGACTCATTGTTGATGTTGTTTGTGCATTGCATGTGATGGCCAAAAATATTGAATACACTTGTTGAATAAAACCTCTGCTTTGTTTTTAATGAATACCTAGACCTACTATGTGATTGTATTTTAATGTTGGTCATTATGGTGGTACTTCGAAAGCCAAGTGTTTTTCTGAGGTTGCACTTGGTGGAAAGAATTGAGAAACACTGCATTACAGGAATTTTGTGCAGAATCTTTCTAGATCTCCATTCAAACAAATGGAACAATAATATGTTTTTTTTCCCATACGTTTAAGCTTACTTTTGTATTATGCAGTGCCGCCATTTTTGTACAGAATCTTACTGAATATAGGGTAAGCGCATACAAACATTAGAATGGTCATCTGCTCTATTACGTTCCACAAATACAATTTTGTTGCCTCAAACTTTTGTTCACTTTCTGTTCTCAATTTATTCACAATATACTACATAACTAATAGCATTAAAAATAAATAAATAATAATGAGTGAAGTAAGTGTTATTTCATATGCTGAGATAAATAAGATTATCTAAAAAATGAATGAATGACATAAATTCAGAATGTTCATCATGGTTCTTCTTCTTTCTACTTTGCAAACTCTTTAAGTTTGGAGAGTTTTTTGATGAGGATCATATTAGTACATTGTTTGATTTATTTGCTTAATCCATTCCATAATTTAATCCCACATACTGATATACTGAAGGTCTTAAGTGTTGTACGTGCGTACACATGCTTAAAATTACATTTTTCTCAAAGATTATATTTGAAAAATAGAGCAAAACAATATAATGAATAAATTATGTTGATACAAACAACTAACGACACAGATTTGTATTTCAATATATATATACATATATATATATATATATATATATATATATATATATATATATATATATATATATATATATATATATATATATATATATATATATATATATATATATATATATATATATATATATTTGTATATTAGTAGTCTAAAAAAAATACATAGCTGACTATGCAAATCATGGGATGACCTCATATTGACACCGACCTGGCCACGCTCCCACCGCCATAAACCGAGTACCAAGCTGTGAATAATTGCACTATTTCAACATAATTCTGAAGTGTTTAAAATGTTACCCAAAAACATGTCAGTTTGAATAGTGCATATTTTCTCATTGTTCATAACCCTACTAAAATCTCATTAAAGCAGGCTCTGCTGTCACATGCTTTTGCAGATACTGCTGTTTTCATATGCATGTCAAGGCTGAACGCTTAAAACCCTTTAATTCCTATTGAGCACCTTTCATATCTCGCTCAACCTGCTCTTGGCTCGATAGAAAAATTAACCGTTTCGCGAGATATTTATTCGTTTTGTTGCCTGTCCCGTATGAGAGAATCAGAGTCGGTACGTTTTGTTGCTTAGGGAATGGAAGTGCATTCTTGTTTTGCATTCCAAGCGTGTGACTGTTATATGGCTTCAAATAGTCTTGCCGCGATGCGTTCACTGGTGCAAGATTTTACTTTTACTATAATGTACAGATGCCATTATACAAAAATGGCAACGTTATTATAATTTGTCTCCGAACTCATAATGATATAAATAATCGGGGTTCATAAGTATGTAAAATATTCAAATGAATATTAAAAGCAGGGGTGTCAAACTCATTTTAGATCGGGGGCCACATGGAGAAAGATCTACTCCCAAGTGGGCCGGACTGGTAAAATCACGGCATGATAACATAAAAATAAAGACAACTTCATATTGTTTTCTTTGTTTAAAAATACAACAAGCACATTCTGAAAATGTACAAATCATAATGTTGTTCTTTTTTTTACACTTACATGTTTTGGTTAGTAGTATTATATCTTTTTTTGTCGTTATGTATTCTTTCTGAATAAATGATGTGTTAATGTTTATCAGTCAACTCATTTGTGTTAATTTTCAATCTATCAAGATAAAAAAAAATATCAAAATCAAATTACTGGATGTTATTTTTGTAGTTTGCTCATTTTCCTCGACTGGTGCACTAACAATGTGATTTTTTTTTTTTTTTACATATGTAGCATCATCTACGAAGATATAAAGCATTGCTGTTGCGACATCTAGTGGACACATTGAGAACAGCAGTTTCTTTCATTCCAAAATTTGGGCTCATTTTTATACTTTGCAAACCCGGAAAAAACCTGTTGTACGTACGTTTGACACCCCTGATTTAAAAGTGTCCACAAAGGGGGCCTGCAAACCCCGTGTTTTTGCAAGAAGTAGGTTAGAAACACAAATCCTGATCCGCTTTCCTCAGTTGAGGGAAACGGACAATGAAATGGTCCTTGAATGCAACACGGGCTGCATGAAAACGTCATTCATGTTGGCTTTCTTCACGTTATTTTGCATTTTTGCTGCAGAAATCCCCTTTAAACACTTGCTTTAATGTGCAGATTGCACACACGCTTTATTTGAACATTCTGCTTTGCGAATAGACGGAAGATGTTTTCTTTATCGGTGAGTGAAATGCGCCGCGCAAAGCTCTCCGGTGCGCCGTCACCCTCCGCAGTCGTGAGCGCCGCCGCAGCTCGGCCCCGCTGCCTCGAATAGAGAGGCCTTTTTATTCACTTTGGATCTCAGTCAAGTCACTCAGTAGTCACACTGCATTATGCTCACCCCCATTGTTCCGTACACTTGGAGGCCATTTTAGTTCCAATTCAGTGAAGGAGAGGCCTCAGCTCGACAGCGACGAATCTGTTTGTTTTACCCTCCACATGCATTTTTTATCTCCAGCTATAGAAAAAAACACCATTCCCCTTCTGATGCACTGATTTATGCCACCTTTTAAAGCATTTTTGAAAAAAGGTTTCTGCAATGTGTGCATTCATGGTAAATTTTCTACCTGGCCTTTTTTTTATTTTTTTTATTACAGCCGTGTCCTCTGTTTGCAATCCTGGTATTGAACCTTCAGAGTCATTTCTGCTGAGATGGAAAAAAAAAAAGTTGTTAGTGAGCGGCAAGGTCGGCTCAAATAAGGCCAATAAGACTTTAGCGCCATGAAAAACCAATGTGACAGCACATGACGTCTTCCTTGCGCCAGGTGATTGGACAATCACCGGCCACAGCATTAGGTACACATGCAGAATCTACCGTATTCTCCGGACCATAGGGCGCACCGGATTATAAGGCGCACTGCCTGTGAATGGTCTATTTTCGATCTTTTTTCATATATACACTACCGTTCAAAAGTTTGGGGTCACCCAAACAATTTTGTGTTTAAGCCTTCATTTCTAAGAACAAGAATAGACTGTCGAGTTTCAGATGAAAGTTCTCTTTTTCTGGCCATTTTGAGCGTTTAATTCACCCCACAAATGTGATGCCCCAGAAACGCAATCTGCACAAACGAAGGTCAGTTTTGTAGCTTCTGTAACAAGCTAAACTGTTTTCAGATGTGTGAACATGATTGCACAAGGGTTTTCTAATCATCAATTAGCCTTCTGAGCCAATGAGCAACCACATTGTACCATTAGAACACTGGAGTGATAGTTTCTGGAAATGGGCCTCTATACACCTATGTAGATATTGCACCAAAAACCAGACATTTGCAGCTAGAATAGTCATTTACCACATTAGCAATGTAGATAGTGTATTTCTTTAAAGTTAAGACTAGTTTAAAGTTATCTTCATTGAAAAGTACAGTGCTTATCCTTCAAAAATAAGGACATTTCAATGTGACCCCAAACTTTTGAAAGGTAGTGTACACACCACGTATCATGTACTACAGTACTACAGCTACCTGTCTACAAACAAAACATGAAATAATACTATAAAATTACTACTACAGTATATGATGTTTTTCAGTCAGTACAGATTGGTGTCCTAACCCTAACGCATTGACGCAGTAGCTTACTTACGGCTAAAGTCGTAGCATGCCGTCGCAGGGTGATGTGGTACTACACTAGAAAAAGAGTTCCTCAGTGTTCGCTCTTACAATAACAATGTTGCTACAGGTTGATTATTATATAGGTTACAGAATGAAAATTAAGTATTTTTGGCGGTTTGTGGATGACTTTTTAAAGTGATTTAGAGGCAGAATGGATTACTCCCATTAGCTGCATTGCTAGCCACCTAGAATGAGCCGATTAGTTTAAATTAGAATGTAAAAAAAAAACCAAAAAACAACTTTTGTCTCTTGTCTCTTATAAGGATTGTGAACGATAGGCAAAATCCCCCCCCCCCAAAAAAAAATTGCAATGAAGCATGAAACCAGAAGCAGAAATACGACACACTTTTTTGAATTATAATCTATTGAATTTTATCGAAAACGATTAAAAAAAAAAAGAAAAAAAATGGATCTTGAAAAAGTGGGGTCATCTCATATTGTTAATCTCTCAAAATGGGCGGTCAAAACCGAGCGTTATTACCAAGTAGTATTCTGCTCCTGCTTGCCAGTTAAAAAACGAGAACAACAAAAAACACATCACTGATTGCCATAAAACTTTGTGCATCGATGGCATAGTGGATAAAAATGTACTGATTTTCTCTTGTCTCATCCTGGAATGTAACACGGTCTCTTTCGCACGACTTTTATGATTTCGGACTAAATCGCAAACTGGACAACATCTTGGAGATGCTGTCTGCACTGCATTGCGATGTATGGTGAATGTGAGGACCATACATGCACAATTAGAGGGAAAAGTTTAACTATCTTTTCGCTCCCTCAAACACAAACATGATAATCCGTATTGCTTTCTTTTGCTGGAGCGACCTGGCAAGGTCGTTACTTCGAGTTTCTCCCGTAAAGGACAATACAGATAAGAGGCTTCAAACTCCTTACCTGCCTCTTATGGACACACACCTGTTGTTTGTTGGCTTTTGTTGGACTGACTGTCTGTGTTGTCGGGATAATACCCTGCAAAAGCACCAAGGTTGCAGAACAAAGCCACTCTTCAGGCTTACACACACACACACACGCAAGATATATCCACGGAAAATACACGGCACACACACACACGTACCCCACCCCCCACGTTCCACATCTTCGTCCCTTCACCCCACGTGGTGTGATGGAAATGGGAGCAGAGCCCTGGTGGCGGAAGCTTCGGGCCGGATGCCCGCACCCGCCCCTCTCGTTGAAAGTCCTGAGTTTGCATGTCGTAATATTTATATGTGATTTGTCCCCATCCCCTCTCTCTTTTCAGCTTTGTCCTGAAAATGTAATTTTGTTGTACTTTTTAAATGCAATGACAATAAAGATCCATCCGTCCATAAACTACCACGTTAAATATACTTAAAATTGGGGAATGGCTTAAATTAATCCACATTCATAAAGTTATTAAGTAGGGATGTAACGGTTTTGTAGTATTAAATCTTGGTGTGTAGTTTTTTTTTCTGGATCTTTTACTTTGGCGGGTCTGAAAATGAACTACATCTCCCAGAATCCTTTGCGCAGCGAGGGTCAATGTGGGGACAAGGCAGGAAAGAAATAGCAGGAAGTGACGTGTGTTCCACTTCGTAGTAGATAGAGGATTTTTATTTTTTTTTCCAAAATCTGTTCATAACTTTTTGAGTTATGTTACTAACAAAAAGACAAAAACCCTTGGCGAAAACATAACTTGTGTGGTAGCGCGTCACTTTCATCTCGAGTGTTCCAAGCCCAAACAGAAAGCAACTGCTGCACAACAAAGCTACTTGATAAGCTACCTGGTAGCTTATCAAGTAGCTTTGTATATTTACAGCTAGAATTCACTGAATTCTAGTAAATATACTCTCCTCTTAACCACGCCCCTAACCACGCCCCCCACCCTCCCACCTCCCGATATTGGAGGTCTCAAGGTTGGCAAGTATGAGCTACCATCACATGGAAAATATGAAGTCAACGAAGCTAAACGTCAATTTGTGAGGTATTTACATTATTAAAAGTTAAAAGGTGAGTTAACTTTTCTGAGGAACTGCATTATTTCAAAACGGATATAAAAAAATGTCCACTGTAGAGGACACTGCTTCTCTAAAAGTAAAAGTTGACAGACAGAGTAGATATTCCTGCACAATTATTTGCATTTAAAAATACATATTTGTAGTAATAAATATGATTAGAACATTTAAACATTAGGTTTGTGTTCAATTACAGTAAGTGTGTGTATCCAAAACATTCCTGCCACTTCATTATACACACAATGGCATTTTTATTTTATTGTATTTTATTTTTTGACATATACCGTGGCTTTAATACTGCAATAATATCGTACCGTGAGATTTAGATGTTGTTACATCCCTATTATTAATATTATGTTTGTATTTAACTATATGCCCATTCACAATAAAGTAGTGACTTAATGTTACCTTGTGGGCCACACATTGCCCACATCCCATAAGCCCTCTTGAGACTTGGCAGCCCACTTTTGTATTCCACTTTTTTGTTAATGAGCATGAGCTGACTGTTACTCATGCAATTATAGAATGTATTTCTTCAGAGTGCCTTTCTGGTTATTATTTGTATTTGTTATGTGTTCCGTTTCTGCTGTTTGACTACGGAGCTCTAAAGATGGTGAAATATAGTGCCACATTGATTAGTTCTGGAGTACTATAAACATGTATGAATGGAAGGATCTTCATTAATGGCTCAGGTCTCTGTGCCAGTGTAAAAATTCATGAGGCTCCAAGGTGACTCCTAAGTCACTTTACATAGTCGTATAAAACTGGGGGGAAAAACTCAGGTTTAATGTTCTTGTACTGTCACACGTGGATTCAAATGGGCTCTTTGGAGCCATTTAAGTCCCAGTTGACCAACCATTACAAAGTCATGGTTCAATAAAGTATATAGTGCAACACATGAGGCTTTTTTTGCATGGCTACTGCCTGAAACATATTTTAAGGGCAACTTATGATGAATTCCGTCTTTTCTGACTTATAAATATTATGACAATGTAGGATACTTGTGGTAAAAAATGCCAAAGCGTCAACTCTTAAAGTTCATGCAGTTTTGGGCGCCTCTGTTCACGGGGTTTGCAGTCTGGCTACGAGGTGGACGTACTTATTCAGACGTTAATTCAGGCTGTGAGGAAATACAAAAAAGTTCAAATAAAATATGATTTTATTCTTATTCTTATCTTGGCATGCACTAGGGTTGTACGGTATACCGGTATTACTATAGTACCGCGATACTAGTGAATCAAATTCGGTACTATACCGCCTCTGAAAAATCTACTCCCAAGTGGGCCGGACTGGTAAAATCACGGCACGATAACTTAAAAATAAAGACAACATCAGATTGTTTTCTTTGTTTACAAATAGAACAAGCACTTTCTGAAAATGTACAAATCATAATGTTGTTGTTGGTTTTTTTACACTTACATGTTGCGGTTAATAGCATTATATATTTATTTGTCGTTATTTATACTTTCTGAATGAATTATGTGATAATTTTCATCAGTCAACTCATTGGTGTTCATTTTCAATCTATCAAGATAAAAAAATAATATCAAACTCAAATTACAGGATGATATTTGTATGTAGTTAGCTCATTTTCCTCGACTTATGTACTAACATGATGTGGTTTATTTTTTTTTTTACATATGTAGCATCATCTACAAAGAATTGCTATTGCGACATCTAGTGGGCACATTTAGAACAGCGGTTTCTTTCATTCTCAAAAATGTTGGCTCATTTTTATACTTAGCAAATTCATCCCGCGGGCCGGATAAAACCTGTTCAGGGGCCGTACGTTTGACACCCCTGTGCTAACCGCAAAAGAAGGGAACTATTTTACGTGAAATATTCTTACATTTTTAGCTGTGGAAAAGGTGCCAGTAATTGTAGAATCGGGTAGGTCGTGCGAGGAGGTTGTGTTGATAGTGTGTGAGTCAAGAACATAGTTGCATTTGTATGGATATCTGAGTATTGCTGAATGACTCATCCAAGAAATCCACATGCAGATGTTAGAATTGTCAGATAAGATAGAATAATTAAAGCAAATAACATGTCAACTCCTTTCTTTGATATTTATTTGTTTGCATCCTACATTTCCAAGAGACTTTTGCACCATCCACTGGTGGATGACGACCAGCTGTGCAAACCCTTGTTCAAATTTTGACATGGATTTGTGATCCGAGTCCGCAGGCTGTGTTTCTTCCGCGCCGCGACTGGGAGTCAGAGTGATAACTACCTGCTATCAGACTGTGAGCTGCCAACTGTCTCCGAGCAAATGGAAGAGAAGTGTTGTCATAGCCGCACCGCAGACAGGACGGTGGTCAAAGTGTCGACATCGTTTAGGGATTTGAGACCGCTTGAGGGGAAATACACCGGGAGTAAAGGCACTGGATTAGAACTCGGGGGGATTAACAGCGAAACGACACAAATAGTTTTTTAACTACTTCAACACAGGGCCCCACGATCAGAGGTGGGCCTCGTTTTGCACTAATAAGCACATGTAAAATGTCATTTAATGAATGATAAGGCGCTTAATATGACATTTTACCGTAAACCGTAAACCTTCCCACTCTCGGATTGATACCAAGCTGCTTACAAAGATGCATAAACCAGCATTTGTAAGACTGCATGTCGCACGTCTGTTATTATGGCATATTAGAGCTAATAGTTACCAATACCAATGAGACCTTTTCAAATGATATATACAATGTGTTTCAATAGACATACCCATTATGCTGAGTTGGGTTCTTGATCTATTAATATTCAATGCAAAGTAGTGTTGTCCCGATACCAATATTTTCCTACCAGTACCTAAATTATTTCAATACTTTTCGGTACTTTTCTAAATAAAGGGGACCAAAAATAATGCAAAAAATTGCATTATTGGCTTTATTTTTTTTTTTAAATCTTATGGTACATTAAACATATGTTTCTTATTGCAAGTTTGTCCTTAAATAAAATAGTGAACATACAAGACAACGTGTCTTTTATTGGTAAGTAAACAAGCAAATGCTCCTAAATTAGCTGCTGACGTATGCATTCTATTTTTTTGTCAAAATTATTAAGGATAAGTGGCAGAAAATGAAATATGAATCCACTTGTTCATTTACTGTTAATATCGGCTTGCTTTCTCTTTTAACTTGTTCTATCTACACTTCTGTTAACATGTAATAATCACTCATTCTTCTGTTGTTTGATACTTTACATTAGTTTTGGATGATACCACACATTTGGGTATCAATCCGATACCAAGTCGTTACAGGATCATACATTGGTCATATTCAAAGTCCTCATGTGTCTAGGGACATATTTCCTGAGTTTATAAACATAATATACATTTTTTTTTAAAGAAAAAAGATGTTATGATGCCAAAAAATATTGATGTAATCATAGTAGTATCGACTAGATACGCTACTGTACTTGGTATCATTACAGTGGATGTTAGGTGTAGATCCACCAATGGCGTTTTTTTACATTTTGACGCCGGTGAGGTACGTGTGTAGTGAAGCATGTTTAGCTATTCCTCGTGCCGGACCTGTACTTTTCAGAGGCGGTATAGTACCGAATATGATTCATGGGTATCGCGGTACTATACTAATACCGGTATACCATACAACCCTAATGCAAAGTCATGGTTTTGAATGTTTTCACTACAAGTCAAGGCCATAGCGATTATTGCAACCACTGTCCAGTAAGTATCCATTCTTAGTGAATGTGGGACTTTGCAGATGTGTGTGATCTGTTTGTGATGCGACTATTTATTTTTCTCTAGGGGGAAAAAAGCACTTCGCCAATCTGTTTTCAGGGCGATGACTGCGCGATGTATCATGGCATTATTCATAGAATTTATGAGTCTCAGCAGTTATATAGCCTATTATTGTGTCATATTACAAGGAGGAATCTGTGTTACGTCTCACATAATGAGCTCCTTAAGACGAAGCAGCCTCAGATGTCCTCCAAACTACCCTCTAAAATCCATTCTTGTTACTTACTACTTGAGACGTTTTTTTTTTTACCAGACAGGATGAAAACATGACTCAAAGTGGATGCTTCTAAAAACGACGCCGATACCGTTTGCATGTCAAAACACTACCCTTGATCAATTCACTTCTTTTCTAGGAATTCTCAACAGAATGTATCTCAAGATTTTCTTTAAAGAAAACCAACTGAGTCCCTCATTTGGGGACAGAGGCAACTACAACGTCGCTCTAATGAATAAACCTTTGGAAACCTGAGGGAAGTACAGTAGATCCCCACTGTTAACTGGGTTTACGTCCGGAGACCATCCGCAAATATCAAATAAATGCAAGTAATGGATACATCCTGAATTATTTTTTTGACACTCGACTATAGTCATCACATTAACGTTTTCCTCTGATTTCGGATCAACATTTTTATTTAAAGTCACTATTATAATTACCATGTGGCCGTTCCTGCTGACCTGCACGTCCCAGATGACATCAACTAGGCCCCGTTGGGCGTCATTGCCCTTGCCCAGGACCACCCTGCGACGTGAGGTTTCAGTTCAGTTCAGTTCAGTCATATTTACTAGATTACTTCGATTAAGCTTCAAAACCCTGCCGTCTCTCTTTAATTGCCATTGTCCAATGGCGACAATGGGAGCCGACAAGCTAAAAGCATAGCATGACCATACAGTTTTATGCCTCACACACTTATCAAAGTGTTTTAAAATGTAAACATACTTACTACTAATGAATGAAACTGAATAATGATCGTTAGAACAGATGGAATTGGACTCACAGTCCAACTGTTGGTCTGATTGTCAGGTTAGCGCTACAAACGTGTGTGTGTTTATCTTTTAAAGCAGATAGCGGTGGTCGATGGTCACTGGGTCGTCCCAGTTGGCTGTCGGAGAATGCCGTGTGAATATAAACCACACTGCTTACCTGTTGTAATTTGATCTGCGATCACATATCAACTGGTGTTCACCTCGCTGCAAGTTTTGAGGCCGGAGTCACAAAGGGCGTTGCCATCTTGCACTGATTAAAGTTAAAGTTGAAGAACAACTGATAGTCACACACACACACTAGGTGTGGTGAAATTATTCTCTGCATTCGACCCAACCCCATGTTCACCCCCTGGTAGGTGAGGGGATCATTTTAAGATTCAACCCCCAATTCCAACCCTTGATACTGATTGCCAAGCAGGGAGGTAATGGGCCCCATTTTTAAAGTCTTTGAACTCACAACCTTCCAGTCTCAGGGCAGACACTCTAACCACAAGGTTACTGATTGTTCTTATTTCTGTTATAGATGCTGTAGTATTATGCTGTCCATTTTATGCTTCATTACCACATATTTATACATTTTCACTGAATTGGGGAACATTTTTTTTAGTGGAAAAAAAAAACGGTTTTCAAGAAAAAAAAAACACAAAAAAGAAATTATTTATTATTATATTATTTTCTTCTCTTTTTTTACGTAAAATCTGCGGGGACATGAATGCTGAATTGGGATTGTAGTATTTGATTTTTTTTTCCAAGTTGCACATTTTTCAAAGAAAGGTTGAGTAGATCAGCAGTTCGAGTCTGAGTAGTGTTCCCATAATGTAACGTTGTCACATAAATGATGTGAAATATGTTACAAAGTGGATATTCAAAGGACAGTTTAGGAAACAACTTAGGCCGCGTTAAACACAATTGTTCTTGTGACTTGTTCATTGCCTTTTTATGGTCTTTAATGCTGCTATTAAGAAAAACTGCTAATTTTTTGGAATTTTGCCAATGATCCACAATCGATATGCGAGACAAGAAAACATGTCTTTCCCTTTCCAGTGCGTCTTAAATATTGAAAAAGGTCTAGCACAAGCAGCTAGCAATGTAGGTAATAGAGATGAAATCGATTCCGCCTATAAAGCGCTCAAAAAAACATCCACATACCCACCAACAATGCTCCATTTTCATGCCGTGACCTGCATATTAACCAAGCTGTAGTGACATTTTCATAGAAGGAGCTAACCCCTGGGAACTACTTCTCTGGTGTAGTGACACAGCGCCACTTGTGAAATATAATGCTAACTAATTGAAATGCTTCTGCTGCTCTTGTGTCACCTTTAAGTTGGAAAAGGCATTGATAGATTTTAATTATGACTCTCAACAGTATAGCAGAACGTTTTGGCACCAGGCCGAAAAGTCTGTCAACGTTTTATTTCCCCACGCTTTGTTGAGAATCCTGACTGACCTAAGCAGTGGATGCTTTCAACAAATGGAACGCAGCATAAGGCCCGACAACTTTGTTAGGAAGACTCAGTAAGAAGCTCATTTGCTCTAATCATGTTTTATTTGAGGATTATGCCGAATATACCAGCTCCAACAGGAAGCACATATCTGTGCTGAAAGATACAAACATCCCATCAGTCGGCATCCTGGTGAGAGTGGATTGTTTAATTGACTGTTTTGTTCTGTTCTTATTTTTTCAATGAAACGGCTCTGAAGAAGTCTGCCATGATTAGTGGTAGAAAACTCAGAACGTGTTCGCTTACGCTGTTGTTGTTTGTGAAATCAATGCATCCAGGAAAGACGCTCTGGTAATACTTCAAATACGAAAAATACTGTAGGTTTTACATGTTATCATGAATTTACCTTTTACTACAATACATACATACCTACAGAATGTCAGTGAAATGGTGTGGGAAGTTTTTGGATAGTTTTTGGAAGGATTTATCAGAATCAGAATCACTTTATTAATCCCCGAGGGGAAATTGAGATTTTCAGCACAATCCCATTCAAGATCAGACAAACATTACAGGGAGACAGAAAAATAATCGCTGATGGGTCTGCCAACTTCCGGCGCCCGTTACAAAAAAAAAAGGTGAGAAACAGGTAAACGTTGGGGGGGGGGTAAAACAAATATTCAGTCAAAGGCTGGACTCCAGGGAGGGGTCCAGGCTGAGGCAAAAGGGACACAAACTCATAGCCATAGCACACATAAACACGTTACATAAAATCCACAAAACTTGCAACAGAGGGGAGGGAGTATGAGCTACGGAGGCCGGCTGCTGCTGTATAAGCGCTACTCATCCGTCCATCGCCCCCAAGGGGATATATGCAGATTGTGCAATATTTTACTATTTGGAACGCACAGAAAAGGGAAAATTCAAGACAAAGTTATATGTTTTTGGTAACACTTTAGTATGGGGAACATATTCTAAGTAACAGAGACTTAATTTAGAGTTATTTGGTTAGGGCCAGGGTTAGAGGGTTAGGGTTATAATAAGGCCATGCCAAATAAGGCATTAATAAGTACTTAATAATGACTAGTTAAGAGCCAATATGTTACTAATTTGCATGTTAATAAGCAACTAATTAATGATGAATATGTTCCCCATACTAAAGTGTTACCATGTTTTTTTTACTGGTGCACAAAATGAACCGTGCATGAACATCACCTTGTTCAAACAACAAAACCAATGCAGTGCATAAACTCACAACAAATTACACACCTGCAAATCAGTCTGACTTCTGCTGTTGCCGTATCCGTAATACGCCGATAGGGAGCAGTTTTTATTTACACGATGAGTCGGGTGTGTTTTGACCTCCGCCGAACCCCTGAGCCCGACTCACCGAACCCCTAGGGTTTGATTGAACCCAAGTTAAGAACCACTGGTATATACAATTTGAAAACAATTAATTGACTCCTTTTTTGATGATTTAATTTGGTTTAAAACTTTTTTTTTGCCTGTGGTTTAGTTGAAGTTTTTTATTTTAGTGGCAGAGTCAACCACCATTTTGCCAACTCTGATCATATTGAGCTGACGGTAGTTCAAGTACAGTACAAAGTGATGCAAAGCAGTTTTCAATAAAAATGTCAGTTTTTGAAATCACATTTTTAAAATGTTTTGGTCAATCTATACATTATACATTATCTCTTGCATGAAGTGATTTTGAAGTGACAAATGCATCCGAATATCTGCGGTTAAAAAGCTTGCTCAAAAGCGTGCCTGGTGTTCCTCGGTGTTCCATGGTCACAAAAGGCTTCATGCAACATTTCCATTTGTAATTGCACATCTTGCTCCGACATCACAGCGTTCAGACGCTATTTTGCAATTTATGAGTTGAAGATAAGTGGACTTCATGAATCAAAGGAAGCCACTGTTGCTTCCTCTGACTTCAAAAAGGCTTCTATATGAATACAAACAAAAGTAATGAGTCTCTGTAGATGAAGAAGACCGTCTTATCCTCTTATAATACAAATTAGATTTGTTTATTTCCATCATATGCATAATTCAGCCAAAGAAAAGATCCCTGCCGTCTCGATGGTGCAGACAATAGAGCGCACATTGAACTGTCTCCAATCCAGCCAGCCAGGAGAACAAGGAGGAAAGTGAAGGTCTGGTATCTGTGAGCGTAAGCTTGAAAACGACAATTTAGCAATTGTCATGAAACAAACACAATTTGAATGCCGAATCCTTCAGTGGGCTTGTGTGCTCTTTATCCTTTCTAAGAATACAGGCGCAACCTTTGCATGAGCTTGTTATGGCTTAATGCTGCAGTTGTGCAACAAGGCACGGAAAAAAGTTATTTGTGTGGATGAACGCTGTCGAGAACGTTTCTTGTCAGTTTAGAAAAAAAAAAGAACGAAAATCAGATTCCAACTTTTTTTGTGTGTGGGCTGTCGTAATCTGTTTTTTTTCCCCCCCTCCTCCAGTCCCTGTAGCGTGGTGCGGGAGATGTTAATGCAAATGATGCACCGCTTTCAGCCTCTTAGTTGCATGCTCCTGCATTTCAGCCCAGTTCGTTTTGGCCTGTCGCCGGACGGCTATTTCTGCCCACAGTGGGGAGGAATTTGCATAAACATCTACCCACGAACCCTGGCAAATGAGTCTGTCACTCAAAGGCTATGTGGGGAAGTGGAGGAGAAATCCAATCCTTTCTCAAGGGGCTTCTGTGACTGCTCTCACTGGCATCCCTTCTGTCGGGTTGGCAAGTGTCCCTAAGAATCTGGCCGTTGCGTACTTTATGTACGTCGGTACACGGCAGAGGTGTGGACTCGAGTCACATGACTTGGACTCGAGTCAGACTCGAGTCATGAATTTGATGACTTTGGACTCGACTTGACAAAATGTAAAGAGACTTGCAACTCGACTTAGACTTTAACATCAATGACTTGTGACTTCACTTGGACTTGAGCCTTTTGACTTGACATGACTTGCTACTTTCACCAAAACCCAAAGATTAAAAAGTTATTTGGGAGCGCGCCGCTCCGTATTTTTCATTTTCTCCGTCTGTGTCTATCAGCGTGTTGTTCCTGTCAGCTGGTGTGCTCTCATTACAACAGCCAATCAGATTAGATCTACGTTGTTTTCATCACACAGCATTCATCCAATCAAATTGCAGGACAACCACTGAACAAGAGTTGTCAAACAATGCGGCAGTGAGAAACAATTATGCCAAAGTTAATTTTGTTCGGGTATAAAAACTACGACTTGGTGAACAAAAAACGAATTGCCGTATGCAAATCACGCAGTTCGAATATTACAGACGGAGACGCAACAACTTCCAACTTCGTTCGACATTTGAAGATGCACAAAGAAGGGTAAGTTTTGAATGTAAGATAACGTTTATTGGCTAAGTAACGTAAGTTTTATTTGCTGTGTAGTTAAATCAGTGAGGCTGTAAACTCACTGCTAACGTTATAACCTTAGACGTCTTATAAGGGTACGCAGCATCGAGCGCTACTGCCTACAGGCGCAGACGAGACGCGGGGCCGCCATCTTGGAGTGGTGATCCGCTCCACTCAGCGCAATTCATTTGGCAGGAGCAATGAACTGTCAGCGCATTTAATTCATCTTACCTCACTGAATACCACTGATTTTCACGCGCTTTTTTGTCATACGTGTAGCTATGATAAAGGAAACATGTTTTGGCGTGTTTTATTATTCATAGTTTGCTTAACAGTAATATAATATTCTTATACGCTATAAGTGACCAGACGTCCGAGATCAAAACTGGGAATATAATCCCAGAGAAAGGGGAAAAAAACGGTCAGCTATTTTTAAATTGAAGAAACAATATGATTAGGTTATGTATACATGCGTATATCCTACATAAACAATGTATGAATACATTATATATATATATATATATATATATATATATATATATATATATATATATATATATATATATATATATATATATATATATATATACATATATATATATATATATATATATATATATATATATATATATATATATATATATATATATAATGTATTCATACATTGTTATATATATATATATACATATATATATATATATATATATATATATATATATATATATATATATATATATATATATATATATATATATATATATATATATATATATATATATATATATATATATATATATATCTTATAGACTGTATCTCTGTTGCTGCAGCAGCAGAGAGTTTATTCTGTCTTGGCAATTTGTATTGATATTTTGTATTACATTCTTCCCTTAAATGATCATGTTTACAGTCATTGTTTTATATGTATTTTTTATGTATGTCGCTTTGGATAAAAGCGTCTGCCAAATACTTCAACATAAACATATATAAACACCTGAAAGTCTTTATATCAGCTAAAACCACCAATCTGTTTCACTGGATTCAGAATAAAACCAAATTCTGTCTTACCCAACAATGTTAGTATTTGAATATTGTTACTTGAAGACTTATTCCTGGTTACAATTATACTGTTAAGAAAGTATTGTCTTATATTTTGCCTAAAATGAGAATGCATCATAATCAGTGGCGGCTGGTGAATTTTGTTTTAGGTGGGGCTGAAAGTTTGTAAACCAAACCCCTGTAGGTGCGTCATCCTCCCCCAGAAGATTTCTTTGTGATTTTCACATACAAATATTGAAGATCTTTGCTCCTTCTCAACTCTGTGGTAATATTATTTTCATAAAATACAACCAATAGTACATTAATGTTAAATCTTACTTGTGAAAAGTAATCCCCCGATTCCTATTTTCAACAGTCCGCTCATTTGAGTAGGAAAACGCTGAACACCATCTTTATTTTCTACCTGTCAACTGTCAGTTTAGGCTGCTCGCCGGCTCCTCGTCACTACTTCAAGATGGCGGCCAAATTGCTCGCGTCACAGCAACCAATGCTGCTTCTACTTATAAGATGTCTATGGTTATAACGTCATTGCAAACACGGCAATCTGTTGCGTCCACTGCAGTTCGCTACCTTATTCATACTTTTTGCCAAGTGATTTTTTTAAGCAGGGTTGCATGAGGTACCTACACAACGTTACGTTAGTCAATGTATCACACACAGTAACGTAACGTTAGACGGCGGTCAGCAGCACTGTGTATTTTAGCCACCTACAAAAACACAAACATAGTCAAATAAAGGTCAGTTAAAATGTATACTATATTAACAATATGTGTACATATTGCATAGGGCCCTGACATCTAAAAAGTACAACTCTGTTCATTGTTTTGTTCATGTTTTTGTTATGTTTTTCATATGTACGCACACATAAACACACATACAGTACGAGATGAGATCAATGAGATGAGGTAAGAACAGGATAGAAAGTGCTGTGGAACTAGTTACAATGCAATATGCCATGGAAATACAATGTTAACACTTTTGTGCAAATAAGTACAGTTGCACTTGTTTTTTCAAATGTGTTTATTCCGTAAAAGAATGAGTTAAATGTTTAAAATTACTGGATAATAGTGCTATTATGAAGTGCAATGTCAGCACTTTTTTTTCCCTGCAATTTCAAATGCACTTGTTTTAATAAATAAATACAGCGTTTTAAAAGCACACACAATCTGTGTAAATATATTAGTTTGTGGTTAAAAGGACTTGAAAGGACTCGAAATTCAAAATGCAGGACTTGGGACTTGACTTGAGACTTTCCAGTCTTGACTTTGGACTTGACTCGGGACTTGCCTGTCTTGACTCGGGACTTGACTCGAGACTTGAGGGCAAAGACTTGAGACCTACTTGTGACTTGCAAAGCAATGACTTGGTCCCACCTCTGGTACACGGCAGCGGCACATTATATTTCAGCCTTTTGTCGTTAGTCCATCCACGCGGTTGAAAAGCAGCCAGTCGCACAGATGAATTGTTTAGACACCTATGTCTCAATCCGTGATACAGTATATATAAAAGAATAGTAGACCCGTAAAAGCCAAATGCATTGATGTACATGGCAATAGTTGTATGGAGCATTTTTTATTTTAAAGCAATAGAAAAAGTTTTTTGACTGTTATTAGACCGCTAAAGTGGATTTATATGCTTTCTCTGCCATCACTATGTTGCCAATGAAGATTTTATTGTTCTTTTTGACAAACCTATATTTATGAGCAGTTAATCATTCCTCCTTTTCAGCAAGGTGAAGCAACACGTTTTCACAAAGCACATTAAAGCAAGTTAAAAAACATTAGTTACCGTAGTTACGCCAGGAGGTTATGCAATTGTTGCCGATTGCCACCGTAAATTCTGGACCACTGCTGGGTTGTTACTGACGTCACGTCAGGCTCAAATCTCGACCAAAGAATACCGGTGGTGGTGGTCAAGCTGTGAGGATCCGGTGCCCGGATCATAGTTTGTTTGCGTTTTCGATTCACTTGTGTTAAAGATGTCTGATAATGGCTTTATTGCCAATATCCGATATTCCGATATTGTCCAACTCCTAATTACCGATTCCGATATCAACCGATACCGATATATACAGTCGTGGAATTAACACATTATTATGCCTAATTTTGTTGTGATGCCCCGCTGGATGCATTAAACAATGTAACAAGGTTTTCTAAAATAAATCAACTCAAGTTATGCAAGAAAATGCCAACATGCCATATTTATTATTGAAGTCACAAAGTGCATTATTATTTTTAACATGCCTCAAAACAGCAGCTTGGAATTTGGGACATGCTCTCCCTGAGAGAGCATGAGGAGGTTGAGCTGGGGTGTATACTATAGCGTCCTCGAAGATTTAGTACTGAAAGGGGTTCTGGGTATTTGTTCTGTTGTGTTTATGTTGTGTTACGGTGCGGATGTTCTCCCGAAATGTGTTTGTCATTCTTGTTTGGTGTGGGTTCACAGTGTGTTATGTTAAGTTAAGTTAAAGTACCAATGATTGTCACACACACACTAGGTGTGGTGAAATGTGTCCTCTGCATTTGACCCATCCCCTTGTTCACCCCCTGGGAGGTGAGGGGAGCAGTGGGCAGCAGCGGTGCCGCGCCCGGGAATCATTTTTGGTGATTTAACCTCCAATTCCAACCCTTGATGCTGAGTGCCAGGCGCATATTTGTAACAGTGTCAAAGTTGTTTATACGGCCACCCTCAGTGTGACTTGTTTGGCTGTTGACCAAGTATGAATTACATTCACTTGTGTGTGTGAAAAGCCGTAGATATTATGTGTTTTAGGTTGCACGATTGCACCAAGAAAAATTCCTAGTTTGTGAACCCGTTCTCAAACAATGGCAATAAAACTTTTCTGATTCTGATATTATGTGACTGGGCCGGCACGCAAAGGCAGTGCCTTTAAGGTTTATTGGCGCTCTGTACTTCTCCCTCCGTCCGTGTACACAGCGGCGTTTTAAAAAGTCATGAATTTTACTTTTTGAAACAGATACCGATAATTTTGAAACCGATACCGATCATTTCCGATATTACATTTTTAAAGCATTTATCGGCCGATAATATCGGCAGTCCAATATTATCGGACATCCCTAACTTGTGCTTTCAACCTCTGGTTAGTGTTCGGGACGCTCACCTGTTCCCGGGCACTAATCAGAGAGCTATTTAACCCATCCTTTGGCCTCACTCGGCCTGGTGGTTTTGTTTGCTCCCATGCAACAAAGTTACGTTCTCGTTTACGCTCCTAGTCCTTATTGTTACCAGCATCTTTTGGCTATTTTTCTCGTTTTCCGTGCAGTGGGCACCGCGCAGCATATTTTTGTCTGCAGTTAAGAATAAATAATTCTTCTCACCTGCAAGCCGCATCCTGCATCTGGAAAAGACGACCTCCGGCATCACAATGCCACGACAACACAACACAAGCTAGTGTAATGGTTCAGTGGAGAAGGAGACGGCACTGAGGCAGGCACGTCCTTTAGCCGTAGGCTTATTTATTAATATAATAAAATGACGTGTGTAATAAATCCAAATGTGTATGGTGTGACTATGTGGTGCGTCCAGCTGGTGAGTGTTACCGTACAATGTTGAAGGTGCGTGTTGTGAGAGGTGCGGAAGTCCAGAAAGGGCAGGGCATGCTCGGAGGTCCGTGGGCAAGCAAGAGATTTGGGGGTGCAACGTGTGCATTTGGTCATGTCTTTTCCATAATGAGGGTGAGTCCATAACGTGCTAAATAGCTGACCAAATACTTGTGTGAGTGTGTTTGATTTAAAATGAACAATTTCATTGGTACACTGTGACTCGTTCAGCAATTTCTTTTTTTAATTGTTTACATTTTTTTATTTTTTTGGGCTTATGCAATCTTCTTTGATGCGCGGCAGTCCACGAATTGATTAAGGTATTTTTCTATTTTGTACTGTTCTGTGTGTTTCCTTTCTCAAAGGCTAGGTTGATAGACTTTGGCTTTGGGGCTGCGTCGTGTGCATTTGATCGTGTTTTCTCCATGATGATGGTGAGTCTATATCGCGCTAAATAGCTGACCAAATAATTGTGTAAGTGTGTTTGATTTAAAGTGAACAATTTCATTGGTACACTGTGACCCAGTCAGCAATTTATTTTTTTGAATTGTTTAAATTTTTTTAATTTTTTGGGTCTTATGCAATCTTCTTTGGTGCGCGACGGTCCCCGAATTGGTTGTGGTATTTTTCTAATATGTAAGGTTCTGTGTGTTTCCTTTGTTGATGGCTGCGTTGATAGACTTTGGCTTTGGGGCTGCGTCGTGTGCATTTGGTCATGTTTCTCCATAATGAGGGTGAGTCCATAACGCGCTAAATAGCTGACCAAATACATGTGTGAGTGTGTTTAATTTAAAGTGAACCATTTCATTGGTACACTGTGACCCATTGTGCAATTAATTTTTTTGAATTTTTGAATGTTTTGAATTTTTTTTATTTTATGGGTTTTATGCAATATTTTTCAGCGCGCGGCGGTCCCCGAATTGGTTGTGGTACTTTTCTATTATGTAAGGTTCTGTGTGTTTCCTTTGTCGATGACTGGGGTTGATAGACTTTGGCTCTGGGGCTGCGTCGTGTGCATTTGGTCATGTCTTCTCCGTGATGAGGGTGAGTCCATAACGCGCTAAATAGCTGACCAAATATTTGTGTGAGTGTGTTTGATTTAAGGTGAACAATTTCATTGGTACACTGTGACCCGTTCAGCAATTTCAATGGTATGATGTGATGAGGCGAAATTTATTATGTGAAGCTCATGAACCCGTAAAAATCCATAAATCAGTCACAGTAATATAAAAACAAACAACAAAAACGCAGTGTTCAAAACGTGGGGAAAAGGCTCCCGCGTGTAGTCTGGAAATGACCATAGTCAGTCAGCAACACAGCTTAACCAGTTATGGGAAGATTTTGATGAAACTCTCACTGGAGTCTTATTATAGTTGCCTTCTACTGAACAACATCTATCGAGCTAACAATTTTTCTTTGTGTCAGGAGCAACATTTTTTTATTTTTTTTTTTACTTTCAACAGCGGGTCTCATGCTAACTTACAGTGTGTTTGTGTGTTATTTTTTGAAGTAAAGAACAACACTCTACGCCATGAAAGATTTACTGTTCGACATTTGAGAAAAGAAAGATATCATAGTAAATGTTTGACCTTTTTGTGAGTGCACTCCTTTTAATATTTTTGGAGGGTTTTATTGGAATCTTCGCACACAAAACAACAAGGCATCAAAACAAGTACATAAATCATAGAGAGTATGAAATGAGTGCAATTTTTCAACCTCACTTTGAAGTTTACACACACCTTCTCTTTGATTTTGGAAACTGATAATTACAATATGTATGTATGTATGTATGTATGTACGTATGTATGCAATGAGCCATGATCTGTATATCCATCCATCCATTTTCTACCGCTTGTCCCTTTCGTATACTGTAGTTTGTATACTGTAGTTGTGTGCCCTTTTTTCTTTTCCTTCCTCAGTCATTCGTCTAAACTTGTTTAGAAGATGCTTTGAGGGTCTGCACTGGCTGATCGTATGTTATTTTTTGCTTATTCAGCTCATCACATTGGAGGGCAGGAGAGAGCAATAATAAAGTTAAACGCACAAAACAATTCAGTGTGGCTTTTGCATGCAAAAGTATACAGTCTGTTGGTAGACAATAGACTTTTATATTAGGTTCTGTGAAATACTTTTAAGTTTGCTCTGTAACAGTCTGTGTGGCCTTGTTGGTCTGGACCCCAGGATACAGAGACGTACGGCAAGTGCATAAAATAAGTCTGTTTTATTAGAGAAAATGCAGGGAATACAAAATAACAAAAATGTGCAGCTGGGAAGTGCACAAAGTGCAAACCCTAGTATGAAGTGCACAGCAAGTTGGGCTGACATAAGAAGCATCCTATTTGGCAAGCAGGGACAAGTGTGTCCTGATTGCCAATCTGGAACAGGTGAGGGTACCAGCACTCAGACCACAGGAATGGGAGCAAAAAAGAAGTGACATTTGAATTCAAGTAGTTGCGATGAAAGTGTTGGCCCTGCGATGAGGTGGCGACTTGTCCAGGGTGTACCCCGCCTTCCGCCCAATTGTAGCTGAGATAGGCTCCAGCGCCCCCCGCAACCCCGAAGGGAATAAGCGGTAGAAAATGGATGGATGGATGGAAATACACTGTTTCAGCATAAGTACAAATCAGAGTTCATCATTTTTTTTCAAAGGGTTGTGGTCTACTCTGGTGGTTCCACTTAGTAATGCCACAATGTATCGATATGACTAATTATTGCGATATTTTATGTTACGATATGGTTATCGATACCTATCTTTTTTTCCCTCTATACATTTTGTTTATTGTTCTTCCTTAGCAGGGGGAGTCACCAAAGTGGGAAACGAGGTCCGACAAAATGCCTTAGCTCACTTGCGTGCGAGGGAGGGTTGATAATAAGGCCAGTGATATCGGGATTAAAATTTTTTCTGAGGGAAAAACTGAAATATTTTGACTGCATCCCAATTGCACTGTATGTGTTGAACTTGCTTTGGTAAAACTATATTGATTTAAAAAAAAGTAATGATAATAAAAAAGACGACTCTAAAGTAAATAATAATATACGTAATTTTATTGGATGGATGGATGGAAGGTCCTATATTTTTCTTCAAATACTTTGGTAACAAAATCACTGGCTTAATCCATTATTAGATCTTACAATTATGCTCAAGAGACACATTCTCTTAAAGAGACAGTAACATGCACAGAGCGCAACATAAACATAGGATTAATTAAATATTGTCAGATTAACAGGAATTTTTAAAATTAAGTTTATCTCCATCCCCGTGAATCGAGACGGCATGCATTTAGTGTCACAACATGCAAATGCCAAATATTTTTGTTATGTTTTTAATTAATACATTTGCTCTATTTGAACGACATTTGATGTTTAAAAATGGCATCATTTGTCAGACACCTAAAATGAAAAGTTTAATTTGTAGTGCACTAAAATAGTATACTTGTTTTATTGCTTGTTTGTACTGTAAAATATTAACTATGACACATATATATATATATATATATATATATATATATATATATATATATATATATATATATATATATATATATATACACACACAGTACAGGCCAAAAGTTTGGACACACCTTGTCATTCAATGCATTTTCTTTATTTGTATGACTATTTACATTGTAGATTATCACTGAAGGCATCAAAACTGTGAATGAACACATGTGGAGGTATGTACTTAACAACAAAAGGTGAAATAACATGTTTTATATTACAGTTTCTTCAAAACAGCCACCCTTTGCTCTGATTACTGCTTTGCACACTCTTGGCATTCTCTCGATGAGCTTCAAGAGGTAGTCACCTGAAAGGGTTTTCACTTCACAGGTGTCACAGTTGTGATGCCTTCATTGACAATCTACAATGTAAATAGTAATGAAAATAAAGAAAACACACTGAAATGAGAAGGTGTGTCCAAACGTTTGGCCTGTACTGTATATATATATATTTTTATTTTTTTATTTTTGTTGTAGTGCCATATCGAAATATTACCATGAGCCATATATTGCGTATCATATTTAAACATAAATACCCTAGTTCTTCATTATATATTTTTTTTAAGCAGTAGTACATGTTCGTGGAGTGTGTTCATAGAAATGAATTCCTTTACTTGCACTCACCACGTTGAGTGATAACCTGCAACTGACAGTAGTACAAATGAAGTGCAGTGAATTATATATTTGTATTGCGCTTTTCTTTAGTGACTCAAAGCGCTTTATCCCATTATCTAAGTTCCATTTAAACCAGTATTGGTGGAACTCGGGGCAGGTAGGGTAAATTGTCTTGCCCAGGGACGCAACGGATGTGACTAGGTTGGCAGAAACGGGGATTGAACCTGGAACCCTCGAGTTGCTGGCACGTCCGCTCTACCAACTGAGCAAAAACAACAAAAAAACAAACTAAATAAATGATGATTCCAAGACTCATTTGATTGATTGATTGAATTATTCAGCCTGAACAGAAGGGGAATGCAGGGGGCTTCATTAGTGATTCAGTGTGATCAGATTAAAGTGACATACAGTACGTCAAAACCAGCACAGAACGGGTGTGCCGCAGTCTGCCTCCTTAAGTCAGTCGTCAGACGCTCCATCACTGAAAATCAATACTTAACATTGCTGTCACATTCGGCACATTGCTAACCTGCCAATATCGCAGAAGATTCGAAACTCATTCCTCACTGACGTGTACCACGATTACACACAGCCGTGTTGTGCATAGACACTGCTTACCATTTATCTTAAGCGCGCCTGCAGCCTGCTGCTCGATTGAACATGCCGACACACTGCTGAGACGTTCCTGTAGCAGCCAGTGCACATGGCTTAACAATGCCTGGACATACAATTTGCAATCGATCACTCTAATAAAGCTGAGTGGACATTTAGCACTGAAATTGGATCGAATTGCACAATCTTGGCTCTAACCGACTGGGCATGTTTGTCCAATATGCAGTGCTGTCTGTTTTAACGGCTTCATGGCAGTAGTTCTCAAATAGTGGGATATTTTTTATTACAGTGGAACGTCGATTTCACAAACTTAATTGGTTTTTCAACATGGTTTGTAAACCGAAAAGTTGGTATGGTGAGTTCTCCATAAGAATCAATGTAAACACAAGTCCCTATTTTAGTGAGAAATGCACACCTGAAAGACACTATAATGTATATCAAACCAACATAAGGGTGTAATGGCTCAACAATCTTGTTTTTATCCAAACAACCCAACAACATTACAGCAAGGTTAAATGTCAACAAAAATGGAAAATCATTTTACTTTGTATCTGGGAATAGTTGTGACATTGTTGAACACTCTGGGGGTTTTGGAGTGACAAACAGTCGCTTCACGTAGTCACTGCTAGCATTAGCACAAACCAGCAGTGTGAGGCGATCCTTCATCGGCTTGTATCCAGGTAGTGCCTTCTCCTCCTCTGTAATACAAGGTCCGCCGTGGCATATTTTTTCCGTTTCATTACAATTAAAGACTTGATTTTCGGAGGGTGATTTAGGAGTGACCCTATCTGAGAAGAGCTGGACAGAGATTTTAAAGTGAGTTTATAAATCTTCTATTTGTGCTAGACACAGCCTTATTCAATGCAAGCTAATACATCGTACCTATTATACCAAGGTCCGGCTGGCTAAGATGTAAGACATAATATCGGTTTTATGTAATCTGTATCAACAGTCTCCAGCTAATTTAATAAATATGTTTTGGCTATGTAATCCCTGTGCAGTTATTGGACTGAATTTTTTAATAGTATGTCTTTCGTAATTGGCAAAAAAATTGAACTAAATTCTCCAAGCGGACTATTTGGTAGTTCTCTGTCATCTTCTCTCAGCAAATCCGAAACAAACTTGGTAGCATTAATTCCTTTATTGGCGAGAAGAGTCATTGTGCTAAATGTAAAGGCTGCGGCACACTCCTGCCACACCTACTGGATTACAGATCATCTTTGTTTCCTTAAATTGGTGAAAATTAGGTTGACGTCGATTGGTTGTTCTGTGAAGTTTCAGGAAGTATGTGGTGGTGTCCCAAAATATGTGAAAGAGACTGATCTCAAATTGAAAAGTAATTGAAAGGTAGATAATTGATGAGCCTTTTGTCTGCTTTTGTGTATTGCTGCACTGTTTAGGGGACATTCATGTCAATATTTGCCTGTACTTGATAGGCTCCAGCGCCCCCCGCGACCCCGAAGGGAATAAGCGGTAGAAAATGGATGGATGGATGTTTGACTGATGCATTTTTGTTTGATTTTATTTATCTATTTATTTTGTTGGCTACTTTCTTTGGGGGGTTTAATTGTATTTCTGAACTGTATATGTCCAAAAGTTCAATAAACAAATGTTAAAAAAACAACAACGATTTAAAACTTGCTAAGGAACAAAGCCCCATTCGCTGATAAAATCCTCAAACTGAAGGTGCCGCAAGCCGGAGGCTACAATAACTAGCTAAATTGCAAGCTGTATAGCTTGTCTAGCAACCTGAAGCTATACAGCGAGACTGTGAGAGTTTGGACACACTGAAAGAGTTTCTGATCGCACAAAGTGATCTAAGAAACAGAGCTCTGACCGGCGCGAGGTACGACAATTGCGGCCGCTAGCCGTCAAAGCTTTTCCAAATGGCCGCGCATGTGAGTACCGGATGTCAACAGGATAAATAATTAAAAACCACAACAAGCTGTCAAAATTATTGCAGGAAAACCAGCGGCAATACAGAACACGGAGAAAAAGCATCGAAATTAGGTACTGTTAGCTAATTTTTTCCTCAGCCTGATTAGTACTGTTTATGTCGGCACTAGTGTCATTAAATAACTAATATTAAAGGCCTACTGAAATTATTTTTTTTTATTTAAACGGGGATAGCAGATCTATTCTATGTGTCATACTTGATCATTTCGCGATATTGCCATATTTTTGCTGAAAGGATTTAGTATAGAACAACGACGATAAAGATTGCAACTTTTGGTATCTGATAAAAAAAAGGCTTGCCCCTACCGGAAGTAGCGTGACGTAGTCAGTTGAACATATACGCAAAGTTCCCTATTGTTTACAATGACGGCCGCATGAAGTGAGAGAGATTCGGACCGAGAAAGCGACAATTTCCCCATTAATTTGAGCGAGGATGAAAGATTTGTGGATGAGTAAAGTGCAAGTGAAGGACTAGTGGGGAGTTGAAGCTATTCAGATAGGGAAGATGCTGTGAGAGCCGGGGGTGACCTGATATTCAGCTGGGAATGACTACAACAGTAAATAAACACAAGACATATATATACTCTATTAGCCACAACACAACCAGGCTTATATTTAATATGCCACAAATTAATCCTGCATAACACCTGCGTGTTTGTTATGCTAGCTCCTAGCTCCTCTGCTAGCTCCTAGCTCCATAGAACACGCCAATACAATTCAAACACCTGATCAACACACACAATCACTCAGCCCAAAAGACCGTTCACCTAACCCAAGGTTCATAAAGCTTATATATTTTTAAAAAGTTACGTACGTGACGCGCACGTACGGTACGGTACGTGTTATGCTAGCTCCTATGCTAGCTCCTAGCTCCATAGAACACGCCAATACAATTCAAACACCTGATCAACACACACAATCACTCAACCCAAAAGCCCGTTCACCTAACCCAAGGTTCATAAAGCTTATATATTTTTAAAAAGTTACGTACGTGACGCGCACGTACGGTACGGTATGTGTTATGCTAGCTCCTAGCTCCTATGCTAGCTCCTAGCTCCATAGAACACGCCAATACAATTCAAACACCTGATCAACACACACAATCACTCAGCCCAAAAGACCGTTCACCTAACCCAAGGTTCATAAAGCTTATATATTTTAAAAAAGTTACGTACATACGCAAAAAAAAGTTGCGCACATACGGTCAAGCGATCAAATGTTTAGAAGCCAAAGCTGCATACTCACAGTAGCACGTCTGCGTCTTTGTCATCCAAATCAAAGTAATCCTGGTAAGAGTCTGTGTTGTCCCAGTTCTCTACAGGCGTCTGTGTATCGAAGTCAAAAGTCCTCCTGGTTAGAGTCTCTGTTATCCGAGTTCTTCCATCTTGACTGCATCTTTCGGGAATGTAAACAAAGAAGCGCCGGCTGTGTACTGTTGTGGCTGACTACGTTCGAAAAATACGTCCATTTTGCACCGACAACTTTCTTTGCTTGCTCAGCTTCCTTCTCCATAATGCAATGAACATGATTGCAACAGATTCACGAACACAGATGTCCAGAATACTGTGGAATTATGAAATGAAAACAGAGCTTTTTCGTATTGGCTTCAATGTGGAAGGCATACCCGTGTTCCCCGGTCTACGTCACGCGCATACGTCGTCCTCAGAGGCGTTTCGAACCGGAAGTTTAGCGGCAAATTTAAAATGTCACTTTATAAGTTAACCCGGCCGTATTGGCATGTGTTATAATGTTAAGATTTCATCATTGATATATAAACTATCAGACTGCGTGGTCGGTAGTAGTGGGTTTCAGTAGGCCTTTAAGTACTTATTCCTAATAATATGTGGTGTATATGGGGGACGGCGTGACGCGTTTGGGAGAGTGGCCGTGCCAGCAATCTGAGGGTTCCTGGTTCGATGCCCAGCTTCTACCATCCTAGTCACGTCCGTTGTGTCCTTGGGCAAGACACTTCACCCTTGCTCCTGATGGCTGCTGGTTAGCGCCTTGCATGGCAGCTCCCGCCATCAGTGTGTGAATGTGTGTGTGAATGGGTGAATGTGGAAATACTGTCAAAGCGCTTTGAGTACCTTGAAGGTAGAAAAGCGCTATACAAGTATAACCCATTTATCATTTATTTATTTAGTCACGTCCGTTGTGTCCTTGAGCAAGACACTTCACCCTTGCTCCTGATGGGTCGTGGTTAGGGCCTTGCATGGCAGCTCCCACCATCAGTGTGTGAATGTGTGTGTGAATGGGTGAATGTGGAAATAGTGTCAAAGCGCTTTGAGTACCTTGAAGGTAGAAAAGCGCTATACAAGTATAACCCATTTACCATTTACCATATATACCTGCTTAGTGGCTTAAACCCCGGCCGAGTCATACCAAAGACTATAAAAACGGGACCCATTACCTACCTGCTTGGCACTCAGCATCAAGGGTTGGAATTGGGGGTTAAATCACCAAAATGATTTCCAAGCGCGGCCACCGCTGCTGCTCACTGCTCCCCTCACCTCCCAGGGGGTGGAACAAGGGGATGGGTCAAATGCAGAGGGTCATTTCACCACACCTAGTGTGTGCGTGACTATCAGTGGTACTTTAACTTTAACTTTATGTATGCAACTTGGTCAACAAATATTTCTGTATGCAATTGATTTACTCAAAATTGCATCGAGCAGTCAGACACTTTCCTATGTTGCAGGAAAGGTTATTATTACACTTAACCTCTTTGCCATCTGTGGTCTTAAAATAAAAAAAGGAAATTCCCAAATAAAAAAGCCAAGATTTGCCGATGTCATGCATGATGATGTTTGATCTCCCGAGACGTGTTTAATTGTTGATCCATCAAGTCTCTTATGGCAAATTCTTTGCTTAAAAATCCAAAAGTTGTCATCCAACACAGAAGACAAATTAGATGGTTAAATGTTCTCGGCAGCATTTTACAAAAAGCAAAAGACTCTCCCACACAAGATTCATAATGAAAGGTGGCAAATAAAAAGGCCTTTGGATGGCTGAATCACTACAGTGCCACCCCAGCTTGTCTCCAAAAAAAAAACACTTCTAAGATAAAAACCCCCAGTCGGCCATTGTGTTCCGCCAAGAGCTTTTTTTTTGTCTTTTAATTTCCACAACAATGGACTAGACTATAATACAATTTTAAATTGGGTGATATTTTGATATTTTTCCACATTTAAAACACTTCCTTGTGGTCTACATAACATTTAATGGGTCTTTGTTCAATATTTTGTCAATATTATGTTCTACAGACCATCTTTTATAGCTGCTTTCTGAACGTGTCTTCAAGATGTGCCGTCTGTGGGCGGTCTTATTTACATGCCTCCACTTCGACAGCGCTTCCATATTGAGTCTCCTGACAGATTTAAGTTCAAACTATACGCTGCTTTGTAATAGAAATAGCAAAAGCGGAGGATGCATGTGCATGTATGAGCCAGTCTGCCCCCACAACATGAGGATAGAGAAAAAGAAGGAACTTATGACTACAGCGTTGGACTACAATAGTAGACATGGAAAGGGTGAAATAGATCAAATTTGTAGGTGTAATAATTGACGATAAAAGGAACTGAGAATCACATAAAAAATATACAACATAAGTTGGAAAAAAATATTTATTTAATGAGTAAAGCTAAGAATACCCCGCCTTCCGCCCGAATGCAGCTGAGATAGGCTCCAAAAGGGACAAGTGGTAGAAAATGGATGGATGGATGGATGTTCTAGACCAAATATCATTCCATATTCTTTACTGGTCACTGGTGTTATCATCCAGTATCAAGGTTATTGTGTAGAAATATGGGGAACTAATTAAACAAGTACACTTCTTTCATTAAACATTACAAAAAAGGTCTGTCAGAAAAATACATAAAGTTTGAATTGGATTGAATCAAAAGTATTGAAATTCAATAATTTGGTGCATTTGCAAACAGCCAAAATTGATACGTCGGGGTCGCATAGTTGTGCGCTAGTCGTTTCCCCAAGATGTAGATGGACGTCCGGAAGCAGCGTGCAGGTGAGAGAGATGATTTATTTCCACAATCAAGCCAGAATACAAAATGGTGCCGATTGCACGGGAAGCTATGGTAAAGCTTAGCAAACGACTAGCCAAAACAGGAACAAGAAGCAGGAAGAACCAAAGGACAAAATTGCAATAAGAAATGAACAAACTCCTGCTAACAAAAAGAGAAGCATTAAACTCGTTGTTTTGGTTTGGGAGTGCCCTCGAAACATATTTTGTAACATTGTTTACGTGTCGCAAATAAAACTGCCAGGCAGAGTATGGCGTGATGCAGGAATAAATAGCTCTCTGATTAGTGACCGGGATCAGGTGAGCGTCCCGGCCACTAATCAGAGGCAGGTGACAATAATCAGCACCTAAGGCAACAAAGAAAACAAACCCAAATTAACAACTAAGGAAATATTAAACTTCAACAAAAAATATGCACAAAGCAAATTATAACAACAAAAGAAAATAAATATAACCTTAGAGAAAAATTTAACTTTAAATACTTACTATGCACGTACAACACTCTAATCCTATAGCATATCAATATGTGGAATTAAATCGTAGAATGGATTAAGCAAAGAACTCAAACACTGTATTACTTTGATGCAGTTTTAACAAGTGTTTACAAAGTACAATGAAAAAGATTCATGATATACGTCTTAAACTTACTGAAAAAATTACTAATTTCATCATGTGTATCATAACTGACTCTACTATTTAATACAGTAAGAAAACAGTTGTATTTAGAATTCATTGATGTTTTTTGCGTTACAATTTAAGAAGAGGAAGTTAACAAATGTGCTAGTAGTTGCTATGTGTCAGGACTTGGACTGTGGCGTGGTTTGTTCTCCCGAGGTGCAAATGATTTGGACCGGACATGGCTTGGAAGTGGGTACATGATTTAATATAATGACAATAAAAAGGAATAAACAAAAGGCGCGCACAAGGGCGGAAGTACAAAACTTGGCTATAAACACAAAACTAGCACAAAGGCAGAAACTATGAACAATGAAACAAAAACACTAACTGTGGCATTAATAAACAAAAACTTACTTAAATAAATGAGTTATACTTGCATAGCGCTTTTCTACCTTCAAGGTACTCAAAGCGCTTTGACAGTATTTCCACATTTACCCATTCACACACACATTCACACACTGATGGCGGGAGCTGCCATGCAAGGCGCTAACCAGCAGCCATCAGGGGCAAAGGGTGAAGTGTCTTGCCCAAGGACACAACAGACATGACTAGGAAGGTAGAAGGTGGGAATTGAACCCCAGGAACCAGCAACACTCCGATTGCTGGCACAGTCACTCTATCAACTTCGCCACGCCATCCCATGGCATGGAAGCTATGAAACAAGCAGCGTGAACTGAGCATGAAACAGAGTGGCAGGAGTGTGATGTCGCCAGGGAGACTTCCTGGCAACAATCGGTTTAAATAATAGTGACATGATTAGTGAAAACAGGTGCGTGACTCAAAACGTGAAACAGGTGTGTGACATGACGATGTGAACCAGGTGAAACTAATGGTTGCTATGGTGACAAACAAAAGTGCACAAAAAGTTCAAAAACAAAACCGAACATGACTAAAACAAAACATTATCACACAGACATGACACTATGAAGTGAAAAGGGGTAGGGTTAAGTCAGTTTTACTTCTTCCTACTCCTTTTCAGACATGTTGTAAAGACAAATGAAAATATGTGAAAAATGTGATGTATTATGTCATGTGTACATGTTTGAAATTAATTTCAACCAACCAATTAACAATGATGGACCCACGCAAAGCACTTTGGGGAAATCTTTATTACATATACTGTAGATACTCCGCTGATGTCACACCTGGGAAAAATGTCACACTAGGGGCAGATTTTGGAAGAAGTATGAAAGAAGGCAATATTGTTTTATAAATATCTCCGCAGTGCCTCCATGTTTCGATGTCAAATATTCGGGACTTACGCAGATCCCAAATACACAAAAACAGGTACTAATATAAGGTAAGAAAAGTTGGTCTTGCTTAATAGGTCTCCTTTAAATGAAAACAGAGATGCACATTGCCTGTTAAAGGGGAACTGCATTTTTTGGGGAATTTTGTCTACCATTCACAATTATTATGAAAGACATGACGACGGATAGAATTAAAACATTTATTTTAACTTGTAAATAAAAGTCTGCTTAAAGCGTAGCCAATGAGATTTCCTCTATATTGCCCATAATAGCCAATAAATAACCATTAAAAAAGCGACAACCATACTCCATTTACATTTCGTGATTTGAATATTAACCAAGTATTAGTGATATTGTTATTATAAGCGCTAACGCAGACGAACTATTTATAGCGACGTTCACTACCGTGTGTCCCTATATTTACGTCATCGAGTGGGCTGCTGCTTCCTCGCTTCCTTGTCCCTGTAAGTTTATTCTAGATCATAAATCATGCATTTCACCTGGACATGAGACATCTGAGTAGGTATTCCGACAAGTTGGTACACTTTGACAGCCATTTAGGACCCAAAAAAGGAGAGAACGACACAAAAAAACGCTTTGTCCCCCTCCAACCACCACGTTTATTTGTGAGGATTATGAGTCATTCTTCACCTAAATGGGAAGAATGCCTATCCTAGCAGTCGGCATCCTAATGACAGCCAACATTGTACAGTAAGTGGTGTTTCCTTATGTTTGTTGAAGTCTGCAGTGAGTAACAATCAGTGATGAAGAAAAACAAACAAACATTGTGATGCGTTTTTGAAATTAATGCGCCGCGTATGCTTAAAATGATCAAAATACATAAATATTAAATTGTATTATAAATGTGCCCATTACTACATTACATATGTACTTACATCATGTATACAAACCCTCAATAGAGGTGTTTGAGTGTTTTTTTAGGGGTTTGTAGGCGGAATTGCACGGCTCCCATAGGCTCCATTGTAAGCAAACTTTTGATCCCATTTATTTAATATTAAGAATGCAAAAAATAAAAATTTAAAAATCTGTCGTCATGTCTCTCATAATGATTGTGAACGATAGGAAAATTAGAAAAAAAAGTGCAGTTTCCCTTTAAAACTGCTCACAATAAATGTAGTTTGTAATTCTTGTTAAGGATTTGATTCATTATTTCCCTACGCAATATTTATTAGTAAAATGTTTTGGCACAGACATATTTACATGTTAGAGTGCTTTATTGGCTTTGATGGATGTCTGCACTCTTCTGATCATCCTATTATTTTTCTCTTCTGTCCTCTGTGTAGTGTCTGTCACTTTAAAAATGTGATGCAAATCAGGTTTGGCTGCCACGTGGAATTCTGTTTTCATTTCTTAGGCTTTGATTTGATGCGCTCAAAGGCTCCTTTTGTTTCCAAAGAAGACATTATTATTAGGCTATTTGGATGCGCGAAGCTGTGTTATATGTTTTGATTTGCTCTCTTTGAGTCATGCGTCCGTGGTGAAAGGTCACACGACACACAGCTGCAGTGTGTGCTTGTGTGTTTTGTGTTACCCTTATGAATCGAATGTAATATTAAATGGCACGGAAATAACTTGCCATTTCTCACGTGTGCTTGTGGTTCCTAACATTCTCTTTTCCTTCATGGAGAGGCATTCCATAGTGCTATCAATCAAGGTCCTTACAGTAAGTATGTGTAGTTAAATCTATACAATATTATACTCATTACATTTGAATATTAAAAAACACAGAGAAAATATCTCTAGGCTATTTTATTGTAATTATGACAGCAGCAGCATGGATCATCCCAGCTTTGCTGGAAAATGTTGTTTTGCTTTGTGCAGCAAAAAGTCACAAAGCTGCTTTAATAGTTTATGATCAACACAATGCATGAAATGAATAGCGAACCTGATGGTGTGGTGAGTTATAGCTAAATGCAGTTATCTAAAGTATTGGATAACAATACTATATTATTCGTCTTTATTAACCATTTAAGCCCTATTTAATACTTCAAAGAACGCCACTTTGCAGATCTACACACTTGTTGCAATGTATTTTGTGTGGGTGACTGATAAATAAACATGTCCTAAATCTTAAACACTCCAATAGCTTTTTAAGAACATGTAGGCAACACACTGTGTAGTTAGTTACAGTTTTTTTTTTCCATTTGCTTACACACAATTTTACTAACCGGGTGTTTTTTTTTCAAAAGGATTTACACACTTTTCCAAACACAACAATCAATGTTCTTCATTCCTAGATAATTTGCAAAATGGCACACTTCGGTCAAAACATATGCCCATTCATCAAAATAAAGCAATCATTTTATTGTCATCTCACTCACACAGACTTTCAAATGATAATACACCATTGGAGTGAGTTACCCAGAACAGTGATAAATACAAGACAAATTTGTAAAAAACCCTATTTTACTACAAGAAATCACATTTTTGGGTCATTTTTCCCGACCTTTTTAGCATATGTGATGAATGATTACTGTAACTTGACAAAATATGTTGGCAAATCCATAGCAATCGTCATTGTTTACTTTGAAGTGGGCCTATACGTAAGGACCTAAAGAGAAAGTAAAAATATACTGTAATCACCTCAAAAACTGCTCAACAATGATGCTGCAAACTGCAAATATTTATTTTTACCACAGTCAGGTAAAGTAACATATCAAAGTAGTCAACAATGACATGCAGTACAAATTCAAATCTGAGACAAATAGAAAGGTTTGAAAAAAAATCTGCAGATAAAGATGTGTGTATCACAATCCTAGTGTGTGTGTAAAGTGTGAAAATGTGTGTATCACAACCGTTATCTGTGTGCAAGATGTGAAGCTGTGTGTATCACAATCCTTATATGTGTGCAAGATGGGAAGGTGTGTGTAAAGCATCGTGTGTAATATTTCGCAAAAACGGTGAAGCATAGTCTATGCCAAATATTAGGCAAATCTGCACAGTGGTTTTGTTTACTTTGTGTAGACTTTTGTTAACTGTGAAAAAATTAAAAATGTACCGTGTAAGCAATTGGAAAAAACTGTATTAGTTCGTTCACTGGGATATCCCAGACTCAGATGGCTCTGGGTCTAAAGATCGTAGGAGAATGCGACATAAAAAGTGTATAAACTAAGTGAGTTGTATATTAAAGACAACAAAGCCAAGAATTTTAACCAAAACTAATGTTATTTAAAAGGTAACTATGCGGGGGTTACAACAAGACACAACACTACCCTAGCTTGGGAATACAGGTGCTGCCAAAGGAATGAACAAATCATACCAAAAGACAACTCTGACAAAGAAAGGTAAGCTTACCAACTAAAGCAATTTAATTAGCATAAACCAAAAAACTACCTAATTACTTTAGCCAAAGAAAGAGTCCAAAACCCACAAGGGTGACAGCCACCAAAAAGCCTGGTGTCTCTATACAAAGGGCAAGTCCTATGTGTGTAGTGTATAGAGGCCTCTGTCTAAACCAGGGGCCGGCAACCCAAAATGTTGAAAGAGCCATACTGGACCAAAAATTAAAAAAAAGTCATCTGTCTGGAGCCGCAAAAAATGAAGACTTATATAAGGGTTATAATGAAGGCAACACATGATGTAATTGGCTAATTAGCTATATTAGCCTACTATCCAAATGACTGTCGCAGGCTGATGCAAATCTTCATTGAAAGAAATGTTGAAATGTAATATTTATTTTACACATTTTTACAACATTAGGAAAACTTCCCAAAAGGTAAGATAACTCCTGGAAATGACTGTCTTAACGGTATAAATGTGTGTGTCCAAGTTAAAGGAAAAGGCAGGATGTCTTCTAATGGATTTATCACAATCTTTGCAAGCTGGCTAACGTTTGCTGTGGTCTGGAACAACATGGCTACACAAGCAACTATCAGAAATGCAGCCAATATTACATACAGATAATGTGTCATGAGACATGCAAATATAAATTAATATAAGTCAAGGAAATTAAATGAGCTCAAATATACCTACAAATGAGGCATAATGATGCAATATGTACATACAGCTAGCTTAAATAGCATGTTAGCCTTGATTAACTTGCAGTAATGTAGTGACCAAATATGCCTGATTAGCACTCCATAACAAGTCAATAATAGCAACAAAGTTCACCTGTTTGCATTCATGCACAGTATAAAACGTTTGGTGGACAAAATGAGACAAAGGAGGAGTGGCATAAAACACGTCTTTCTGTGGCAGCGTCGGAGAAAGTTACACATGTAAACAAACTGTTGAGTCACAGTCCACTCAACAGTGAGTTCAAGGGCCGCTAAAATTAGTAGAACAAAACGGCGCTCTCCAAATACTCTCATCAGTGAAGCATAAACATATTAAACAGTGGGCTTTCTAACAATTAATAAGGTTTCTCCTACAGAAACCATATTACAACAAAAAATATATTTTTCACACTATTTTTTTTTCCATTTCCATACATTTTGGAAAAAGCTCCATGGAGCGACCAGGGCGTCGCTCAAGAGCCGCATGTGGCTCTAGAGCCGCGGGTTGCTGACCCCCGGTCTAATATTTCCCAAGACTAGGCTGCACACTATACAGATACTTACAAAACACAGACAGTTGAAAGGTAAAAAAAAACAAAGAACTAAAAAAAACGGGTGGCACAAGTTAAGCCAAATAGCTTAACAAAAATGGGTACAAAAGCAAAGTAGCGTCAAAGACCTGCTCGGTGACCTTGTGGTTAGAGTGTCCGCCCTGAGACTGGAAGGTTGTGAGTTCAAACCCCGGCCGAGTCATACCAAAGACTATAAAAATAGGACCCATTGCCTCCCTGCTTGGCACTCAGCATCAAGGGTTGGAATTGGGGGCTAAATCACCAAAATGATTCCTGAACACGGCCACTGCCGCTGCTCACTGCTCCCCTCCCTCAACTTGGGGATGGGTCAAAGTCTGTGTGTGACTATCGTTGGGACTTTATCTTTAACTTTTAAAAATAGCAAAATTAAGTAGCGTCTATCAAGGCTACAACACAGCATGGCAGAAATCAAAATCACCCCGATCCTGTGGTGAGCGGGTGGTTTTAAGCAGGATGGGAGGATGAATGGTGGACCGGGATTGGCTGGGTGATTAAAAGGGGACATGATGAGCAGCTGGGAACAGGAACCGGTTGATTGGCAGCAGAGGCAGTGAATGAGTGTGACCTGTAGAAAAAATAGGGGAATAACCACAAACAAACCACCACTACGTGGAACGTAGCATGGTCATTTTAAGGTCTTTGTGATATGTACACAAATGGTGTGGGTTAGCAGAAGGTTAGCTAGTGGATTGTAGTGGGCCGGTCTGGATGAAAAAATTCCAGGGCCAAATGTTTGACCCATTTCACCCCTGATTGTCACTTGTCATGTCAGTCAGGCGAACTGTTTATTCACACTGATTATGTGAAGGAAACAAAATTGTTCTCTGCTCTGATGATCTGCTTTAACGAATGACCACAGAGGTTTTATTTGGTAATCATAATGGAACTTATGTATCCTCAATTTAACAGAATATGAAAGTATAAGAGTGAAAGTATTGCACAACCTAAATTTTACTTTTACTCTTGTACTGCTTATATTTTGTTGATTACATGTGTGTATGTTAAGTTAAAGTGCCACTGATAGTCACACACACACTAGGTGTGGTGAAATTACCCTCTGCATTTGTCCCCTTGTTCCACTCCCTGGGAGGTGAGGGGAGCAGTGAGCAGCAGCAGTGAGCAGCAGCAGTGAGCAGCAGCAGTGGCCGCGCTCTGGAATCATTTTTGGTGATTAAACCCCCAATTCCAACACTTGATGCTGAGTGCCAAGCAGGGAAGTAATGGGTGCCATTTTTATAGTCTTTGGTATGACTCGGCCGGGGTTTGAACTCACGACCTACCGATCTCAGGGCGGGCACTCTAACCTTGATATGAAGGAGGTTTATTTAGTTTTACTTACAATTGGCAGGAGGAGAGAGAACGATAGAATGAGGAGAGAAGGGAAAAACAGTAGAAGGGGGAATGGGAAGAGAGAACAGGATGAGGGCAGAAGTTGCAGAATTTTGACCTCTGTATTTGTCAAAATCCTGGTTATGGCCCTGTTTGTCGCCACTAATCGCGCTTCGTTTTATACCCTTATTCACTCGACGCACGTCGACTGTTTGCCACTGGCGACAGTAACGTTAGCACCAGCCTGTTGCTGCTGTGCATTTTCATGTTTTCTGACGCGACTACCCTATTTGACATCCGTGCTAAGCTAAATTTGCCCTGGGCTTCCCCTGCGCCTCCGAGCAACACACCGTTTTGTGTTTTCTGCCTTGTATATGGAATTAAAAGACTCGTACCTGCTCGCTGCTTCTGCCACTTCCTGTCTTTTGCTTTCTGGGAACACGACCATTGCAAAAATGTGACCATAATGCAACAGTAGCCTTAGATATGGCAGTTTAGCCCCCTCGTACGTGATCGCTGCGACAGTTTTTACAGCATCAGGAAGGAAAGATATACTAATTTCTGCCAAAACACACAGAGCCTGGGTTGGGTCCGAACATTTTTTCTTGGTTCTGTTGCTAAATTCTTCCTCATGTGGGGTTCAGTTGGTTCTTTCTTTCTTTATTATTATTATTTTTTCCTGCTGATTTTAGTACAACAGTGTGACCAGACGAGCTCTGCTTTTTCCCATTCCTTTTGAACGTGTGATCACCTGAGCAAAATGTGTGCTTGTGAAGTTTTAACCTACTCCAAAATGAAATTTAATTGAATTGAATATTTTTTGAAATTCCAGTGAGTGATTGCTGATCTTTTGCCATCTTTGACAAAAGTGTGTAGGACATGACAGAAACCAAGGGGGTCGGCTTTGCAGGCAAAGTCTGAAGCGTCTAATCTCCCGCTCCGTTTTGTTGTAAGTCTGACAAGTACTTTATATATTACACCAGACGGCGATGTTTTTGTGAATATAGTTATCTGCATGATGCTGTCATATCGTTGTGGTAATATTATGCTTTGCTGTGTTCTGTATAAAAGAAAATGGAGGAAAAATGCTGATTCTGTTGTGCGTAAGGACGGGTCGAAGGAGGAGTGCCAAGAGAGGGAGCTAACTGTTTTAATGACATTCAGCTTTTACAATAACAAAGAAGCAGTACTCTACATCCGTAGCTTTTCTAGTGTGTCAACAACAACAACGGAAACGCGTCCCCTCAAAACCCTTCCAACTGGAACTCTCTAACCATAGCTCAAGTTCTATGGGTGAATTATGTAAACCCACTACACAAGCCCACCCCAGAATTCACCCCACAGTCAAAATACTCGCGGCGGGATAAAAGCCCGACCACGGCGGGTAGAGACAACAGGGGCCTGAGGAGGAGAGGGCCATGTCGAGTGCAGATGGACGGCCCCCAAGGCTGGGGGGCAACGGCGCTGACAGGGCAGCGGGCACCCTGACTGGATTAGGCATGGGTCCTGGGCCAATTCCAATGGTCTTGACACATCTAAGTGAGTCGGCTTGATCCTATCGATGGAAACAGTCTCAGGTCTTCCCCCAACGTCCACAACCATGCTCTTATCGCCGCCTCCGTAGGACCTTGAACAGCCCGTCGGTCTACGGTGGGCGCTGTGACGAATGAAAACTAAACGGGGATGGGAGGCACTCGAGAAGCAGGGGTATCATAATGAGATGTAGGGATAGGTGCGGATGTCCTGGCGGCCACCCGCAGGAAAGACCGCTGCCAGGCTGTTGACCAGGGTGTATAGGCCTCATGAATTAAAACCCCTGGAACTCGCAGCACCTGGCCATAGACAAGCTTGGCAGATGAGGACTGCAGGTCTTCTTTGGGGGCAGTCCTCAGACCTAACATAACCCAGGGAAGTTTGTCCACCCAGTTACCCTCAGTCAAAGCGGCAAGGCAGCCTTCATGGAGCGGTGGACTCGCTCACATAAACTGTTAGCCTGGGGGTGGTAAGCAGTAGTGCTTACTCCCAGCTCCCCGGCGACCGTGTTTCAGATCTCCAACATTTAACTGTACACCACAGTCTAAGGAGGGGCCTGAAGGGGTTCCAAAGCGTGCGACCCACATGCTGACGAATGCCCGGGCCACATCAGCGGACAATATTGACGCGAGGGGGATGGCTTTCGGCCAGAGGGTTGTCCTGTCCACCATTGTGAGGGGATAGGGGAAACCGTGTGAATGCCCAGCTCCAGCGGGGGCATTGGTGTGGTGGTGCAGTTTTGCGCGCTGACAGGCCACACATGAGTCAACCCAGGCCCGCACGTCCTTCTTCAGCCCCTTTCAGAAAAAACCCTGAGCCACAAGCCTCACAGAGGCCTTTCTGCTGGGGTGGGAGAGGCCGTGGATCGTCTCAAAAACAGCCTGAAGCTGGCCAACTGCTACTACGGGCCTTGGCTGGCCAGTTGAGAGAATGCACCAAAGCCTGACCCCTGAGTCGCCAACCTTGACCTCCTCCAGGCGCAGTCCAGTGTCCAAACCCATAAGTGGCACAATCCCGTGTTCAGAGGTGCACCCACAAGCAAGTAGTCAAGACCCAGCTGCACCGTGCCGATGATCGATCTGGAGAGGCAGTCTGCGACCATGTTGGACTTGCCTGCAATGTGTCTGTGGTGTACTCCCATATAAATGACAGCTAGCAAGGCTGGCGAGCGTACCACGACTCAAGCACTTTGGACATGGAGAATGTGGGGCTTTGTGGTCCAAAAAAAAGTAAACTCACGACCCTCGAGGAAGCGGAAGTGGCAGATTTTCAACCACACGCCGAGCAGCTCTCTGTCAAAGGAGCTGTATTTACACTGCCAGGGAACAAACTGACGGCTGAAAAAGGCAAGTGGATGCCAGGCGCTGTGGACACACTGTTCCAGTACAGTGCCAACTACAAAGTCGGACCTGTAGTGAGAGGGACTGGGACTTCTGGGGACAGAGAGACCAACATGGCAGCCTGGCACAACGCGACCTTCATGTCTTCAAACACCTTGTCCCTCTCGGCGGTCCAGTCGACATCCTGGTTAGGGGACTTGCTCCTAAGGATCTTGTACAGCGAGCACAAGATGTGTGTTGCATGGCGGATGAACCAGCGGTAAAATGTAACCACCCGACAAATTCTCATTAAATCCTTGGACCGAGCAAGGGCGGGGAAAGCCGCTAACGGCCTCCACCCTCAACAGCAGGGGGGTGGCACCATCCTTGCTGACGAGCTGCCTGAGGAACTGGATGGACGACACTCCAAAGACAGGTTAATGATCAGTCTGTGCTGGTCAAGCCTTGTGAAGAGGTCCCGGAGTTGGTCAGGTGCTCCTCCTCCGAGGAGCTGACGACCAGTACATCATCCAAGTAGACAAAAACAAAGGGCATGTCTCTAAGTGCCAAGTCCATCAGCCGCTGGAAGGATTGGGCCGTGTTAGTCTGTTTAAAAGGCAAGAAAGAGGAACTAGAACAACCCGAAAGGTGTCACCACAGGCGTCTTAGGGATGCCGGTAGGATGCACAGGCACTTTGGAAAACAGGAGCTTCCCCACCAGCTGTGCAGACAAGTCCTGAATGTGGAAGCGAACGGGCAATGTGGCATTATGAGGTGCCGGTAGTCGGACCATGTGGAGCGGCGAGGAGCATGAGCTGTCCAAATGGCCGATGACACCATGATATTCCATGTCAGCAAATTCGGACTTAGCAGCCTCCAGTCTCTCCAGGTTGAGCCGTCGGGTTCTAGCATGGATGTGTTCAGTCGTGGCTACAGAGAAGGTGGGCCGTGTTAGACCAAGGAACACACTCAGAAGCTGTTGGTATTTGTCGCCTTCAGAGAGCAATCTGGAGAGGTCGTTATTTGTCCCCTTATCACGAACACATGCGAACAAGGAGAAGGTCAAAGCGTCCACCATGCAGCCGTTCTTGACGTCCACGAGGATCCCGTGGGCACACAAAACATCTGCGCCGAGGATGGGAAAGGAGATGTCAGCTGTGTCAAAGTCGCACGTAAACTGTTGGCCTCCGAAACATAAGACTTTGTGCCATATGTCCGGATAGGGGTGTCATGGCGTCGTCTACTGTAACTGTCAGGACGCTCCTTTGAGCGCCGATGTCAAAGAGGAATCTGAGCCCAGAGAGGGTGTCTTCAACCAACAGCAGCCAGCCTTTTGTGCCTCTGCTCACGGCCACTACTGAGCGTAGGTCTTGGCGTTTCCCGTCGCGTTGTAGCTGCAAGGGGAGCGGCACCTTTTAACATTGGCTCCAAAAAGTGCATGAAAGTAGCCCAAACCAGGGCCGGCACAGCTGTCGGTGCACCCTCCCCGGGCCCACACTGTCGCTTGTGGGCACGTGACTGCATGTCGGGGGGCAAGTACTTCAGGTGTGAAGTGCTAGGTGGCCAGGAAGAATTGGTCCGCTTCCCCCGCCAAAGCATGTTGCTCAGTAATAGTTGTATTAGCATGTGGTGGCATGTGTCGAAAAAACAACTCTTTGAAGAGGATATTCGTCTCGTCTGTACCCAGCAGGTTCAACATCATCTCCATGTGTTCAGAGGGCTTGCTGTCTCCCATGCCCTGAATCGCAAGGAGATGTCATGCTTGTTCTGACTGTGACTTTTCCAACATTTTGAGGAGTTAAGCATTTGAGCCCTGCATATTTGTCCTGGGCAGGAAGGTATGTAAAAAAGCGTACTGCTCTGGCTGCCATAGAACTCCCAAACGCTGACACGACGTGGTAACAGCGAGTGGCATCGTAATACCGCGGAAGGCGAACTGAGTCTCAATCTGTACAAACCACGTTGTCGCAGACGAATCCCAAAAACTTTTTGAGAATGGTGGGATTTGCCATGTTGCGTCGTTCGATTCGCTGTTCAATCCCGGGAACATCAGCAGGACTGACATCGGGAGTCGAAGGAAGAGTTTCGAAACCGTTTTACTGACATTTAGCTTTTACAATAACAATGGCGCAGTACACTACATCAGTAGCTTTTCTACTGTGTCAACAACAACAACCACAGAAACGCGTCTCCTCAAAACCCGTCCGACAGGAACTCTCCAACCATAACTTCCGTTGGTGAATTGTGTGAACCCACTACAATTAATCTCTTATGTCTGTGATGCAGCTATTTGCAGGGTATCTTTGTAGAACAAAGCCAGCATTTATATGTTGCTGTCCATCATAAATGGCACTAACATATAACAAGTATTTAGACCAGGAACAGAGCCAGGATGGCGCCTTAGTTATGTATGTTGTATAAAAAAAGGATAAATGCCGAAAGCATTTCATAACGGGCTTATAACTGCAGCAAGCCCCTCCAAAAAAGGCCACAACATGTCCCACAGTCATTGTGGACATGTCATGGATGCGCTACACTAAAGGGAGGTTACAATGTCCCTCCAACAAGGACAAACTTTTTGAAAAAAAAAAAAAATCATCATAATATTATTCATCGATAATATTAAGTCATAATGGCAATTTTATGTCCACTTTTTTGCGAAGATTTACCACCATTATCTTTGTTGTCACTGTGCAATGTCATGTCTTCATACAATCTCTACCTTCCACCACCTTGGATATGGGCATACACAATGGAAAGTATTTTTTTTGTTTTTTGTTTACTGATTTTGTCGCACAAAAATGTAATTAGTTAGTTTGACTGAGTTCAGTCAAAAATATGCCAATTCATTGTACCATGTTTATTAAGAAAAATAAATAGACAGAATGAATGGATGGATGTATATCAATTAATATTTTTTAAATATCATGAACAGACTCATGATACATACTGCGAGGTAAAAATAACATTAGATTGACATGCATTTTAAAGATTCAGCACTCCCGGGGGCCCTGCAAGATGATGCACCTTGTTATCCAGTCACACATTTGCTTCATTATAGGCCTGCAAACCACAATGAGTTACATCAGAAAAGATGCCGTAATGAAGCATCAATTGTATGTCCTCTGAACATTGGCGTCAGTCCAGAATGACTATCTTCATGCTCACAGTATATGATACATTTAATAAATAAAAATAACGCTGGTGAGTCATACTTAGGGACGTTTATACTATTTGTACACTTTGATTTCCCACAGAGGTAGACTAGTTATGTCACACTGCTTTTGTGGTCATGAGGTTATATTAGTAATTTATAACAGCATGAGTCCGGAGCTGATCCGACATAGCAGAAAAGTGGAATGGCAGACATTAACCTCAAGCCCAGTGAGAGGTCGGCTATAGTTACATGAAAAAAACACAATAGCGCAAGCATATAACGCCCCTCACAGAAAAAAAACAAAAAACATTGCAGTGTTACTTTTTTTTCCACGCATTTAGGCCATGTCCACATGAAAAAGGATACTTTAAAATATACATCTCTTGTGTAAAAAAAAACAAGCTAAACAGTCTTATGTCTACACAAAAATGCAATGTCATGCACATTTTGTCCAATCAGAAGGAAAAGCGGCCACAGCTTGAGTCTTTTATTATGATCATGTTTATTGTGACATACACCGACGTGTACATTACATTTAAAGTCAGCCCACACTTACACAAAGCCCCGGGAATAACATGCATGTTTTTTGTATTGCCTATAGTGTGCACATTCATCAATATATTGATATTACATGTACAAGGAAGTGTACATTAAAAATCAGCGCCCAGGAAACATCGTACGTGGTTTTTCTTAGTCAAGAGATGAAACAATAAGAACATTTCATATCACTGTTATTAAGACCAAAATAATCATGGTTATTATTATTGTCGAGGTATAGTTAAATATGCTCAAAGAGTACTTTTACACACTTGTACACATACACACATACACTATATTGCCAAAAGTATTTGGCCACCCATCCAAATGATCAGAATCAGGTGTCCTAATCACTTGGCCCGGCCACAGGTGTATAAAATCAAGCACTTTGGCATGGAGACTCTTTCTACAAACATTTGTGAAAGAATGGGCCGCTCTAAGGAGCTCAGTGATTTCCAGCGTGGAACTGTCATAGGATGCCACCTGTGCAACAAATCCAGTCGTGTAATGTCCTCGCTTCTAAATATTCCAAGAAAATAGAAGAGTTTGGGAACAACAGCAACTCAGCCACCAAGTGGTAGGCCACATAAACTGACATAGAGGGGTCAGCGGGTGCTGAAGCGCATAGTACAAAGACTTTCTGCACAGTCAGTTGCTACAGAGCTCCAAACTTCATGTGACCTTCCATTTAGCCCACATACAGTACGCAGAGAGCATCATGGAATGGGTTTCCATGGCCGTGCAGCTGCATCTAAGCCATACATCACCAAGTCCAATGCCAAGCGTGGGATGCAGTGGTGTAAAGCACGTCGCCACTGGACTCTAGAGCAGTGGAGACGCGTTCTCTGCTGTGATGAATCACGGTTTTCCATCTGGCAATCTGATGGACGAGTCTGGGTTTGGAGGTTGCCAGGAGAACGGTACATTTCGGACTGCATTGTGCCGAGTGTGAAATTTGGTGGAGGAGGAATTATGGTTTGGGGTTGTTTTTCAGGAGTTGGGTTTGGCTCCTTATTTCCAGTGAAAGGAACTTTAAATGCTCCAGGATACCAAAACATTTTGGACAATTCCATGCTCCCAACCTTGTGGGAACAGTTTGGAGCGGGCCCCTTCCTCTTCCAACATGACTGTGCACCAGTGCACAAAACAAGGTCCATAAAGATATGGATGACAGAGTCTGGTGTGGATGAACTTGACTGGCCTGACCTGAACCTGATAGATCACCTTTGGGATGAATTAGAACAGAGACTGAGAGCCAGGCCTTCTCGACCAACATCAGTGTGTGACCTCACCAATGCGCCTTTAGAAGAATGGTCGAAAATTTCTATAAACACACTCCGCCGCAACCTTGTGGACAGCCTTCCCAGAAGAGTTGAAGCTGTAATAGCTGCAAAAGGTGGACCCACATCATTTTAAACCCTATGGGTTAGGAATGGGATGACACTTCAAGTTCATATGTGAGTCAAGGCAGGTGGCCAAATACTTTTGGCAAGTGTATTTTAACCAAGTTGTATTAAAAAAAAAAAAAAAATCACATAATATTATTTCTTTGGTAGAAGAAACAATATAGTTTTGGCTCCCTAATAGCGGTATAATTTTTATTGGAGTGTTTTTTAATATAGCTTCTGTTTAAATGTGTAAATGTTTTCGAGTGTTTCTTAAATATAAAGGCAACACTGGTGTTGTTTCTTCATGGGGAAGGACATTAATGTTCCTTGTATTCATGTTAGCAGCTAGCAGGAGTTAGCTGCTTCTCCAGGAGGTAATCGTTACATCCCTAAATGAAACCAATCTTTTTTTAAATTAGGATTAAAACATGAGATAATGTTGTACCTTTCTTATGACACGAACCAACAAGTTTTGCCTGTTGAGGTTGTTCTATCAGCTTGAGGTCCGACTGGGATTTTATCCAAAATAAAAGTGACGCATCAAAATTCAAAGCCCATATCGACGCGTCTTCTCAGCAATGTAGAATGACAGTAGCAGTGTGTTTAGGTTTAAACATACCATACGTCCTGTTAGCGTGTTTAAAGCCATACTGTGATGTCATAATTGTGACATCATCAGGTGTGGACCAGCATAACTCACCGATTCGATTGAAACCCTTAACCCTGGCCAGCATTTTTAAAAATGTGAGTTTTTAAGGCCAAAATAATGTGTTTTAAGTGAAGAAGAAAACAAAACGCATAGAAAAATATGAGTTTTTAAAGTATATGTCAAGTCGTGGTCGCATGGTTTTACGGTGGTCGTTTTCCCCGAGATGCAGATGGATGTCCGGAAGCATAGTGCAGGTAGGAAGGTGATTTATTCCAATAAGCAGGACAACAAGTCCAAAACCTTAGCCCTTAGTCAAGTGTGGAGCCAAAAAAACAAGATAATCGCCAGGGGGCGAACAGCGAGAAAGTCTTAACACTAGGAAAAAGACTTGAGCGTGGTGAAAACAGGAACCAAACGTAAATGTCGCGAGCAAGACTGCCAGGCAGAGTGTGGCGCGAGGCTGGAATAAATAGCTCTCTGGTTAGTGACCAGGAGCAGGTGAGCGTCCTGGCCACCAATCAGAGGCAGGTGACAAAAATCAGCACCCATGGCAACTAAGAAAACAAACAATGGGTTAGTGCGTCTGCTTCACATTACGAAGGTTCTGGGTTCGATCCTGCGCTCGGGATCTTTCTGTGTGGAGTTGGCATGTTCTCCCCGTGACTGCGTGGCTTCCCTCCGGGTACTCCGGCTTCCTCCACCCTCCAAAGACATGCACCTGGGGATAGGTTGATTGGCAACACTAAATTGGCCCGAGTGTATGAATGTGAGTGTGAATGTTGTCCGTCTATCTGTGTTGGCCCTGTGATGAGGTGGCGACTTGTCCAGGGTGTACCCCGATTTCCGCCTGATTGTAGCTGAGATAGGCTCCAGCACCCCCCGCGACTCCGAAAAGAATAAGTGGTAGAAAATGGATGGATGGAAGGGTGCTGAAACAGAACTAAACAACTAAGGAACTATCAAACTAAACAAAACATGACCTGGGCAACGGATCATGACAGTAGCCTTATCCGTGTTGATATGGCCTTAAAGGAGAACTGCACTTTTTTTTCAATTTTGCCTATCGTTCACAATCATTACGAAAGACATGACGACATGGATTTTTTTTTGTGCATTCTAAATATTAATTACATGTAAATAAAAGAGCCAATGGCAGCTCCACTATTTTGATTGATTGATTGAGACTTTTATTAGTAGGTTGCACAGTGAAGTACATATTCCGTACAATTGACCACTAAATGGTAACACCCGAATAAGTTTTTCAACTTGTTTAAGTCGGGGTCCACTTAAATTGATTCATGATACAGATATATACTATCATATATACTATCATCATAATACAGTCATCACACAAGATAATCACATTGAATTATTTACATTATTTACAATCAGGAGTGTGGAGGGGGGGTGGGGTGGGGGGGTGGGGGGGGGTGGGGATATGGACATCAAGTAGTGGACATAGAGAGAGAGAGAGAGAGAGAGAGATCAGAAGGCATAAGAAAAAGAATCTGCATTTGATTGTTTACATTTGATTATTAGCAATCCGGGGAGGGTGTTAGTTTATGGTTGTAGCTGCCTGGAGGTGAACTTTTATAGCGGTTTTGAAGGAGGATAGAGATGCCCTTTCTTTTATACCTGTTGGGAGCGCATTCCACATTGATGTGGCATAGAAAGAGAATGAGTTAAGACCTTTGTTAGTTCGGAATCTGGGTTTAACGTGGTTAGTGGAGCACCCCCTGGTGTTGTGGTTATGGCGGTCATTTACGTTAAGGAAGTAGTTTGACATGTACTTCGGTATCAGGGAGGTGTAGCGGATTTTATAGACTAGGCTCAGTGCAAGTTGTTTAACTCTGTCCTCCACCTTGAGCCAGCCCACTTTAGAGAAGTGGGTAGGAGTGAGGTGGGATCTGGGGTGGAGGTCTAGAAGTAACCTGACTAGCTTGTTCTGAGATGTTTGGAGTTTAGATTTGAGGGTTTTGGAGGTGCTAGGGTACCAGGAGGTGCATGCGTAATCGAAAAAGGGTTGAACGAGAGTTCCCGCCAGAATCCTCAAGGTGCTTTTGTTGACCAGAGAGGAAATTCTGTAGAGAAATCTCGTTCGTTGGTTAACCTTTTTGATTACCTTGGTTGCCATTTTATCACAGGAAAGGTTAGCCTCTAGAATGGAACCTAGGTAGGTGACCTCATCTTTCCTGGTGATGACACTGTCACCTACTTTTATGATCCATAAAGGCACGCTTGGTTGAATGTGGTGTTCGCCCATAAAGTCCGATAAATAACCATTAATAAAGCGCCAACAATACCCCATTTAAATTTTGTGACTTGAATATTAGCCAAGTATTAGTGATATTGTTAAAATAAGTGCTAACACAGACAAACTATTTACAAGGACGACGTGATCACTTCCATGTCTCCCAATGTTTACATCATCGAGGGGTCTGCTGCTTCCTCGCTTCCTTGCGCCCTGTAAGTTTATTCTAGATCATAAATCATGCATCTTACCTGGACAGTAAATGGCTGTGGATATAATCCAACAAGTTGGGACACTTTGACAGCCATTTAGGACCTGGAACTGGCAAAAACAACACGAAAAACGCTCACCCCCGCCCCCCCCCCCCCCCCACCGCTTTACGAGGATTATGAGACATTTTACATCTAAATGGGAATATATGAACATCCCAGCAGTCGGCTTCCTAGTGACAGCAGACCCTGTGCAGTAAGTGATGTTGTATTATGTTTGTTGGCTCTCATGAAGTCTGCAGTGAGTAATAATCAGTGATGAAGGGGAAAAAAGCAAACAATGTGATGGGTTTTTGAAATGAATGATCAAAATACATAAATATTAAATGTTATTATAAATGTGCCCGTGACTACATTACATATGTACTTACATCATGTATAGAAAACCCTAATGGAGGTGTTTGGATGTTTTTTAGGGGCTCTACAGGCAGAATTTAACGGCTCCCATAGGCTCCAATGTAAGCGGACTTTTGATCAAATGTACTTAATATTTAGAATGCATGGAAGAAAAAATAATTTCGTCGTCATGCCTTTCATAAGGCAATTCCAAAAAAAAGTGCAGTTCCCCTTTAAAGGCAAAAGCAAAAAAGAACAGGTCAGTTTCTACAATATTTAAAATTGTCCTAATCAGTTAATTAGTAAATCAGGAGTTGAAGGGAAGACTGTTGACAATGATATGCTTCCAACAATGGGGGAAGCGTTTGGGGAAGGCAATTTTCTGCTTCAGCATTTCTGTGCCGCAGTGTACCAAGCATGATCCATAAAGGCACGCTTGGTTGAATGTGGTGTTCACAGAACACTGACGTCATGCCCGTCAAACCGTTTTGAAATCAACTGCTTCTACTTGATTCAGGTCCATCATCGGTGACCTCTGACCTCTCAAATGTTAGTCTGCTAAATGAATGGACACAAACGTATATCGCATATCATCTCAGACAAGGGAGTAGGACCCTCACATCACAGCAACCTGTCTAGTCAAGACACAATACTGTGGAAATGATGTACCGTGAATACAGTTTGGAGTAGTCAATGTATAGCTTATATAGAAATATAGATTTACTATCCACTGAAAATGACTCAAAATGCAAACAATATTGTCGAAATGCACTAAAGTTGAGACATTTTTCAAACAGGCTCACGTCATTTCTTCATCAATGTGTTGATTTTGGGCAATAATGCCTTCTCCGACTTCTTCAAGTCCACCCGTTTCTGATTTAATTGAATCATGTAACATGCAGTGCTCCTTTAAATGTTAACATAAAATAAATATAGCCGTGAAAGTTCAATAATAAATTAGCTTAAATCAAATTAAGGACGTATAAGACTACTTACAAGACTACAAGGGATGGGACTCGAGAACCTGTTCCCAGTGTTTCAATTCCTGGAATCGCTTGCCAATTTTTCAAATGATTCCCTCCACGATTCCTGCGGGCGGGAATGACATCATTAGGCAACGCGCATAGTGACGTCAGACAGCAACATGGCGCCCAGGCGGTCTAAACGTTTCAAAGTTTGGCTACATATTGCCAGAAAATTTTGCAACAGCATTATTTGTAATGATTGCAAGGTTGCCATTTCATTTGCACGATATTCTGATGTTTTGAGTTTCACCAATATATTTTCTAACACCACAATAGGAACTTTTCTAGATTCTTAAAAATATTACAAATATTACTAAATGCTTCATTTTGGGTAATTTCCACTTATGTTTTATTTTGTTAAATTCTACAGAAGAATATTGTATTTCTTATATGTACTTTCAAAAAAGTAGTTTTTTTGTACGCTATGTGCCTCTTAAGAAGACCTCACTGTTGGTTTTGTAACGTCATGTTCCCTCTAATCTAAAAGTTGATGCTAATTCACCTGTTTGTTTCAACCAAATGTATGCAATTATTAGTTTTCAGTGCTTGTAAAAAAAAAATACAGTGTGTGTGTTTATAGTCTTGTAAATGGGTGCCTAGAAGTCGGTGCGATTGTACATTAAATTAAATTAAATTCTTACTTCCTATGGCTAAATACTTAAGTTTTTCATGGTGTAACAGGAAAAAAAAATTAACATTTCTCAAAGAACAAACATTTACATCAAATCTTATCTGAAGCAAGCTGCCGTTTTAAATGCACCGCAGCATGAATGCAAACTAAAAAGGCTTCACGTGAAGGCTGGCCTTCTTTTGATAACTTACTGCTGCTTCCTGACTTTTTTGCGCCCGGTGGTCCAACCTTGTGAATAATGTCACTGCACCACTTGAGACAAATTGCTTTTGCAAAAGCCATTTATTTATGTATTTTTAACATATACAGCGACATTTATTTTTTCATTTAAATATATTTTACTTTACAAAAGGCCAAATATGTTTGACGTAGGTTAGGGCATCTCAAAAATAGATTTAATCTACTTAGAAAAACACAGCACATACACACACACACACACACACACATGCATTAAGGCGATAACAGATTTGTGTGGGTGTTTACTCTGCCAAAGCCAACACATTATCTGATGGGTGGTCCTTAGTTTTTTTTTTTTCTTTCTCAATAGCGACACATATTGAATAATTAAAAGAGCACAGCATGTTCTTATTATAGTCAGATACAAGCAGTAGTTTGAGAGCCCCTGTCGGACAGGCCTCGTCCTAAACCTTGTGCTTTAAAAGTAGGGGACACACATCAAGGGCTGTTTCACACGGGCTTTAGCAAAGCTGTTGCTTTGAGGCAGAAATCTCATTGCAGATTTTGGATTCATCAGTCTGGCCTGGTGCGCTGATGGCGCCAGTCCATTTGGGAATTCAGTCAGGCTCTGCCTTACACACCTGACAGTCTGTAGGATGGGACCGGAACCAACACGGGCTCCTGCAATAGGGAAGTGATTCATATGGCGGCATTCTTTGGTGGATCTCTCGTGAAAAGAAGAGGGATGCAGTGTGCTAAAAACGATGGAAAACGCCACTCAACATAGCCACTGACGCCGTGGTCAACGTTGGAATTTCCACATAACACATTTTAAGATATTCAACACTCTACTGCAGGGGTGTCCACATTGTTTTACTGGTGGGCCGCATTGGGCTAAAAAATTGGCTGACTGCATGCAAAGTAACCATATATTTAAAAAAAAAAAAAAAAATATATATATATATATATATATATATATATATATATATATATATATATATATATATATATATATATATATATATATATATATATATATATATATATATATACACAGACGCACCTTCTCATTTCAATGTGTTTTCTTTATTTTCATGACTATATACATTGTAGAGTATCACTGCAGGCATCAAAACTATGACACTTGTGAAGTAAAAACTCTTTCAGGTGACTACCTCTTGAAGCTTATCGAGAGAATGCTAAGAGTGTGCAAAAGAGTAATCAGAGCAAAGGGTAGCTATTTTGAAGAATTTAGAATGTAAAATATGTTTTCAGTTATTTCACCTTTTTTTGTTAAGTACATAACTCCACGTGTGTTCATTCATAGTTTTGATGCCCTCAGTGACAATCTACAATGTAAATAGTCATGAAAATAAAGAAAACTCATTGAATGAGAAGGTGTGTCCAAACTTTTGGCCTGTACTGTGTGTGTGTGTGTGTGTGTGTATATATATATATATATATATATATATATATATATATATATATATATATATATATATATATATATATATATATATATATATATATATATATATATATATGTTTACTTATTATAATACTATTATATTATAATAATATAATGGATATATAATTAGTAAATATTATAAATGAATATTAAGAGTATGTGAAAGTTCAACTCTTACCTTGTTTACTTCCGTGACGACCTTTTTAGAGCTTTGTGATTAATTAGAAATATCAAACAGCTAAAAGTCAAACATGGATAAATGTGGAGAGAGTGTTTTTCATTTTTCCCATCATTCCTTGCAATGTATTTAAATAGGTGTCATTTCGATTTTTTTTATGGCGATGGGCCGTTTTTTGTGTGTGTGTTATGTGTGACCATGTGTGTTGACTTTTTGTGCTGGATGAATTTTTTTTCTGCAACATGACTAGGAAAGGTTGTTTGAATTGGGTCGTACAACTAATTGCCGTGCTTGTGAAGAGCACATCATCAACGCTGACCTGAATTTCTCACATTGTCCACAAAATGGTGACGATTTGCCATCTGTCAGAAGCTTGGGTATTTAAATTTAAAATGAAAAAAACACCCCGGCGGCCAGGTTGCTCTTTGAAATTGAACGCGAATTGAACCTGCTGTGTCTCGCGGGTCAAATTGAAGATGCAGGCGGGCCACATTTGGCCCACGGGCCGGGGTTTGGACTGGTTACTGCACCACCCCAGTTCAAACCGCGACAAATGGGGCCATACTCGTCCCTTTCCTACTGTACATCTGTTTTCTGGGGCCAATAAATCAAAGCTTTTGTTGTAGAGGAACATAAAAAAAAGGGAAATGATGAGGGACATTTGTAGGACAGGCACAAAAAAAGCACCAGCCAACAACAGCTACATCCAAATATGCTCTCTGCTCGAGGACACACACAAAATAAAAGATTGTTCTGTGATTTCCACTGTGAACAAGTTGGGCTGCAGGGCAAAAAGTGCACGCAGGCATTTGTGCTGGGGTTTTTTTGCAGCCCACATGTGAGCTCTGACATACAATTTAGGTAGGGAACTCCAGTAGAACAATTAAAAACTGGAAGAACACCAAATATCAGTTGTGTGTGTGTGTGTGTGTGTGTGTGTGTGTGTGTGTGTGTGTGTGTGTGTGTGTGTGTGTGTGTGTGTGTGTGTGTGTGTGTGTGTGTTCCATAATGATGCAACGCATCTGTGGAGGAATTGCAATCGCTTGTAATTCAGATCAATCAGTGTTCTTACTCCAGGGTGGTGATGTAACGTGCTCCCGCATACAGTATCCGCCGGCGTGTACGTGTGTTGACTGTCAGCAAAACAATCTCATAATGGCAACGATTACCTACACTATTGTCGACATGATGATGATGAGGAGGAGGAAGAGGATGCTCACGCTGCGGAATGAAGATCACCGCACTAAACTACCACACGTCTGCTCGCCCACTTTGTCCAAATATCTCCTGGCTTAATATCAGAATTGTCAAAAACATTCCGGAACGGTTGGCTGAGCTCGGCGAGACCCGAAGGGGAAATTCTCTGATGCAACTCAGTCGTGGTGTTACCTCGCTGAGTGCAGGCCTTGGGAAAGGAACATGCCAGTGGAGGCTGTTTTTTTTTTTGTTTTTTTACATCTCAGCAACCTGACAATGAAATACAAATATGTTCATGTCCCAGCCTCACCAAGTCATGGTTCACATATGAGATAAATATCACATTTTCAGCAAGATGTTTATCAAGGTTCTTCTTCCTTGTACTTTGTAAACACTTGTAGTTTGCACAGCCTCTTAAAGTCCTACTGAAACCCACTACTACCGACCACGCAGTCTGATAGTTTATATATCAATGATGAAATCTTAACATTGCAACACATGCCAATACGGCCGGGTTAACTTATAAAGTGCAATTTTAAATTTCCCGGGAAACTTCCGGTTGAAAACGTCTAGGTATGATGACGTTTGCGCTTGACGTCAATGGTTGAAGCTGAAGTATTCAGACACATTGTATCACAATACAAACAGCTCTGTTTTCATCGCAAAATTCCACAGTATTCTGGACATCTGTGTTGGTGAATCTATTGCAATTTGTTCAATTAACAATGGAGACTGCAAAGAAGAAAGCTGTAGGTGGGATCGGTGTATTAGCGGCTGGCTGCAGCAACACAACCAGGAGGACTTTGAGTTGGATAGCAGACGCGCTACCGTGACTACAGCTTTGGCTTCCAAACATTTGATCGCTTGCCCGTACGTGCGTGTCGCTATGTGCATGTCACGTACGTAACTTTGGGGAAATATATGTTTCTTGCCGACTCTGATGGCGGTCGGGGTGTCGTCGAAAGCTACAACGCGCGCCGCTGTCCTCACCTTGACTTCCTCCGTCTCCGGGCCGCCGACCGCATCGATGTTCGGGTGAAGTCCTTCGTCGCGCCGTCGATCGCTGGAACGCAGGTGAGCACGGGTGTTGATGAGCAGATGAGAGATGGCGTAGTTGCAGTTAAGCACGACGCTATCACGTTAGCTCCGTAGCTAAAGTGCTTCGCCGATGTATTGTCGTGGAGATAAAAGTCACTGTGATTGTCCATTTCGCGTTCTCGACTCTCATTTTCAAGAGGATATAGTATCCGAGGTGGTTTGAAATACAAATCCGTGATCACAACAGAAAAAGGAGAGAGTGTGGAATCCAATGAGCCAGCTTGTACCTAAGTTACGGTCAGAGCGAAAAAGGATGCGTCCTGCACTGCACTCTAGTCCTTCACTCTCACGTTCCTCATCCACAAATATTTTATCCTGGCTGAAATTAATGGGGTAATCGTCGCTTTCTCGGTCCGAATCGCTCTCGCTGCTGGTGTAAACAATGGGGAAATGTGAGGAGCCCTTCAACCTGTGACGTCACGCTACTTTCGGTACAGGCAAGGCTTTTTTTATCAGCGACCAAAAGTTGCGAACTTTATCATCGATGTTCTCTACTAAATCCTTTCAGCAAAAATATGGCAATATCGCGAAATGATCAAGTATGACACATAGAATGGATCTGCCATCCCCGTTTAAATAAAAAAAATTCATTTCAGTAGGCCTTTAAACTGGATCATATTAGTACATTGTTTGACATCTTTGCACAATCCGTTCCATAATTGAATTCAACATACTGATATGCTAAATGTTTTCAGTGTTGTACATGCATACAAATTTTTGAGATTAGATTTTCCTCTAGTTATGGTTTTCATTTATTTTGAACATGCATACAGTTACAATATAAAACATTACGTATTTACAGCTTATAATTACAACATGTTATAGCGGAAAGAAGCAGAGCTAATTTAAACCTTACCCTTTTTCACTATTCAAAGCATTTTTTTTTTTTTACACATTTCATATTAGTACATTGTTTGATTACTTTGCTTGACCCATTTTAATTCCAAACACTAATATGCTAAATGTTTTAAGTGTTGTACGTGCATATCTATGGCTGGACACTGGAGCCTTGCTACAGTCGTGGTCAAAAGTTGACATACTCTTGTAAATAACATAATGTCATGGCTGTCTTGAGTTTCCAATAATTTCTACAACTCTTTATTTTTTTGTGATAGAGTGATTGGAGCACATACTTGTTGGTCACAAAAAACATTCATGAAGTTTGGTTCTTTTATGAATTTATTATGGGTCTACTGAAAATGTGACCAAATCTGCTGGGTCAAAAGTATACATACAGCAATGTTAATATTGGTGTGAATGAATGACGGGTTTTTAAACATGTAAAGCGACTTTGGGTACTTAGAAAAGCGCTATATAAATCCCAGGTATTATTAATATTTGGTTACATGTTTCACTGCAATAAGGCGCTTTTGGTAGCCATCCACAAGCTTCTGGCAAGCTACAGGTTGAATTTTTGACCACTCTTCTTGAAAAAATTGGTGCAGTTCAGCTAAATTTGTTGGTTTTCTGACATGGATTTGTTTCTTTAGCATTGTCCACATGTTCTCAAGGTTTTTTTTAGATCTGTGCTGAGTTCCTTTGACTTTCCCATTGTCGCGTTTGTAATCGAGTCTAATGACTGCATCACATGAGCCCTATTTAAATAGGCTCAGAGAAGTCAACAGGTGTTGTTAATCATAATCACTCACATGAAGTTAGGAGGCCATGCCATGAAGCTAATTTGATTTGATTGTAACTTTTCTACATAATCAAAATTGATTAGTCTTAACTCAATGCGGCCCCCGAGTCAAAAAGTTTGGGGACCCCTTCTTTAATACATCTGATTTTTTACTTGCGTATGTAGTTTTCTGGTTTTGAACGTCTATTTTTAGTAGGAATGCCCGCAACTCTAGTTACATGAGGCCCCTGGAGAGATGGAAAATGTCTCTTAAAGCTTTCTAACAAGTTAGCAAATGACTGAGTCGGAGTTATGATGCCATTTTTAAAATAGTCCTGATAAATGAGGCAGTGTCATCAACTGTCGAGCATCTAAGAAATATAATATCCTTATGTTGTTATTTCACTGATATTCATTTTTAATATGGATTATTATCCAGAAACAGATCTTTCAAAAGAGTGTTAGTTTTATATTCAGGGTCGTCTTATATTCTAATCCATACGGTATACAAAGTACAGTTAACTGTAAGCCTCTTTCTCAATGATGTGCATAATGAACCATATGTTTTCATTGATTAGTTGATTGATTGATTGAGACTTTTATTAGTAGGTTGCACAGTGAAGTACATATTCCGTACAATTGACCACTAAATGGTAACACCCGAATAAGTTTTTCAACTTGTTTAAGTCGGGGTCCACTACTTCATGTATTAATTAGCTTTTTTTAATCAGGCAGAAGAGTCCAGAATTCTTTAAAGCAGACATTGCACACACACACACACACACACACACACACACACACACACACACACACACACACACACACACACACACACACACACACACACACACACACTATGATCTCATTCTCTTTAACACCTCTTGTCCACTTTTTGCTGCAGTGCCAGCAACACGTGTCACAGATAATTGAACTTTTAAGGAAACAGATACTAACAATATCCAATCTGTACAGTTTGCAATTTGTAAAAAAAAAAAAAGTCCACACTAGGGTGTGGGGGTGTGGAGGTAGTATTTGCAAATGGAGGATGAGAGTCACCTTATGGCGCAAACAGAAGCCCGCATGCTGTTAACAGCCGTTGATGTTTAAACAAACCATGCTTTTAAAGATGTTGAACATTATGATGGGGATCAAATGAAACCTTAAATTGATGATATGAACAGAAGGATACTATCTGGTATACACACAAGCAGCTTCAACAAAATCTTTAGACACCTACAAAGAGGAAAAGCCACATAGGATCTTTTGTTGCTTCCCACAGTTCCGTGGTGTTTACATTCCATCTGCCAAGTGGCAAAGCAATCTCTCACTTTGCCTGCTAATCTTCTTGTTTCACCTCCTTGCATGAAATTGTCACCTCGGATCAGAGACGAAAACTGCTATTATTGCACTTCAGTAACTGTTGAAACAACTTCACGACAGTCAAGCTTTGGACAACCACTGAGCTGAAGTTATGCCAAGATGGCCTCGAGGAGCAGACAACCTAGCGGAGGATTTGATAGCTGCAAAGCACCTGATTAATACCAATTATGTGAGATTGCTACATTGGAGTCCCACAGGGTACAGAAAGCATCGCTTTGTTAATGTTCTCCTGGTGTGGAACTGAAGGGAAGCAGTGGGATGAGATCTAATGGACCAACTGCATCAGAAAATGAGATTTTACAAATAAAGCCCCCTTTGTCTAAAATAATGTTTTTGCCAAGGGATATTTAACGGCTAATAAAAGGAATGAAACAAAATAAACTAAAATGGGACTCAGTAGAATGCAGACCTTCACCAAGGTTGAACAACCGAAAAATAGCGATTTATGAAGGATTATAAGGCACTGTGTGCAAGTACGCGTAAGCCCAGGGGTATGCCAATTGTCATACGGGGTACATTAATACGTCTGAACAATCACAGTGCGAACAGCGGCGCACCTCACACACACACACACACACATACTGGTTATCATTTGGAATGAGGATCAAGTTTTTGATCATCACTCGTGGGGACCACACTTTCTACGGGTTGTGGAGGCATAAACAAAATTAGGTAAAATGGCCACTGCCCAGTTAGCTCATACACGTCTTTAATTCTCTGGATTGATGAAGTAATGTGCTGATCATTCTTACTGGGGACCCTGGGGAAAAAGAGTTAATATGGTTCATGGGGACCAAATTTAAATAATTTTGCATAATTCACACAAATTTGTACGTGACTACTGAGGACCCTTAAAAAAAAAAGTTCAAATTAAATATGACATGATCCTCAGAATACAGCACTACAGCTGCCCTCTGACAGGAAGTTTCACCACTTAAATGTTAAAGCAAATCCTGCATCTTCTGTGACATTACTGAAAACTGCTATTTAGCAGTAATGAAGTTGTCTGCAACTCCAACTGCCATATATAGAAGGATAAAGAATGGATCTGACTATCATTTAAAAAGGTTTCCCTTTAGGGGACCTGTTTTTTTTGTCCCCATACTGTCAGAGGTCCCCTAAAGGTGACTGTGTAAACAGAGTGATGTCCCCATTAAGTAAGCATTACCAGAACACACACACACACACACACACACACACACACACACACACACACACACACACACACACACACACACAGCATGGTCAGCATCCACACAGCAGTGATGGCACAAAACTATTCATATATAAATATATTTAATATATATTACATATGACACATATGAGATGTGTAATGTAATATCATGCCTTTGTCATGATCCATGGTCCGGATCATGTTTTGTTTAGTTATGCTGTTAGTTTTGGACTTCCTTAGTTCCTGGTTTCACTTCCTGGTTTTGTTTTGTTTCCATGGTTACTCATTAGTTTCACCTGTTCCACGTTTGGGCTCACACACACCTGTCTCACGTTTTCACATTTTGAGTCACATACTTGCTGTCACTATTATTTAAGCTCCCAGTTGCCAGGCTGTCTTCCTGGCAACATCACCTTCTCTGCACATTTATTCTCTGCCCTCTTTATGATCGCGTCTTCATGCCATGTTCTATGTCAAGTAAGTTTGTGTTTATTGTTCATAGTTTTTGTGCCCACATGCATGTCTTTTGTTTCATAGCCAAGTTTGTTACCTCCTCTGTGAGCGCCTTTTGTTTATTCCTTTTTATTGTCCTTATATTAAGTAATGTACTCACCTCCAAGCCGTGTCCAGTCAAGTTGCTTTGCACCTCGGAAAAACAATCCACGCCAAGGACCAAGTCGTGACAGCCTATGTATTTTATAAAACATCTAAATAATTTCAGTATCTAAAATTAACTTCCGAACTGTATAAAGAAAGTTATAGTAATTTGTAGTTACAATTTTAAGGTAAAACATATGTTTCTTTCTAGGATTTATTCCAAATCAGTGTGCTGAACTGTGTGTGTGTGCGTGCGTGTGTGTGTGTGTGTGTGTGTGTGTGTGTGTGTGTGTGTGTGTGTGTGTGTGTGTGTGTGTGTGTGTGTGTGTGCTCTTGCTGATAAAGTTTACACAGCTGTTTTCACACGTGATCGGCAATCCCAATGACGCAAGTCTGAATATTAATTTCAGTAATTAACAAATTGAAGAGGGAAGTTGGACGAACGTGATAAGCATGTAAAAATGCAGCACACGCTGCAATAAAGCCCAATTTTCAGGAGGAATCACCAATACGCTGTCATACGGACGCACATGCACCAGTAGCTTAGCTTATTAATAAAACAAAATGTGGATTGTTACGAACATGCTGTGGTTGTCAAATATATTTGGTAATGTGACCTCTGACATATCTACCTAAATAAATGTTCAACAAAAGTGGATACCAATTCACCCTCTAATACGACCCACCAGCAGCTAAAACAAGAAAAGCCAGGAAACAGGACAACATACAGTACGTTGGTACAACCTCCCATTCAGCAAAAACGTCAGCACGAACATTGGACACAAATGTATTGCACTCATTGACAGGCACTTCCCAAAAAAAACATGTACTCTGGAAGATATTCAACAGGAACACCTTGAAACTTAGCTACAGCTGCATGATGAATATAAAAACAAACCATTGACACACACAACAAAAAGATTCTGAGCACACACAGACAAGCAACCGCTAACGACTCTAACTCCACAGATAGCTGCAATTGCAGACAAAGGCTTAACTGCCCACTAAACGGAAACTGTTTAAAAACATCAGTTGTTTACCAAGCCAGCGTCACCCGCAAGGACAACTCAAACACAGAGACATACACTGGACTCACAGAAAACACCTTTAAAACCTGGTACAACAATCACACAGCATCATTCCGTAGGCCCCAACTCAAGAACTCTACAGAGCTGAGCAAATACATATGGACTCTTAAAGACAATAAAATTGATCACGCCATTACATGGCGAATTGTCGCATCTAGCTCACCATTCAACAGTGCAGCTATAAGATGTAAACTGGGCCTGAAAGAAAAAAATGTTTATAATGTACCACCCCAGCATGTCCACTTTAAACAAACGCAACAAACTGGTCGCATCATGCCAGCACAGAAGCAAGGCACTACTGTGTAACAATGGCCACACCCCCATCTAATGTACCCTATATATATGTAACAACCACAGACCCTTCAATAAAATCCCCTGACGAGCAGGAAATCCTGCGAAACAGGCTTTAAGGGATGACATAGCTTCTCTGTTTTTTCCTGACCTAACGTAAATAAATCTTTCTGTTATTCTGGACATTACATGTTGGCCAAGTTAACAATATTCGTAGCACTGCTTGCCAATAATCTTTCTCTTTTTTAATAATAGTGTAAAATTGCTTGTCGATCTTTACATTAACGAAATGTAAGCGAAATACTCTCTGGGTAGTACATTCAAACACATTGCCATTCGATCTTTAGGATCAATATGTCCAACTTCTGATTCAGTAAAATCAACGTCATTGTGAGCATTTGGACACATATTCTACTTTTCTGACTGATAAATTGCAGCACAGTCAACAATCTTGTTACTGTAACTTACTGCACTGGATGTAGGTTCCCATGTTGGCACCTTTTAACACCTGCACATGTCCTGGTGTATGTGTTTACATTCATGAAGGGACAATTAAATAGGACACCATTTTTAGTTAAAAAAGTGTCTACTCAAAAATCAATTCAATAATTGTACACTAAACATTGAGAAACAGGTGAGAAAAAAGGGAAACGAGCGCTCAGGAACTGCAACCAAAATAAGAGCGCTGACAGGAAATAAAACACAAACACAGAGGAAAACCCAAACAGAACCAAACTGTCAGTGACAAGTCTGACACAATTAAGCTGTGTAAATACACATTTACAGAATCTTTTAATGTAAATAACTCATTTTGCAACGTGTATATCCGGAGCGACTAATATATAAAATATTTTGTCTCCTAAATTTAGTGTGTGCAGCCTTTATATCGGTGTACTCTAGAGTATAAAGTATTATTGTATAGTAGTATTAGATCATACTTCGTACTACACAGTGTACAGAAAACAATGACATCCCTCCATTTTGTTCCAGCCTCTCAAATTCAGTCAACATTAAATATGTTGCTTTGTTAAGTACAGTCCCAGACCCTGAAATCCACATATTTTGCGCACAAAACTCTCAAAAATTAAAACTTTGCGTGTTCAGTTTTAGCATTTTTTTTCTATTTGGGCTGTTTCCTTCCTTTGTATTTCCTTATGGGTATGGACAAAAAGCATTGTTAATTAAGGGATTTGATAATGTGCACATTTTTTCAAATGTATTACAATAAAATACAAAACCCAAAACCAGTGAAGTTGGCACGTTATTTAAATCGTAAATAAAAACAGAATACAATGATTTGCAAATCCTTCTTGACCTATATTCAATTGAATAGACTGCAAAGACAAGATACTTAAGGTTTGAACTGGAAAATTTTAGCTCATTAGGAATTTGATGCCTGCAACATGTTTCAAAAAAGCTGGCACAAGTGGCAAAAAGACTGAGAAAGTTGAGGAATGCTCATCAAAAACGTATTTGGAACATCCCACAGGTAAACAGGCTAATTGGGAACAGTTTGGTGCCATAATTGGGTATGAAAGCAGCTTTCATGAAATGCTCAGTCATTCACAAACAAGGATGGGGCGAGGGTCACCATTTTGTGAACAAATGCGTGAGTAATTTGTTTAAGAACAACATTTCTCAACGAGCTATTGCAAGGAATTTAGGGATTTCACCATCTACGGTCCGTAATATCATCAAAAGGTTCAGAGAATCTGGAAAAAACACTGCACGTAAGCAGCAAGGCTGAAAACCAACATTGAATGCCCGTGACCTTCGAATCCTCAAGCAATACTGCATCAAAAACCGACATCACTGTGTAAAAGATATCACCACATGGGCTCAGGAACATTTCAGAAAACCACTGTCAGTAACAACAGTTGGTCGCTACATCTGTAAGTGCAAGTTAAAACTCTACTATGCAAAGCGAAAGCCATTTATCAACAACACCCAGAAACGCCGCCGGCTTTGCTGGGCTCGGCCGAGCTCATCTAAGATGGACTAGTGTAAAAGTATTCTGTGGTCTGATGAGTCCACTTTTCAAATTGTTTTTGGAAACTGCGGATGTCATGTCCTCCGGAACAAAGAGGAAAATAACCACCTGGATTGTTATAGGCGCAAAGTTCAAAAGCCAGCATCTGTGATGGTATGGGGTGTATTAGTGCCCGAGGCATGGGTAACTTACACATCTGTGAAGGCCCCATTAATGCTGAAAGGTACATACAGGCTTTGGAGCAAAATATGTTGCCATCCAAGCAACGTTATCATGGACGCCCCTGCTTATTTCAGCAAGACAATGCCAAGCCAAGTGTTACAACAGTGTGGCTTCATAGTAAAAGAGTGCGGTTACTAGACTGGCCTGCCTGTAGTCCAGACCTGTCTCCCATTGAAAATGTGTGGCGCAATATGAAACCTAAAATACCACAACTTAAGCTGTACATCAAGCAAGAATGGGAAATAATTCCACCTGAAAAGCTTCAAAAATTGGTCTCCTCAGTTCCCAAACGTTTACTGAGTGTTGTTAAAAGGAAAGGCCATGTAACACAGTGGTAAATATGCCCCTGTGCCAACTTTTTTTGCAATGTGTTGTTGCCATTAAATTCTAAATTAATGATTATTTTCCAAAATAAATAAAAAATGTCTCAGTTCGAACATTAAATATCTTGTCTTTGCAGTCCATTCAATGAATATAAGTTGAAAAAGATTTGCCAATCCTTGTATTCTGTTTTTATTTACGAATTACACAACGTGCCAACTTCACTGGTTTTGGGTTTTGTCATTTCAAAAAAGCAGACAGCTTTGGCATCTACAGCCCGGTTGACATGTGCCTGTGCTACGGGATGTCTTGCGAGCGAGGCTCCAGTCGTTGCCAGCGAGACGGGGATGAAACATGCGTTGTCATGTCAGCCCAGTGTATCATCGGCTGCTCGTGCACTGCAACGCAAATATCAATGAGCTTCCATTGGAGGGACTCAGATGTGACACAATGGAGCGGGGGAAGGCACGAAAAAGGGTCTGGAGTCGGATTGAAAAATCGCAGTACATGTCGTCTCCCTCCTCTTCTTCCTCCCCCTCGGTGCTTGCCAGGACATCCTGTGGCATGTTATATTTTCATATTTCCATAAACACATCCTATTATTAGCGTGTCCTCCAGCACATGTGACATCAGTCTGACTGTTCCCATGTCTTGGCTTTGCCTATTACACTTTGTCTGACTCACCAGTGGACTGTGCCTCCCAGCTGGCAATAGGCTGACACTCTCCTCCACCTCATTACCGGGAAGGCCAGCGCACGGAGCGAACGCACCTCCTAGTCCAGTTAGAGCTCGGGCACCTGGGGTTGTTCAATACGATCTGGCATTTACCTTAAGAAAGACATGCCGTAAAACATAGATAATGAACTAGTTAGAGAAATACCGTGCGGCTGCGAGGAGTCGGTTAAGTTGCACACAGTTGCTTGCATGAGATGAGCCTCCTGACTGCTTGCATTTCCATTTTTTGCCCCCCTTTGCTCAATCCGCTTCTTGCGGCTCAGTGGTTCTGTCAGATGCTCGCCAGAGAAGAATTTTTTTTTTTTTTACAAACAACACCAGAACATTCCTGCTCGCGCAAAAACAAATGCACCTGATTGCATATGTTGATGTGTCAGTCATGGCCAACACACGCTAGCATGTTTTCCGTGCATCTCGCTTTCAGAAGTCTTTACGTTTTATTGGATGCAAATCTGGAACACACACGACGTTGTTAACAAAAGGATTTGGGTCACGGTGACGCACACTGTTGTTTAATTTAGTATGCACGCTCGTTCCGTGTTTAGGAATGCAATAGTGTCTTGTTTAAGTCTCAATGGGAAAAGCATAATATATGAGCATTTTCCTAATAGAATAGGAGGAATTGTCTTCTGACAAAAGTTTACATACACTTGTAAAGAACATGTCATCATGGCTGTCTTGAGTTTCTACAACTCGTATTGTTTTGGCTTACCTCCAAATTCTTCAGGGCAACCTAAAATCATCAGCCCGGAGGTTGGGTCTTGGGCGCAGTTGGGTGTTCCAACAGGACAATGACCCCAAACACACGTCAAAAGTGGTAAAGGAATGGCTAAATCAGGCTAGAATTAAGGTTTTAGAATGGCCTTCCCAAAGTCCTGACTTAAACGTGTGGACAATGCTGAAGAAACAAGTCCATGTTAGTAAACCAACAAATTTAACTGAACAGCACCAATTTTGTCAAGAGGAGTGGTCAAAAATTCAACCAGAAGCTTGCCAGAAGCTTGTGGATGGCTACCAGAAGCGCCTTATTGCAGTGAAACGTGCCAAGGGACATGTAACCAAATATTAACATTGCTGTATGTATACTTTTGACCCAGCAGATTCGGTCACATTTTCAGTAGACCCATAATAAATTCATAAAAGAAACAAACTTCATGAATGTTTTTTGTGACCAACAAGTATGTGCTCCAATCACTCTATCACAAAAAAATAAGAGTTGTAGAAATTATTGGAAACTCAAGACAGCCATGACATTATGTTCTTTACAAGTGTATGTAAACTTTTGATCGTGACTGTACAGTAGTGGTTTCAAAAAGCTTTCCAACGAGACTTGATAATTGCATCTTTTTTTTTTTTTTCCCAGTCACTGACTCACATTTATGTGGCTCACAGATTCCATAAATTCAAACGGCGCACTTCTACATTTAATAAGTCAAGTCTTTTTAAGAGCCATCATTAGTAGATTGTTTGCAGCAAAAGCATAAGGTCACCTTTGATGCGTTCATGTGGCGAGGAAGCTCTTTTTGCTTGGAATACTTCATTATAAATGGGCTGAAATGAACATTTATCATATTTCAAGTCCAATATTATGACATATTTGTTAGAGCGTTAATTTAGATTAATGGCACGGAGGGAGTTGGAGATATGTTCTGCATAACTCCTAAACGCCTGTCCCGCTTTCAGTCTGCACTATAGACATAGCCTTAGTTCCAGTCATATTATTAATACAATTAGAGATTCCCTAAATGATCAAGCCATAAACTTCACCAAGAATGTAATGTTTGTTTGTTCAAAAATTGCAGATTTGTGCAGTAATTGCCTTAACCTTGAGTCTGTTTGGCAGTAAAGAAGCAGACGTTCTGGGCATGATTTATTTAATTCAACAAGATGAAAGCTTAAAGACTTTACTTATGGACCATAGGGCACACCGGATTATAAAACGTACTGCCAAAGAGCATTTTCAGGTGTATTTTCATGCAAAAGACGAACCAAATTATAAAACAATTCTACATTTAAAGCACTTCCTTGTGGTCTACATCAGTGGTCCCCAACCGGTCCGCAGACCGATTGGTACCAGGCCGCGCAAGAAATAAAAAAAATAAAAAAAGTTTTTTTTTAAAAAATTCAATCAACATAAAAAACACAATATATACATTATATATCAATATAGATCAATACAGTCTGCAGGGATACAGTCCGTAAGCACACATGACTGTATTTCTTTATGTAAAGAAAAAAATAAATAAATAAATAAATTCTTGATTGATTGATTGATTGATAGCTTACGAAAGTCGTATTATAACATTTGGAGAGATTGAGTGCTGTGTGTAATGTCATATATTTTCAAAGAAACATCAACGTTTTGGGCTTGCTTTCTTACAGGTACTTGCTAGCACCATTTATTGAACAGGCTTCAACCTGCAGTCCACTTGTATCTCGTATGTGTGACCACCATCTACTGGTCACACTTATCATTACACCATGTACCACATAAAATTGCTTAGAGGTCGGCAAGCACAACCAGAATTGATTTGTACCGGTATATTAGGTAAGAAAAGTTGATTTTGCATAATAGTGCGAAACAAAACGCCAGATAATACGTATTCAAACAGATGCCATTTTGGGGTCCTTATTCACACACTATAACATTACCCATATGTTGAAGCATAGTACGTCTGACCACCGTGGCCGTAATGTTCCGACAACATCAAACAGTGCGGCTTCCTAGCTTTGCCCTAATGTAGAATCTGAGCCGAGGATGTTGTTGTGGCTTGTGCAGCCCTTTGAGACACTTGTGATTAAGGGCTATATATATAAACTTTGATTGATTGATTGATTTATTGATTGACTGATAGCTTACCAAAGTCGTATTATAACATTTTGACAATATTTTTTGAGCGCTGTGTGTAATGTTCTATATTTTCAATTAAACATCAACGTTTTGGGCTTGCTTTCTTACAGGTAGTTGCTAGCGCCATTTAATAGAACAGGCTTCAACCTGCAGTCCACCTGTATCTCGTATGTGTGACTGCCATCTACTGGCCACACTTATCATTACACCTCGTACCACATAAAATTGCTTAGTGGTCGGCAAGCACAACCAGAATTGATTTGTATATTAAGTAAGAAACGTTGGTTTTGCATAATAGTGCGAAACAAAACGCCAGGTATTACGTCTTCTAAAAGGTGCCATTTTGGGGTCCTTATTCACACACTATAATATTACCCATATGTTGAAGCACAGTACGTCTGACTACGGTAGCCGTATTGCTCCGACAATCCATCAAGCGGTGCGGCTTCATAGCTTACCAGAGTCGTATTATAACATGTTGACAGATTTTTGAGAGCTATGTGTAATGTTAAATATTTTCAATGAAACATCAACGTTTTGGGCTTGCTTTCTTACAGGTACTTGCTAGCACCATTTATTGAACAGGCTTCGACCTGCAGTCCACCTGTATCTCGTATGTGTGACTGCCATCTACTGGTCACACTTATCATTACACCATGTACCACATAAAATTGCTTAGAGGTCGGCAAGCACAACCAGAATTGATTGTATATTAGGCGCCCCGAGTAATAAGGTCAATTGTTTGTATTTGAGAAAATGAAAGGATTTTGAATGTGCCTTATAGTCCGAAAAATAAGCTGCTTGTGGAAGCATTGTATTCACTAAATGCAAATATGTGTTACCTGAAGCACGCACCAGTCAGGTTCTCCACATACAGAATTCCTGCATTATTCCGTTGCATTTTGCATCTGGGCTATCTGTCAGGCAGAGGGCAGAGCCGTAAAGAGGTGGGCGGTAATGTCATGTGAGTCTAGCCCGTGCTGAAGAAGCGTAGGACTATAGGATGGTTATTGGGTGTGAGTGTGGATGACTGCATATGGATGGATGCTCTTTGTGTGTGTGTATGCGTGTGTCCGTGTGTGCGTGTGCATGCATGAAGTGTTCAAACCTTGTCTCACAATGAATCACTTACAGTCTGTGTGTTGCAGCGCTGACCAGCTACATGGCGTCACACGGATAATGTGAAAGGGAATATCGTTCTCAGTTTACCCTCCAATGTGGCTAGTTTGGTGGGAGGCCGCTAATTGCATTTATTTGTATACAAATGCATTTGTATTTAAAAATAATGCATGAAAAGGAAGGAACGTTTTTGAAACATATACAGTGCTTAACACATGTATTAGACCACCACTAGGTTTAGTAATATTATATTTGTAATGTTTGTGTAATGGTTAATACATAATATACAATTACATTTAATTACTTGAATATACAGTACAGGCCAAACGTTTGGACACACCTTCTCATTCAAAGCGTTTTCTTTATTTTCATTACTATTTACATTGTAGATTGTCACTGAAGGCATCAAAACTATGAATGAACACATGTGGAGTTATGTACTTAACAAAACAAGGTGAAATAACTGAAAACATGTTTTATATTCTAGTGTCTTCAAAATAGCCCCCCTTTGCTCTGATTACTGCTTTGCACACTCTTGGCATTCTCTCGATGAGCTTCAAGATATGGTTTTCACTTCACAGGTGTGCTTGAAGCTCATCGAGAGAATGCCAAGAGTGTGCAACGCAGTAATTAGAGCAAAGGGTGGCTATTTTGAAGAAACTAAAATATAAAACATGTTTTCAATTATTTCACCTTTTTTTGTTAAGTACATAACTCCACGTGTGTCCATTCATAGTTTTGATGCCTTCAGTGACTATCTACAATGTAAATAGTCATGAAAATAAAGAAAACACATTGAATGAGGAGAAGGTGTGTCCAAACTTTTGGCCTGTACTGTACGTGGTATTGTTATTCATGAATGTTCAAATGTACTGTTTTACAACAACAGCAACAAATACTACAGTTATAAACCACTTATATTGCACTTGCATGAATATACGTACAACATACCATAATTAACATAAAGGGATGTCCCGATCAACATTCTTGGCCTCCGATCTCGATTCAATTTTAAATTCTGATCCGATACTTTGACAATAGAAAATAGAAAATGTTTTATAGCAAGTTAGTAGAATAAACACAATAATACATTTTTTATGAAGTGTCCATCCATCCATCCATTTTCTACTGCTTGTCCCTTTCGGGGTCTATCTTATTAAATGTATAATTTGTGAGTATTGTAATGTATTAAAGTTGTGGTATTGAATGCTACAGACCATTTTTGTTTAACAAAATAGTGAACAATAACAACTAAACTAAAGAAAACATATTTTGGCTCCCATTTAAATCATTTGGGTGTTGCCCTTAAAGCCTTCCTGTGTCCAGAGATGTATTCCCTGACTTTGTAAAGAATAACAAAAACAACCCAAAAATGATTTCGGTAGTAATTGGATTAAGAAATTTAATTTATTTTGCATGTTGGAGAGTTATGTGCCGTTACAGTTACAGTTACACACAAATGGCCATGAGAAAGGGGGAGATTGCACGACAGAGTATGCTGGATGGAGATTTATTCATCCTATGGATGTGTGTCAACATATTTGGACTGATATTAATAAAAACATGTATATTAGACATACCGTCTATTTAGCGATATCATGGTATCATTTACAGCTGCCGGAAGACTCAAGGGGCTGATTAAAATTAATTGAATTGATGTGTTTTAGTGGCTGCTAGCTTTCTTTATTAATGGCATCCGTTTTTGGATTTAGGAAATATATGACTATAATATATTTCCTATATAAAAAAAACCCGTCTTGCAACATGCATTTTCTTGCGTTTGGATCATTCCGCTGCGGTGTTGTGATGGTCCATCGCCTCCATGCTGAGCATGCAATCACAGCGTACTTTTCATGGGCACATAAAGCCGGTCTGCATCACTTTTGCACTTGTTATTGAAGTACCAATGATTGTCACACACATATGAGGTGTGGTGAAATTATTCTCTGCATTTGACCCATCACCCTTCATCACTCCCTAAAAGGTGAGGGGAGCAGCAGCGGTAGCCGCACCCGGGAATAATTTTCGGGGATTTACCCCCAATTCCAACCAATGATGCTGAGTGTCAAGCAGGGAGGTAATGGGTCCCATGTTTATAGTCTTTGGTATGACTCGGCCGGGGTTTGAACTCACAACCTACCGATCTCAGGGCGGACACTCTAACCACTAGGCCACTGAGCACATAATTGTACACGCAGTCTTGGTAGATCACACAAAACACATCCACTAATAGTTCACGCAATTTTATTGTTTGCACATGCTATTAAGCGCGTGGTATTTGGATCTGAGTAGATCGGACCCTTGGGATTAGTATCTTGGAGGCGGCTCCGCACTGTGGAAAGACGACACGTACGTTGCAGCTGGCGCTAAAATTCGAGCCGGTGTTCTTGCAAGACACGCACCCTCCTGGAATTATTGCAACTCCCGCATGTGTGTAACAAGGAATGTTTACCCTTTTTAACCATGTAAACACTGGGACACAGCTGCAGTAAATATTAGCTGGGCTTGGTGGCTCATCAGCAGAGGAAAATATCGGCCCCAATCTGATCCCATGATCTGGATCGGGACATCTCTAACTAGCTCCGGTCACATTTGTTTTTGTCAGCAAAAGAATACTTAGACTTAGACTTAGACTTAGACAAACGTTATTGATCCACAAGGGAAATTGTTTCACACAGTAGCTCAGTAGCAAAGGATTGTAAGGATAAGGATGGAAAGGATAATGCACACAAGGGCACAAAAAAAGGGCAAAAACAAAAGTTATAAAGTAGACTAAAAATGTACCATAGTAGCAATATAAAATACAACATATATGTAATATGTTATATTATATTATGTTATAAACTGTGTATTTGGTGGTTCTTGTGCACACGTGTGTGTGTGTGTGTGTGTGTGTGTGTGTGTGTGTGTGTGTGTGTGTGTGTGTGTGTGTGTGTGTGTGTGTGTGTGTGCGTGTGTTTGTGTGTGTGTGTGTGTGTGAGTGTGTGTGTGTGCGTGTGTGTGTGTGTGTGTGTGTCTGTGACAGATACATTTAGTTTTCATTGATCAGATTGCAATGGCTTGAAGGGAATTTTGTTCAGCTTTAACAAAACAATCTTACTTAAGCTAATTCTGTCATTTTATTGAAGCTCAGCTGGTAGGAAGCTTCGATGTAGTGAAACTTCATTTAATGTAGAAAGGTTTGTATCTTGTCTAACTCTACAACAAAGCTCTATTTAAGGTGCTGTGTCTATTTCTTCTATTTTCGGCGATCAATCGGCACATTGGGGAACTAACTGGAAGGCGGGTGTTTGAAAAAAAATGTCCAAAACATTTATCAGCGGCATTTATCATCATGGCAACAATTAAGGTTTTGAAACGCTAGAAAAAGGTAATACTGTACCAATGATGCCTTCCTACCGTTCTAAGAAAATAAAATAAAAAGACCCAGTAAGATGTCACTTGGAATGACACATTAAAGCAGGGGTCCCCAAACTTTTTGACTCGGGGGCCACATTGGGTTAAAAAAATTGGGCCGGGGGCCACGCTGTGTATATATATATATAAATATATATATATATATATATATATATATATATATATATATATATATATATATATATATATATATATATATATATATTCCCCGCGCACTACTTGTTAATCACTGCGGCGCAATGATGTCATGTTATCGATGGAGAAAATGCATTTTTAGACAAAATGAGCAGCTAAAAGATCCCGAGAATAACAAGCGGTAGAAAATGTATTAGAAAGGACAGATTTAAAAAAAAAAATATATATATATATACTTTTTTTTTTAATTGATTTTATTTTAATTTTTTTTTATTTAACTTGGGATTTCCGGATTTTGTAACAAGAGTAACAAGCGGTAGAAAATGTATTAGAAAAGACATATTTTAAACAATAAAAATAAAAAAATATAACATGTGCAAACATTAAAATTGTGTGAACTATTAGTGGACGTGTTGCGTGTGATCTACTAAGACTGCGTGTGCATTTAATAACAAGTGCAAAAGTGATGTAGACTGCCCTATTGAAGTGAGGACCGGCATTATGTGCCCATGAAAAGTACGCTGTGATTGCATGCCCTGCAGGGAGGCGATGGACCATCACAACACCGCAGCGGAATGATCCAAACGCAAGAAAATGCATATTGCAAGACGTTTTTTTTCTATAGGGAAATGTATTGTAGTCATATATTTCCTAAATGAAAAAACAGATGCAATTAATAAAGAAAATTAGCAACCACCAAAACACATCAATTAATTTTAATCAGCCCCTCAAGTCTTGATATCGCTCAATAGACAATATGTCTAATTTACATTTTTTCATTAATATCAGTCCAAATATGTTGACACACATACATAGGATGAAGAATTATCCGTCCAGCGTACCCTGCCGTGCAATCTCCCCCTCTCTCGCGGCCATTTGTGTGTAACTATGTCGGTCTGCACATAACTCTCAAACATGCAAAATAAAGATGCAAAATATCGCCCGCAGACCAGTTTTGGCATTGATGAATCACATTGTGTGTGCTGAAATATTATATTTTCATATTCTCCCCCTTATATTGTTTGGCGTTCTGATAATCAGCAGATATTGTTCTGCCTATTCAGACATGCTAATTCGCGCGGGACAGATTTTGGAACAAGAGTAACAAGTGCTAGGACATGTATTAAAAGGGACAGATTTAAAATAATAATAATAATAATAATAAAAACAATTAAAACATTTTTTTTTTACTTGGGACTTCCTGCGGGCCGGATTTTGGGGTTGTATCCTTCCTGCGGACCATAGTTTGGGGACCCATGCATTAAAGAGTACACCAATACATAAGTAATGCAGGCATACGAATATGTTTAGAATCAGCACTTCAGTCATCAACAATAATATCATCTGAGAAATGGACATTGAAACAGTGTAGGTCTGACTTTGTAGGATATGGACAGCGAGCAGTGAACATAGTGAACTCAGAAAGCAAAAGAACAAGTATATACATTTGATTATTTACATTTGATTAATTAAAATCCGGGGAGGTGGGATGTGGTGGGGGGAGGGTGTTAGTCTAGGGTTGTAGTTGACTGGAGGTGTTCTTTTTGTGCGGTTTTGAACATGGGCGCTTCGTTAATGTTTCTAAATGAGCCCTATATTATATGTCCTTTATTAGTACTGTATACCTTAGACATATACTGTATATATGTATATATATATATATATATATATATATATATATATATATATATATATATATATATATATATATATATATATATATATATATATATATATATATATATATATATATATATATATATATATATATATATATAAATAAATAAAAAATAAACAAATATATATATATATATATATGTATGTATACAGTACAGGCCAAAAATTTTGACACACCTTCTCATTCACAACACACCTGATGGTCCCAACCCCATTGATAAAGCAAATAATCCCACTAATCAACCCTGATAAGGCGCACCTGTGAAGTGTAAACCATTTCAGGCGACTACTTCTTTAAGCTCATTGACAGAATGCCAAGAGTGGGAAAAGTAGTAATCAGAGCAAAGGGTGGCTATTTTGAAGAAACTAGAATATAAAACAATTTTTCAGTTAGTTCACCTTTTTTTTGTTAAGTACAGAACTCCACATGTGTTCATTCATAGTGTTGATGCCTTCAGTGACCATCTACATTGTAAATAGTCATGAAACTAAAGAAAACACTTGTTTTTCTTCCCTTTAACTTGGGACTTTGTGTGGGCCAGATTTTGTAACAAGAGTAACACGTGGTAGAACAAGTATTAGAAAGGACAGCATTAAAAGATAAAAATAATAATTAAAAAAATATAATAAACATTTTTATTTTTTATTTGGGACTTCATGCGGGCCGGATTTTGGTGTCGTAGTTTGGGGACCCCTGCATTCAAGCATACACCAATACATTTATTAGATCAGAATGAAATCTGATTTAATATTGCAGCTTGCACTATAGAAAATGGCTAAAGTCAACCACATTTTAAAACTAAAGGCATTTTAGCTGTTTTCATTTAGCTCATTTTCGGATGACATTATTGTGTGGGCTCTCGCCAAATTATACCAAATGTATATATTCTAATCAACCTTGTCAATGAAAACACAACCTCTTTGATATATTTAAAGTGAGTAAAAATACCTCCCACCTACATTTTTTTCCATTTTAAAACCCTGCAAAAATTGCATTAGCC